>NC_092708.1:310018426-310331210 GCF_047496885.1 Scyliorhinus torazame
AAACATTTAAGGTGAATAAGACCAAGCCAGAATCATCGGCGCCAGCAGGAGCCAAGACAAAGGAAAGCCAACGGACACTCAGAAACCGCCCAGCGATCAGGGACAGCTCCAGTATTGGAGAAATCGATCCAAGTGATTGGAACATAGTCCAATCACTTGGAACCAGATACGGGGTCCGCCTCAAACGGTGCGAAGCCCCTGGGGACTATAAAGTAGAGTCCCCAAGTTCAATTCGTCCTTCTTGGCAGGGTCACTCAGCAGCTCGAAACAACCGTTGACAGTGACCTGCCTAGCCGCTGCATCAACCAAGTAAGTCTCCAGTCAACGCACGCTACGGGATAGGTGCTCCTAGCTACCAGTCTATACCAGCTTTGAATCCTGTAGACTCAGAATCGAATGAAAGGCCATTTGTTCCCCTGACCTGGTGGGCCAGTTCCGAAGCTAAGTATAGGCCTTTTAGTGATAGAGATAGTCTAGTAAGTAGAGTTTATGCATGAGTAGTGATTGACTGTGTATAATAAATGTGTGTTTTGATTTGAAACTTACTAACTGGTGTATTGAGTTATTGATCAGCACTTGAACTTGAACCTCATGACGGTATCATAAAGATACCTGGCGACTCTAGAGCAAAGGTTATAGAAACAGAGCAAATTAAGTAAAGACAACGAGCAACATTTAAGAGCCAACCAAAAGTTAGCAACAGCACGAAGGTCAGTGGGGGGGATTCTCCGTCCAGCGACACCGGAATCATGAATCACAATTGGGCGGAGCAACGAGCATTGGCCGGAAATCGAGCTTGCCACCAGGTGCCCAATGCAGCGCCACACTGCGATGCCTCGATGGCACCGTGAATGTGTTCCACACCTGCGCTGGAGTGGGCATCCAAAACATTCAGTATCATTCATTAACATATCATTGACGGCCAAACCCGGTACTCCCAGGCTCATAGAATCATAGAAACCCTACAGTGCAGAAGGAGGCCATTCTGCTCATCGAGTCTGCGCCAAAAGCGCATCCTAACCTAAGCCTACTCCCTCACCCCATCTCTGAAACCCCAACTAGCCTTTGGACACTAAGGGGCAATTTATTATAGTCAATCCACCTCATCTGCACATCTTTGGACAGTGGGAAACCAGAGTACCCGGAGTAAACCCACATAGACACAAGGAGCACGTACAAACTCCACACAGGCAGTCACCCAAGGTCGGAATAGAAGCCGGGTCCCTGGTGCTGTGAGGCAGCAGTGCTAACCACTGTGCCACCGGGGCTCCCGCAATGCTCCACCTCCACCAGGTGACATGGGGCCAGCATGGTTCATTTGTGGTATTTAAAAACAGGGACTGGGCATCGTGGCTCCTGAGGGATAGGGAGGAGGTTGACCACTTCTTCAAAAACACAACCACGGGCTGAAACTTGTGCTGCTGGCTAGTGGACATCTGCCAGGCCGAGAAGAGTAGTGGGATATGACCAGGATGGAACATGGGTTGGGGTGTCCCCATGGACCGAGGTGTCCAGGCATGGATCACCATTGCCGATGCCTGCGAGGCAGCTGTCTGACTCCGCACTCAGCCGACTGCCCACTGTGACCTGTAAATGTGCAGAGCACCACCGGCCATATGGGTGCCCCCCTCCCTCCCCCCGCCTCTTGCCCAGCCCCTCTAGTTACCCTCAGGCCCCAGCCAACCCATCAACATGGTCCAGCGCAGCCAGTGGCCCACCAGGTGCTGGCACTCCTCAGTGCACCTATCCCGGGCACAGCCCCACTGCAAGAGAGCAAGGGAAGAGCAGAGCACACCCCAAACAGCAGACGTATGCACCGTGGCCCTTGGCACCCACCCTGGCACACTACCCCTCCCACCAGTGACACTATCAGCTAACATACCCACAGGACCACCGGCCATCACCAAGCCCTGCCTGCCCATTATGCCCCTGCTCCTATCCATCCAGACAGGTAGGCACATGTCGTGCATCGCAGAGTGGACACAAGGCATCCCGCAGCTACATTCCCAACAGGTGCCCACACCCCTCACCCAGCACCTTCCGTGGACCCTGCCTGCACGCATGCCACCAAGCATGGCACCCCCATCCCACCAGCAGGTGCCACCCTACTGGTGAGGTAGAGCACGGGCCTTCCTAGGAGGACAGCCACAGTAGACCTCACACAAGGTCACAGGACAGGGACCGCAGAGCGTGTAGCTGGCCTGGTTAAGTCAGCCACCGGTACCCCTGCATGCAGGGAAGGATGACGGGGTTAGAGGCCCCCCGGTGCCGGGCACCGACGGGGCCAGGGGCATGGGCAGAAGCAGAGTGTCAGTGGGAATGGGAGGAGGTGGGGGTGGGAGTGAGATGGGGGGAGAAGATGGGGACAGGTGGGGGCTGGGACTGTAGTGCAGGCCAGGCCCACCATGCAACCCGTTGGACCTGGATGGGCGCAAGAGTACTCACCATTTGTCCCCTACAGACAATGGATTTTGGAGTCCAGTCAGGAATCATTGATATCTACCTGACCCTTGTGGACGCAATGAGGAGGAGCTGCTTGGGGAGGACGCTGCAGAACAGGAGCTGCACAGAGGAGCAGGGCCAAGCCGGTGAGCCTGGAGAGCCTGGAGAGCCGGCCATCCAACAGGCCAAAGATCTGGTGTGGAGGAGGCGTCGCATCGGACCTCGGGTATGTCGGCAGCGCCTGCCACTCAAGGACCTGCCATCCCAAACGTGTCACCGACGACTGTGGCTGAACTGGGAGACCGTGCAACATCTCTGCCGGGTGGCTTTCACTCGATGAATGTGCAGCTGCTGTGTGACCACCAGATGTTCATCGTGCACGTATGTGCCCAGTATCCAGGCAGTGTACATGACATTTTCATCTTGGGACACTCATCGGCGCCCGACACGTTCGAGGTGCTCCCTCGGGTGAGGGTTTGGCTTTTGGCATCCACTGAATATGGCGAATTATGTCTATCCAGAGACCCCAGACAGATGCGGAGAACCATTACAAAGATGCCCATGCAACATTGAGCGGTGTATCGGTGTCCTGAAGATGCAGTTTGGTGCCTGGACCGCTCTGGTGGGGCCCTCCAGTATAGCCCATGGAGGTTCTCCCATATCATGGTGGCCTGCTGCATCCTGCACAACATTGTGCAACAGAGCGGGGATATGGTGGAGGAGGAGGAAGAGGAACACCATGCTTCGACAATGAGGCAGATGTGAATGAGGGCCAGGATGGACAGGACATGGGGCCCGGACAGGCACAGAAGGCTGCACTCTGCGTGCACTTGGGCAACCGGACACTGGACAACCTGATCGCCTCTAGGTTCGCCGATTAGGGGGCCTAACCAGTGCCAGCTCAACCATCCTATCCCACCTCTACATCACCGCCCCACACCCCCGTCCTCCTTTCCTGCACTCCATCCCCCCAACCCGAGCACCTCCAGCACCCTCCAAGCTTCCTACCAGCTTCACCTCAGGGTGCTGACGCTGGGTTGGCAGTATCAGCCGGTTTGGTCCATGGGATGGAGGATGATGATGACCCGCTTCATGATGAGCCGTGGTGTTCCGCATCACTTGACAGAGTCTGACACCAGCCCTGGTATCAATTCCACTTCCCGCCTGGGTGACCCCTGCATATGCGCTGGCCATTCCATCACATGGGCAAACAGCCCTTCAGGGGAGGCAGGGGTGGGGATGGGGTCCAAGGCGGTGGCGGCCGTGGTCACTGGGGTGGTGAGTGGTGATGGGGTGACCCCAGGTGGTACCACAGTTTGTCCTGGGGCTCTGACCCGTGCTTTCCTCTAACTCCTGCACCCCATATCGCCAGCCTCCGGGCTACTCCTTGGGACAGGGATGTGGCCAGACTAAGGACCAGGGGCTCTGCTAACATCTGGCATTGCCATTCCTGGAGACCCGGAATATCCATGTGACCTGCTATTTGGCTTCCTGTAACATGGCTACCCTGTCCTACCCCTCAGCCACAGCCCGCACACTGGGCCCCAGGCCTTGGACATCCTGACCAACAGCCATGACCATCACACAAGGACTCCATCTCGGACACAAGTACGGTTCTAGCTTGGGTGGCACGCATTGTTGGCAGTGGCTCTTGTTCCTGCAGGCGGTTGAACTCCTCCAACTGCACTTCCATATTCTGGATGGTTGGTGACACCCCCTCATGTAGTCCCTGGCTCTGTGACTGCATCTCCAACAATGGTGGGACCACTCTTTCCAGAGCATAAGAACATAAGAACATAAGAAGAACATAAGAAAATAAGAACTAGGAGCAGGAGTAGGCCATCTGGCCCCTCAAGCTTGATCCGTCATTCAATGAGATCGTGGTTGATCTTTTGTGGACTCAGCTCCACTTTCCTGCCCGAACACCATAACCCTTAATCCCTTTATTCTCAAAAAAACTATCTATCTTTATCTTAAAAACATTTAATGAAGGACCCTCAACTGCTTCACTGACTGGGCAAGGAATTCCATTGATTCACAACCCTTTGGGTGAAGACATTCCTCCTAAACTCAGTCCTAAATCTACTTCCCCTTATTTTGAGGCTATGCCCCCTAGTTCTGCTTTCACCCGCCAGTGGAAACAACCTGCCTGCATCTATCCTATCCATTCCGTTCATAGTTTTATATGTTTCTATAAGATCCCCCCTCATCCTTCTAAATTCCAAAGAGTACAATCCCAGTCTACTCAACCGCTCCTTGTATTCCAACCCCTTCAGCTCTGGGATTAACCTAGTGAATCTCCTCTGCACACCCTCCAACGCCAGTACGTCCTTTCTCAGGTACGGAGACCAAAACTGAACACGATACTCCAGGTGTGGCCTCACTAACAATTTCAGCATAACTTCCCGAGTCTTAAACTCCATCCCTCTAGCAATGAAGGACAAAATTCCATTTGCCTTTTTAATCACCTGTTGCACCTGTCAACCAACTTTTTGCGACTCATGCACTAGCACACCCAGGTCTCTCTGCACAGCAGCATGTTTTAATATTTTATCCAGAGCTATTTAGCACAGGGCTAAATCGCTGGCTTTGAAAGCAGACCAAGGCAGGCCAGCAGCACGGTTCAATTCCCGTAACAGCCTCCCCAAACAGGCGCCGGAATGTGGCGACTAGGGGCTTTTCACAGTAACTTCATTTGAAGCATACTTGTGACAATAAGCGATTTTCATTTCATAATCCCTTTTGCTGTTATTCCTACCAAAATGGATAACCTCACATTTGTCAACATTGTATTCCATCTGCCAGATTTTAGCCCATTCACTTAACCTATCCAAATCCCTCTGCAGACTTCCAGTATCCTCTGCACTTTTTGCTTTACCACTCCTCTTAGTGTCATCTGCAAACTTAGACACATTGCCCTTGGTCCCCAACTCCAAATCATCTATGTAAATTGTGAATAATTGTGGGCCCAATACTGATCCCTGAGGGACACGACTAGCTACTGATTGCCAACCAGAGAAACACCCATTAATCCCCACTCTTTGCTTTCTATTAATTAACCAATCCTCTATCCATGCTAGTACTTTACCCTTAATGCCATGCATCTTTATCTTATGCAGCAATCTTTTGTGTGGCACCTTGTCAAAGGCTTTCTGGAAATTCAGATATACCATATCCATTGGCTCCCCGTTATCTACCGCACTGGTAATGTCCTCAAAAAATTCCAGTAAATTAGTTAGGCACGACCTGCCCTTTATGAACCCATGCTGCGTCTGCCCAATGGGACAATTTCCATTCAGATGCCTCGCTATTTCTTCCCCTATGATAGATTCCAGCATCTTCCCTACTACTGAAGTTAAGCTCACTGGCCTATAATTACCCGCTTTCTGCCTACCTCCTTTTTTAAACAGTGGTGTCACGTTTGCTAATTTCCAATCTGCTGGGACCACCCCAGAGTCTAGTGAATTTTGGTACATTATCACTAGTGCATTTGCAATTTCCCTCGCCATCTCTTTTAGCACTCTGGTATGCAGATCTGTCTGGAAGGCAGTTAGTCCCTGCGGTGGGCCCATCTTCCAACCGTCCGCCCCCTCGCGGGTTCCTTCCTCTACCTGATGCACCGCTGCATGTGTGTATTGAGCACCAGATGGTGCCCCAGGAGTCTCTTCACTTAAGTGCCGACCGAGGTGAGTGTCTCTGTGGATGGTGCTGGTGACAGCAGTGACGAGAAGTCGGTGTCGCGCTGTTGCGACTGGTGGCGATGGACCCTGGACAGGCCTGGCCCGTGGAGAGGTGACCCTGCAAGGAACAAGACAAGATGCATGTGAGATCGCTGGTAGCCATGGTGTGGGGGGAGGGGTCAATCACGTGCCATAGGGACATCGCAATGTTTTGGGGGCTCATTTGGTTGTCCCATGGCGACCTCGACCTCGTCGACTGCCGGCTTTCCCACACCGCCGACCTGCTCCATCTCCCCTGCTCCGCAATGGTGAGAGGCAGCGGGTTCCGGTGGGTCCCTTGCACTCTTCTCCACTCCTGGCGGTTGTGGGCCACCTTTTCTTGGGGGGGACAAATCTTGCACTGTGTTAGACTCGGAAATGGGCAGCACAGCGACCCGCAGCGAATGGCCTGCATGCAGGGCACCCGGCCATGGCGGGCAATATGGGTGTTGTCATGTGGTGCAGAGTTGGGTGTGAACGGACTGCCAATGTGGGCTTTGGTCGCCCTCCAGGAGGTGGTGATGGGTATGAGGAATGTGGGAGGGGGTGGTGTCAAGGGCACTGAGCTGGTGGCTCACCCTGACTAACCTGGAAGTTGCCCACCCTCACCCAGCACTGCCTACCAGTGGGGGTCTTTGGGAGGGGGGCGTGAAGCAGGGAGGGTGTTTTGTTGGGGTGCGTTGGATGGGGGTGGTGTGAGGGGCATGGAACTGGTGATCCACCCGGGCTGCCCTGAGGAGGTTGTGCAATGTCACTCTGCAATGTTGTCTGATTGTCTGATCCTCGCGTGGGGCCCTTGGTGCTCACGGCCTCCACCACCTCTACCCAAGCCCGGTTGATGTCAGTGGGTGGCAGCCTTCTTCCCACTCAGGGGAACAGGATGTCCTGCCTCCCCTCCACAGCATGCAGCAGTATCTCAAGCTCTACGTCTGCGAACCTCGGGGCCGCTCTCCATGGTGCCATCTTCTTTGCTGGAAGAGAGTGCGTGGGGAGCGGAGTGCTTATATGTAGCTGCAGCTTTTCCGGCTCTCCAGTGCCATCTGCAACCCCAGAAAGATCACACGCCAGCGTGCGTTGGAATTGCACTAGTTCCACGTGGCGTGAGTGCTGGCCCGGTAGTGTGTCCTGAATGGCTCCGGCACTCCCATCAGGACCATGAAACACCCACTATTCAGTCCCAGCGTCAGCACTTAGTCTCTCAAGTGGAGAATTCCGCCCAGTGTTTCACAATGTCGGAAACTACTCTACGGTAAGTGCTTTCTGGAATATGAGAAATAATCACCACCATATTTTTTTGTTCCAATTGCCTCCATCCTCTTCTGAATCTGATGCCACATGGTGCCTCATGATCCCACAGGCACTGCTAATCATTCCATGCACAGACCAAGTAGGGACTCTTCACAACTGAGCTAATGGCATTGGTGATTATCTTCGCAGACCAGCAAACTCCTTCTAAGATACAAGGTTACATGTCCCTGAGGCAACCTAAAAATTCCCACGCAGCTGTTCGAAAGAATGTAAAAACCTCAGCCCTGAAACAAATCCCCCACACACTTCAAAAAGAAAATAAAAGCATACATTACCAGAGACATCAATTTGTTTTCATATCGCACCAAACAGCTACAATTAGCTACTGAGCGACTGGATGACATGCGGATGCTACAAATTCACTTGAGAACCAGATATTTGAAAAATTATTTGTATTTCTAAGGAGCCCCTCTGCAGTCACTTTACATTGAAGAGGGACAAGGTGTCAAGCAAGAGAGGAAAGGGAGTGGAGACTATAGGTGGAGATGAAGAGAAAGGCCTTGAGGAGGATTTTGAATGCAGGAGAAAGGCGCTAAGGCAGAGGGTAATGCGGCACGTAAGCAGTGATGGAACAAGTGGACATCATTGCTAGGACTCGCCTGCAGGTAAATAGGTCTAGAGAACTGGAGAACTGTTGAGATTAGGGGGACAAGATTATGAAGGGAATTAAAAGTAAGGATGCAAATTCTGAAGTTAACTTATTGAAGCACAGAAGAGTTCGGTGCTATTTAAGTATATATTGTTCAAATTTTCAACAATTATGTAAAATGAAATGAAATGAAAATCGCTTATTGTCACAAGTAGGCTTCAAATGAAGTTACTGTGAAAAGCCCCTAGTCGCCACATTCCAGCGCCTGTTCGGGAAGGCTGTTACAGGAATTGACCCGTGCTGCTGGCCTGCCTTGGTCTGCTTTCAAAGCCAGCGATTTAGCCCTGTGCTAAACAGCCCCGGGATTAAAAAAGCCTCCTCGTTGTTGATTATAATTGACGTCAGAGTTCTGATATATATCCTCCAAGGCTTTTATTTTTGTTGTGCGTTGGTCAGGAATCAACATGCACCCTGTGATCAACTTCAAAGTTTGTGGTACACAGGCACAAATTATTGTGACTATTTAATGAAGTCAGATTAATCAGTTTATGAATATTCATGTCATGGGTTTGCTTGTACAATTAAACCTCTATCGTTTATCATAATGGAGGGAAGTAGCCAAATTGGAGAGGATGCTGCGAATGAATTGTGAAGGTTTGAAGGTAACTGAGAATTAAAACATCTTGGGTAGGATTCTCCGTCAGCCCACGCCAGAATGGGGAAACGCGATTGGGCGGAGAATCTACTCCAGTGCTGAAATTGTGGCGGGCATCGGTTTCACGCCAGATCGCAATTCTCCGTCGGCTCGGCAGTAGCGTCAATGCGTTCCAGAACGCACGTACGGTGAATGGAGTTGGCATATCATTAGCGGCCCGACCCGGTGTTCTCCAGGGGTGAATTCCTGATGGCGAGGTTCACTTGTGCTTCTAAAAATCGTGAAACTGGGGTTGTGGCTGATTAGGGAGAGAGACGAGGTAGGACATGGAGAGGCACGGCCATAGGCTGCCGGGCTGGACAGTAGCCAGGCTGGCTGGGGTGCGGGTGGCCCTGACAGGCCCGGGGAGGGGGGAGCGGGGTGGTGACGGTGGAAGTGCCATGTGGCCGGGTGACTCCTCACCGGACTGGGGCCGTGTCCAGGCATGCACAGCCATTGACACGACCATGTTGCTGCGCACCCCACTGACCACCCACCATAGACCCTGGTTCTGCAGAGTGATACCGGGGCCCCCACCCCATCAACCCTGCACCCCAGCCCCACTCTCCCACCCCACCAGCCCCATACCCAAGCCCCCACCCTAACATCCCCCACACCCCACCCTCCATCCCCACCATTCTCGCATCCCACCCTCCACCTCCACCAACCGTGGGCAGCACGGTAGCATTGTGGATAGCACAATTGCTTCACAGCTCCAGGGTCCCAGGTTCGATTCCGGCTTGGGTCACTGTCTGTGCGGAGTCTGCACATCCTCCCCGTGTGTGCGTGGGTTTCCTCCGGGTGCTCCGGTTTCCTCCCACAGTCCAAAGACGTGCAGGTTAGGTGGAGTGGCTATGATAAATTGCCCTTAGTGTCCAAAATTTCCCTTAGTGTTGGGTGGGGTTACTGGGTTATGGGGATAGGGTGGAGGTGTGGACCTTGGGTAGGGTGCTCTTTCCATGAGCCGGTGCAGACTCGATGGGCTGAATGGCCTCCTTCTGCACTGTAAATTCTAAAATTCTATGAACCCGTACCCCATCATCCACTACAATCCCCCAACTGGCTGCCACCCGGCAGGGCATCAGGCGGCACATCTAGGGCAACGCCTACTGTAGACCCTACGGGGGGCCGGTAGATGGATGCCGCAGAGCGTACTACTGGCAAGGGTAGTGCCAGCAGATGCTCCCCTAGGCAGCAAGGATGGGCGCCTCGGCCATAGCTCCCCACGGTTTGAGGCACCGACAAGGGGTGGGTGGGGGGGGGAGGGGGGGGGGAACATGCAGGATCAGGATCTGTAGTGCCAACCGGGTCCACCATGTACCCCGGTGGACCTGGTTGGGCATGGGGGTACGGATCATGCTAACATGTTGGCCCTTCACCCCCTGCAGCCAATTGATGTTG
Organism: Scyliorhinus torazame; assembly: GCF_047496885.1. Lineage (NCBI taxonomy): Eukaryota > Metazoa > Chordata > Chondrichthyes > Carcharhiniformes > Scyliorhinidae > Scyliorhinus > Scyliorhinus torazame. The sequence continues at coordinate 310,028,580 of NC_092708.1, forward strand.
GAATACAACGAGCAATGGTGGCTTCCTCCTAGTCTTAGGCGGCATGATAGCACAGTGGTTAGCGCAGTTGCTTCACAGCGCCAGGGTCCCAGGTTCGATTCCCAGCTTGGGTCACTGTCTGTGTGGAATTTGCATGTTCTCCCTGTGATTGCGTGGGTTTCCTTCGGGTGCTCTGGTTTCCTCCCATAAGTCCCGAGAGACGTGCTATTCGGTGAATTGGACATTCTGAATTCTCCCTGTGTACCTGAACAGGCGCCGGAATGTGGCGACCAGGGGCTTTTCACAGTAACTTCATTGCAATGTTAATGTAAGCCGACTTGTGACAAAATCAAAAATTATTATCGAACAAAGGTTATTAGTCGCCAGCCCTGGGGGATGCCCTGCGGCTGTACGAGCTGGAGCTGCTCGAGGAGGTGGAGGAAGCTGCAGCTGTGGAGTGTACAGGAGAGGATCAGTAGACAGTCGCTGAGGGTGGAGAGCCGGCCACCCAACAGGATGAGAAGGAAGAGGAGGTGCAAAGGAGATGTCATTCGACGACCTGCCAGACCGGGCAGACTGTTGAAGAATCTGGCTGAGCAGCGAGACAGTGCGACTTATTGTAGTGATCTGTACACCTGTACATACATCTGCACCTACACCAAGGACTGCAGCACAGATGTGGCAGCCACAGCATTACTAGAGGGAGCATCAGAGACGGGTATAAAGGGTCGAGCCCAAGGCAGGATCCGTCTCTTTTAGAAGCACAGAGCTAGTCAGCAGCAGCACACAGGGATAGCTTAGTATAGGCAGTTTACCTGAGTTTCACTGGTGATACTTCTTGACTGTTTTACATCTAGTTGAGCTCTGGAAGCAGAACAAACCCTTTGAATAAAGTGTTTGTGTTAACTGTAAGTCTACAGTCGTTATTCAGAATTAGAGAATAACATATAGTACCAGGAGTGGTTTCAGCAAGCCAGCTAGACACCAGCAAGAGAAGAGAACTTAAACCAGACATTTGACCAAGGAAGGCCTCGCAGCATTCGGACCCTTCAGATACGAATCAGCACGATGGACCCAATCCAATCCCCACGCCTGCTCAAAACCACTGGTAATATGCATTCTAATTGGAAACTTTTCATACAACAGTTCAAAATATATCTAGAAGCTAAGGATCTAACCTCAGCATCTGATGCCAGGAAGATAGCCTTACTCTTATCCCTGGCAGGTCCGCAGGCATTAGAAATATATAATTCCTTTACCTACCTAGAAGGGGTGGACAAGGGCAAGCTGGAAATAATCATCAAAAAATTGGAAACCCACTGTCAATCTGAAGTCAATGAGATATTTGAAAGATTCAAGTTCACCAGGCATTTACAAAAACCGGGAGAATCTTTCAGCTGTTTTGTAACTGATTTAAAATTACTAACTCAATCCTGCAACTTTGAAAACCTCCGTGAATCCTCAACAGAGACCAGATAGTCAATGGTATATCTGATGAGGGACTTAGAAAATACTTATTAAAACGAAAAGACCTAACCCTAGAAACAGCCATGCAAATATGCTCTACTTATGAAAAAAGTAAAGAAGAATATGAGGAGTTTACTAACTGGGACCAAGGCCTTCACCACGAGGTCGAGCCCGTCAAAATGGTGGACCAGGCATCCAGAAGGCGCTCCTGTAGCGGCAATCCCACGCGCGCGAACCTGGATGCAGGCCACACGCATGCGCAGTTCTCCCGAAGATTTGACACGGAAGAAAGGTCTACTGCGCATGCGCGAGCATAGAGGGACAGCGTCATGATGTGTCCCCGCTGCGGACAAGCCCACTTAAAAGGGCAATGTCCAGCTTCTGGAAAACAATGTTTAAAGTGTGGCAAATACAACCACTTTGACTCAAAACAATGTTTAAAGTGTGGCAAATACAACCACTTTGCCTCACAGTGCAGAGCTGCACTGCAAATGAAGACAAGACAGAAACACATGAACTTCAACGTAAAAAGCATAGACTCAACGGAGCACAAAAAAAAACAATGATGAGTATTCCTCAGATGAGGACAACGTCGCTTGCGACAACTCGTTTGTTGTGGACATGATCGAGACAATTGAGGAACATGACGCAAAAATCACCACGCCTCACCCGGTCAACAGCATTGATTCCAGCAGTGAGTGGACTGCGACTGTGTAAGTCAATGACTTTCCATTAGTCTTCAAGCTTGATACTGGAGCCTCAGCTAACCTCCTCACTAGCAAAGATCTCCATTCGATTCCAGGAGACCATGAAATAATACCCGCTGCATGTCGGCTGAAGGACTACAACGGCAATCAGATCGCCTCAAAGGGATCGTGCCATCGCCGGGTGGACAACAAGACGATACGCAAGCAGCTATGATTCGAGATTGTAGACGTCAATAAATCATCACTGTTAGGCGCTCAGGCCTGCAAAGACTTGCGGCTGGTGCAACGCATTTACATGCACACCCACGATCCATCAAGCCTGGAAGCTAAAATCGACAGCATGCTACAAGAATACCCCGACGTATTTAAAGGCATGGGTACCCTACCCTGCCAATACAAAATCATGCTGAAGACAGACGCCAAACCCGTCATTCAGCCGCCCAGGAGCGTCCCAACTCCACTGCGGGAGAAGTTGAAAGCGGAACTCAACAGACTGCAGTCACAAGGTGCAATATCGCGAGTCACACAGCCGACTGACTGGGTTAGCTCCATTGTCTGTGTTAAGAAACCTTCTGGAGATCTTCGCATATGCATAGACCCGAAGGACCTGAACCAGAACATTCGCCGGGAACACTACCCCATCGCCAAGCGTGAAGAGATCACATGTGAGATGGCGAATGCTCGTATCTTCACCAAACTCGATGACTCGCAGGGATTTTGGCAGATACAGCTCGATGACTCAAGCAGATTACTGTGTACGTTCAACACGCCATTCAGACGTTTCTGCTTCTATCCCATGTCCTTTGGCATTATCTCTGCATCAGAGATCTTCCACAGGTTACTGGAGCAAATGGCCGAGGGCATCGAGGGTGTCAGAGCCTATGTGGATGAAGAAGAACACCTCTGTCGTCTGAAGCAGGTGTTTCAGAGGATTCATAAATACGGTTTGAAACTGAACCAGGCAAAATGCACATTTGCGAAGGAGTCTGTAACCTTTTTGGCACCATATCACCTCAGGGTGTCAGCCCTGATGAGGCGAAAATCGCTGCAATATGGACCATGAAGACACCACACGACAAGAAGGCGGTGCTACGATTTCTGGGCTTCGTCAACTTCCTCGGCAGGTTCATCCCAAACCTGTCCGCACGGACGGCAGCTTTACGCAATCTCCTACGAAAGACCACTGCGTTTGAGTGGACACAATGTCACCAAAATGAATGGGTGGATCTCAAACAGCAACTAACGAGGGCACCGACCCTTGCTTTCTTTGACGCAACCAGACCCACCAAGATCTCCACTGATGCCAGCCAGGACGGGATTGGCGCCGTTCTCCTACAACAGGCCGACCAGTCTGACTGCGTCCTGGTGGCATACGTGTCCAGGGCCATGACCGCAACTGAAATGCAGAAATGCACGAATCGAAAAAGAATGTCTCGGACTCCTCACTGGGATTCTGAAGTTCCAGGAGTATGTGTACGGCCTTCCCACGTTCACAGTGGAAACCGACCACAGACCGTTGGTCCATATCATAGACAAGGATCTAAATGACATTTCACCTTAGTGTACACTCCGGGAAGAGATCTTGCCATTGCCGATGCACAGTCCCGATCAATTGGCACTGACAACGCACCATCAGCCTCATCAGAGTAATCGAGGCCCAAACACAGTTATGCATGGAGAATTTGCCTGCTTCGGATGAGAAGCTTTGCCTAATCCGACAGGAGACGCAACCTTACGGAGGGTGCTGCACCTACTCCAGCACGGTTGGACGAGGGGACAATATCCACAATTTCAGAATGTCAAGTCAGAACTGATTGAAGTTGACGGCCTGCTGCTACGCAATGCACAAATTGTGATTCCGGCCACACTCCGCATCGAGATGCTACGTAAGATTCATGAAGGCCACCTAGGAATTGAGAAATGCAAAAGGCGAGCACGACAGGCTGTGCACTGGCCCGGCATGAATCAAGACATAACGGACATGGTCATGACATGTGACACCTGTCAAAGACATCAATCCGCACAGTGTAAATAACCACTGCAGCAACACGAACTCACAATGGCACCGTGGACAAAAGTGGGCATTGACCTATTTCATGCCACAGGGCATGATTACGTCTTGACTATTACTCAAACTATCCGGAGGTACTGAAACTCCATGATCTCTCGTCTTCATCTGTCATCAAGGCGTGCCAGGAGACATTCGCGCGACATGGAATCCCGCGTGTGGTGATGTCAGATAATGGTCCCTGCTTCGCGAGCTGGGAATGGAAAGAGTTCTCAGACCGATACAGCGTTCGGCGTGTAACGTCCAGTCCGCGCTACCCACAGTCAAATGGGAAAGTGGAAAAGGGTGTCCACATTGTTAAACAAGTTATTAGCAAGGCAACAGATTCACGCTCGGACATCAACCTAGCGCTGTTGTCCTACCGAGCAACCCCATTGAGCTCAGGACTGTTGCCAGCGCAGATGCTCTTCGGCAGGGACATCCGGACACCCCTCCCGGCAATTCAATTCCGAGACCCCAATAACGCTCTGGTACTTGACAAAATGCGGGTACTACGGTCCAAACAAAAACAATACTACGATCAACATGTGATCCCACTCAAGCCACTGAATATGGGCGACATCGCCAGAATCAGGGACCCAGAAGGCAGATGGTCTGAGCCATCCACGGTGATCAGGCAGGAGGCACCGCGGTCCTACATTGTCAAGTCGTCGGCGGGAGTACTCTTTCGCAATAACCGCCGGGATCTGTTAATGCTTCGGCCTACAACGCCGGTGTTTCCCACACTGGGCTTGACTAAGTCCATTAGTCCACAGGACGTTCCTCGCCACACAACGCCAGACAGTACTCTTGATGACATCAAACCATCATCCCCACCACCACCATTAAGACGCTCCAGCAGAAGCCATAGGGCACCCGACCGGCTAGATTTCTGACGACACTTCAACACACCCCCAAGACAAATATGACCATTTCTCACGATGGACTCATAACACTGTTAATTGTTTCTGTATTACTTTATCATTTTCACAGTGTGCAGCTTTGCTTATTCTCACCACTTGTTGTGTACAGTTTTCTTGAGGCCATTCTGAAAACAGATCAAGTCAAAAGGGGGGGGATGTAGTGATCTGTACATCTGTACATACATCTGCACATACACCAGGGACTCCAGCACAGATGTGACAGCCACAGCATCACTAGAGGTAGCATCAGAGATGGGTAGAAATGGTCGAGCCCAAGGCAGGATCCGTCTCTTTTAGAAGCACAGAGCTAGTGAGCAGCAGCACACGGGGATAGCTTAGCATAGGCAGTTTACCTTAGTTTCACTGGTGATACCTCTTGACTGTTTTACATTTAGTTGAGCTCTGGAAGCAGAAGGAACCCTTTGAATAAAGTGTTTGTGTTAACTGTAAGTCTACAATTATTATTCAGAATTAGAGAATAACATACTTATCAGCCAGATTATGGCGCACCTGGCATCTCGGGGGAATGGGGAGGGCACTCGCTCCCAGTGGCCATCAAAGTGACGGTCACCTTGAACCTTTAGGCCATGGGCTCCTTCGAGGCACCATGTGGGGACCTGTCCGGGATCTCATGGAGTTCAGCGCACAGGTGCATCCGTGCCGCTACGGAGGCCCGATATGCCAAGTCGGCACACTACATCCACTTCAATGTGGACCGAGTCCACCAGGATGCCCAGGCAGCAGGGTTCGTCGCCATCTCCGACATGCTTGGGTCTGGGGGGTGATCGACTGGATGCATGTCACTCTATGAGCACTTGCAGATGACAGGCCGCTCTAGACAAACCAAAAGGAGTTTGACTCGTTGAACATGCAGCTGATATGTAACCATCAGATACGCATCATGCATGTCTGCGCCCAATACCCGGGCAGTGTGCACGACACCTCCATCCTGGCACCCTCGACGATTCCTGGTCTCTTCAAGATGCCCCCCTACCCAGCTGGGGGATTGAATCCTGGGTGACAGGGTTTATCCGCTGCGGTCGTGGTAGATGACGCCACAGACCAACACGGAGACCCGCTACAACGGCGTCCATGTCACGATCAGGAACGTAATTAAATAGTGCTTCGGCATCCTAAAGATGAGGTTCAGGTGCCTGGATCTTTCTGGAGGGGCCCTCCAGTATGACGTTGAGAGGGTCGCCCGCATCATGGCAGCCTGCTGTGTCGTCCACAACATCGCGCAGCAGAGGGGCGATATGCTGGAGGAGAATGGTGAACACCAGTCCTCGTTCGACAAGGAGGATGTGGGAGGGCGAGGATGGACAGGACAGTGACCTGGGCTGGCACAGGACACCGCACAACGTGTGTGCCAGGGCCAACGTGCACGGTAGCACAAGTGGGGCAGCACGCTAGCACAAGTGATTAGCACTGTGGCTTCACAGCGCCAGGGTCCCAGTTCGATTCCTTGCTGGGTCACTGTCTGTGTGCAGTCTGCACGTTCTCCCAGTGTCTGCGTGGGTTTCCGCCGGGTGCTCCGGTTTCCTCCGACAGTCCAAAGACGTGCAGGTTAGGTGGATTGGCCATGCTAAATTGTCCTTAGTTACCAAAAAGGTTAGGAGGGGTTATTGGGGATAGAGTGGGAGTGAGGGCTTAAGTGGGTCGGTACAGACTTGATGGGCCGAATGGCCTCCTTCTGCACTGTATGTTCTATGTTCGATGACACTGATTGCCTCCATGTTCACCGACTGCGGGTGGGGGGAGGGACTGGCGACGGGCACGGACACCGCATCCCACACCCACCCCACCCCACCACCTAACCCCCCCCCCCCCCAGCCATCCCCTTTGCCTGAAACCCCCTCGGTGATACACATCTGCTGCACTACGGGTGGGGGCCCAGGGCTGGCAGTAACTGCGGGTCTGGTCCAATGGATGGAGGATGATGACAACTGCTCCGGTATGTGCTCTGCTGCTCCACATCACTTGACAATGTCTGACTCCTGTGCATAGTAGCACTTCCCATTGTCCACATTGGTGATCCCTGCATGCGAACTGGCCATTCCGTCACACCATCCAATCGAATCCCTGGGGTGGTGGATGTGGGGACGGTCAGAGGGGGAGGGTGGGGAGCTCAACCCACCCACAACATCTGCCATTCACCCCACCTTCACCCCCCACTCTGGCCAGCCTCGACCAGCCCAGCCCAGCCCTCACACCCAGCTGACAGAATACCGAGGCAGGTTGTGAACAGGTGTCTAATGTGAACAGGTAAATACCTATACAACCCCTAACCCCTTCCCCCCCCCCATCAATATCCTACGGCTTGCACCTGTGCCAACTTAACTGGTGTCTCCTTTCTGGTCTTACAGGTCCTTACACTCCATCGAGGTGGCTTCCCAGGCGGTCCATCAAGAGAGGAGGTGGCCTGCTGCGATTCCCACCCTCCAATATGGGTCCCCGTTGGCGGCTGTCTTTTGGGGGCAACCAGGCCTGGATTGACCCGGCTGCTGCCCGGGTGTCCAGGTTGTGTGGTGCCACCCTGTTCTGTTTGCTGCCCTCCAGATGCACCTGCAACCCCTCATTTAGTCCCTGGCTCTGCACCTGCATCATCACAATCGATGCGAATGTCTGATCCAGAAGCCCAAAACTCATCTGGAAGGCAGTGTCATAATATGCACCCATGCACATCATGAGGTAAAAGCAGGCAGTGACAGACATCTAGGTGAGCCAATCAATGTACAGAACAGAACACGACTAATCACAAGACAGGACACCAGAGGGGGACTTACACCTATAAAACACACGAGGCATCAGCACTAGTCAGGGTGTACAAATCATTCAACACCTCCAACACGTGGATCAGAGCTAGCCTGGTCTAGATAGTTAGCTTTAGTTTACTTAGGGTAGTAGAGAGTCAACCCACAGGCAGCTGTGTGTTTTGTTGCTAGAGTTCAATAAATCTTTTATTGAACCAACGCCTTCGTTTGGTGTATACTTGCTCAGTTAATTGCATCGTGTGCAATCCGTGTTACCCTAGGGTGAACAACACGATAAGCAGCTTGTCCTTGGGGACAGTTCCCCTCCAACTGTCCATCCCCTCAGGTGTTCCTACTTCCACCTGGTGTACCAGACGAGTTGTGTGGTGCACATCAGAGGGTGTTCCAGGAGCCTCCTCACTAAGGTCCCAACCGAGGTGAGTGTTTCTGCGATGGTGGAGGGTGTTGGAGACAGCTGAGACGGGAAATCAGTGTCATCATCGGAATCAAGCTCCGGAGTGTCCTAGGCTTCGGGCATATCCACCAACTCCATCTTGGTGTCATCATCGCTGCTCGACACAGGGGCACACTGGCTGTGGTTGGGGGCGGGAGACACCAGATAGACCCACCACATCACCAGGGCACCCAGCCATGGTGGTCGGTATGGGTGCCGGCATGTTGTGCAGGGTGAGGATTTGGCCACCCTCCAGGTGGGCATCGGGGGGTGCGGTAGGGTTACGGATGTGTGGGACACGTATTGGTGCCAGGGGCACAGTGCTGCCTACTTACCCTTGTTGCCCTGAAGAAGTTGTGCAGTTTCTTCCTGCACTGCAAGCCGGCCCGGATGGTGTTGCTCGAGCGCTCACCTCCTCTGCCACCGAAAGGCCGCGGCTAGCAGTCGGGGTACAGGGTGGCCTACCACTCCTCCACGGCGTCCAGGAGGTTCTCAAGGTCGTCGTCCTTAATGCATGGGTCGCACGTCTTGCTGCCATCTTGTTCTGTGGGGGGAGTGAAGTGTGTATGTGCGGCTGTAGCTTGTTAGCTTCCGGAGTGCCAATCGAGCTCCGGGGTGTCCTAGGCCCGGGGTGTCCATATCCGCCAACTGTCCATGTCCTAGGCCCGGGGTGTCCTAGCTCCGGGGTGTCCTAGGTCCGGGGTGTCCATATCCACCAACTCCATCTTGGTGTCGACATCGCTGCTCGGCACAGGGGCACACTGGCTGTAGCGAAGGGCAGGAGACACCAGATAGACCCACCACATCACCAGAGCTCCTGCAAGAGACAAGATGCGTGATTATTCCACGGGCTGGGTGGGAATGAGGGTGATGGGGGTGAGGGTGGTGTGGAGGTGATAGAAGTATGGGGTGGTGGTGGCGGTGGTGTTGGGGAATCCGGCACCATTTTCCATTGGAAGTGATTGCGTTCCACGTGGCTCCGGTGCTCGCCCCTTAAGTCGCTGAATTGGTCCGGGTGCAGCGCCAGTTTCACTGTCGTGGAACTCCACGAATCCTGCCCCGGCGTCAATATGTTGCCTCCGGAACAGAGAATCCAGCCATTGATTCACATATATGATACACCCGTATCCTAAATGATTACAAGTATAATTCAAATATCAACCACTGAATTTAATCCTTCCTGAGTTGTAAGGTAGACTAAAATTATTATTCATGAGATAGGGGTTGGCATGTTATATAAAAGTGAGAAACAAAAATGTAAGGCCTTGTCTCATGGTAACTCTGGTGTACAATGGAAGCTCCATAACAATTTATATCTTTACATTGTTAATAATTCTTTCTTTGATTATTCAGATTTTGTTATGTATAGAAATTCCATAACTCCTTGTAAGAGTCTCGAAAGCAAGCAGCTATGAAATCGGCACTTGTAACAATTCTGTTTGTCTAATTCAGGTGCAAACTTGGCCTACACAGGGAACCCACTTACGACTTCCAGAGAGTTTTTTGCGCAGGTTTGGCACCTTAATTGTGTGCAAAAGCTGGAGCTAAACCAACTAAAACTGAGAAGCTTACCAGTATATGTGGAAGATTTAGGATGTGCCTGACCCGAATGATTAATCTTACTAGTCATTTTCTGACTAAGCTACCGAAGGAGGGCAAGCTATTTCCCTGTAAAGAACAAAACAGCTCTCACTGGAGGAAGATTACTCTTCCAGCTTTTAAACAGTTAAACAGATTTCAGTGACACTCTAATGGGAGATTATTTGGGGAGGTCGCTCAAAACTAAATCATTTACTTTTTCAGCGTGGACCCTTGTTATTTAAGACATCCTAAAAGAGTGTCCAGGATTTTAAACTGACTCAATGTAAAAATACCCAATTTATATTTTGGGGTTTTTTATTATAAACAATTCAAAGTATAAAACAGAGTTACTGAGTCTTCAAAATGTAAATCTGCTGACAGTCTATTATTATCTGCTAACATTATCTTCTTTCAGGGAAAGATATATTTTAAAATGGAAATCCGAATGTATCTCCAAGTATTATTACCTAATACCTTTCTAAAAACAATAGACACATACCCACGAAAGCCTCAAGAAATTTGGTCAACGAACAGACTGGGAACAGAAATTTGACTCCAGCAAGGAAGGAGTGTTCTACCATTCCGAATCCGTTCCTTATATATATTTTTCTTCCTATTTCTGTTCATAGCTCAATCGTCCCTTCTCTCTATAATGAGCAGTTACCTTAGAGATTTGCAGTTTCACTTAATCTTATTGACAGTCTGTCTCTAAAAGTTGATTAATGTTTCTTTTACTACGGGTTTGAGTGGCAAATGTTTTAACATATGTTCGGTCAGCAGTTCATTCTAGGAGTGACTCCATTTAGTTATCTCTTATGTGTCAAGAGTTTTAAATATATTGTTGGACAGAAAGTTACTATTGAGAGTGCTCTATTTTGTTTATCTCTTATGTGTCAAGAAATTATATAGTCAGACAGAAAGTCACTTAATTAGTTCTATTCGGTTACCTCTTTTCCAGCCTTTTTCGTTTGGCTGTAGTTACAGCCGTAATTCATGTAATTCAAAGGGATTTATATTCTGTCAAACCAAGGACCTTTAACTTAAGTTTCTTCCCATTACTTTGTTTGTTTAAGGCAACTTAATTAGTCTGAGCTTGAGGTACGTGTCTTTTTCAATGTGCCTAATGGGTTCTAAATATATTTCTCCTACAATGATTTTATTCTACTTGGGTTAAACACACTGCATCAGTATTAATTCCTGATTCTTACAAAAGCGTTTTGATTTTAATCTGAATCCTGTGATCAGTGTGATATTCATCACATACAAAGAAGGAACTCATTTTTCACTGCTTGTCCAGGTAGGGTGGAGATGTACAAGGCTATCTTGACTTGAGTGACTGGTATCCCACAAACAATGGCAAGCCTCCCCTTCTAATTGTCAGCCATACTGGATGTTAAAATATCACAATGACGTGGATTCTGTAGCCATCTGGGATGGCCACTTACGATAAGGAACAAGGAAGGTTGCAAAGCATAACAGGAAAAATGGGCAATGCGAGATTCAGACAGGCTCAGAGCCTGAATGTATATTCGCGAGCGAGGAATCCAGACGGTATCGAAACCCCCAACCGATTAGCATTTGATGGCCCATCTCCGCCTGACAAAGGACTAATACTTGAGCGACCGATACAATCCCAGACATTCCGGTGCCACTCCCTGTACTCGGGAAGCGTAAACAACAGGGTCAATGACCGTTTAGGACACGCCCAGCCATCAAGGCACCAGCCCCTTTATTGGTTCGAACCGAACACAGTGATCAGGAATTACCCAATTAGTGGGGTCCAAACTGAAGTAACGCCCAAAGGAGCGCGAAAACCCCCAAGGATAAAAAGAGAGACCACCATGTGATCAACCTCTCTTGGACCTGGCGCTCCGGCAATGTCTACCTCCAATTGCAGCACCACCAGAAGCAAGTTCAAATTCAACGCCCACTACCAGACGGCTGAGCCGAGCTGAGCAGCAATTACTTCTACAGACCCGATAGATACAGATCCGAACAAAGGCCACTGTTCCTCTAACCTAAGCCGGTGCCCGAAGTTAAGTACAGGTTGTCATAGTTGATAGGTGTAGTTTAACTAGTAGTGTTTATGTTGCATGATTAATTGTGTGTGTAAATAAAGCACCCTTGATCTTGAACTAACTAACTGGTGTTTGCTCTTTGATCGATATCTGGTTGAACATTGTGGTGGCATCATTTGATACCTGGCGACTCTGAGCAATATAATATAGATATCCAAAGAAAGGAAGGCAACCTCGCTGACTGCCATATTTACAGTCGGTGAAAAAGGCAACAGTTATTGGCGTCATCTGACGGCACTCGACCCAGAAGTGACTGTGTCACTCTGAGAGAACCCACAAAACGGTTGAATTAGAAATTCAAATTGGGAAAGTAAAAGAAACCACAAGCGTAAGACCAGTATCGATCAAACCTCCAAAATTCGGAAGTGTGTAATTTGCATGCATTCTAACAAAAGGATATAAGGTAACCTCGATAGATTTTGTTGCGGGAAACTTTCGGGGGTTGTGTAAACCGGAAAATAGCTTGAGCCGTACCCGTGATTACACCACCGCTTTATTCCCCCTTGTCCCAAATTTCCGGTAGAAACAGAGATAATCGCAGGGATGGCAATGAAGGCAATGGAACGCCTTATGCATCTACAAGAGCCCGAGGCTGCAGCGACCAAAAGAGCAGAACAGTAACCCCTATGGGAAGACGAGATTAGGAAATACCTAAAGGAGAAAGGATGGCCCCTATGGTCAGACTTTTGTGTGAATGAGGAAACAGGTCCTGGCAGCATGGAACAGACTTGGTGGGGCAACCTGACCGAGATCCACAAGAAGAATTTGAGTAGAATTCGTAAGCCGATGGCAATCGTGTCCTGCTTGGCACAATTGTGAAGAACAGAGGAGGTCGTGAGGACACTCTGTAGACAGCTTGAGGAGAAAGAGAGTAGAGAGGGAAATGTTAGCGAATATGAGAGGATAAATGAGCAATTCCGAGAGCAGCTAGCAGCGAAGTACAAGAGGGCACACCAATCTTGTCTCGCCCACCTCAGCAGCTTTCAGATTCAATATGATAAGGCCTACCAGGACACGCAACGTGCTGTGTTGGTCAGAGAGGAAACAGAGAACCAAGTAGAACAGTTGAGAAAACAATGTGAGGATTTAAAGGCAGCCCTCCGAGTACTCCACAGTTCCACCACAGAACAGAGGCAGAGTTCGGTGGATCATGCCAAGTGCAGGCAGCAAATTGCAAGATTGCAATCACGGCTATCCGTTCAGAACAGGTTCAGAGATAACCTTTGCACACAGTTAGATCAGGAAGATGGCCCCGATTGGCAGGAAATTAATGAAACGGCCCAACAATATGTGAACGAGACAGAAAATCAGAAAAGAACCCCCCCAGGCCCTGAAAAGGAAAGCACCCGCACCACCGACTGCACAGGCAGCACCCAACCCAATGAATCCCATCACCACGCAGCGTAGAGTAACAACAGAAGACCAACCCGATTTTGTGTACACCACCCCATGAACCATCACCCAGTTAAGAGATGCCCGCGATAAAATTGAGACTTTTCACCCCACGTCAGACCCACACCACTTTTTCGAACGAGTTAGGCAACAGACCGTCATGTAAGGTTTGGACGAGCAGGAAGAAGCAAAGCTCATAGTGATGAGCCTTGACCCGTCGATTAGTTCAGCCGTTCCCGACCCACAAAATGTAGGAGGAGGTCGCCTCCAGGACGTGAAAACAGCCATTTTAGACGCCATTGGCTACAATAGAGGAGATCCGATAGAAGGACTCAACCAGCGCTGACAGAAAAAGGGAGAGCATCCAACAGCATTTGCTGGACGCTTCTGGATCCACTTCACCGCAGTATTCGGTGATTTAGCCCGCTCCCATTTATCGGTCGACAATATGGCTTTTTGGACCCGTATTCTAGTCTTCCATTTCATGGTGGCAGGACAAAAGGCATGTGCCAATTACGATCCCTCAGACCCGGCACAGAATGAAGTGTGAGTACTGAAAAGATTATCTCGAGCTTGGGAACAGTCCCTACAGAAAAAGATAGACCAAGAAAGGGTAGACGCCACCGTGAATCCAGTAAGGGCACACCAAGACCCGGCATGGGTAAATGAAGGCAGAAGTAACACACAGCATCCTAAAGTGCAGGAATGCTACAATTGCGGACACTAGGGACATTACGCCCGAGAATGCAATGACCCCTAAACAGCAACGGAATCAGCTCACAAATGCCCCCCCCCCCCCCCCCTAGAAACAATGCCAGACCCATCTACAGCGTTAGTGCCCGATCAGATAATTTGGCCATAAACAGCACCGATTGTTGGTGTTCGGGCTGCCCAACTTGGGTCTGCGATACCCTTTGGGATGAGTCCGGAAGACCGGTAATTGCAGGCACAGTCCGGGGACACCCAGTAGAGTTCCTTTGGGACACAGGAGAGTCCCGAAACACGTTAAACGCCTCCACGGTGTACCAGCGAGATATATGGCCCACTACAGACACCATTACCCTTAGTGGCTTTACAGGTCACCTCCAGCTGGGACACATTACAGCCCCGTTGGATATGCAGATCGGCAACATTAAAATGAAACACTCAGTCGTTTTGGTAGATTTACCCCAGAGAGCAGAACACATCTTGGGAATAGATTTTATGAGTTCACACAATCTTTCTTTCGACCCCGTAAATAAATGTGTGTGGAAAATGGCTAGAGCAGCACGACCCCCCAGTGGGAGAGTACTGGTTTGATCCACAAACCATGACCACAGACAAAATGGTTAGAGAAGTCTTGAAAAGACATAAAGCATCGTTTGCCCAGCACAAGCACGACTGCGGCAAAATTCCAGGAGTGGTTAACATTACAGGTCCCAATCCTAAGCTCCAGAAACAAAACGGCTTTCCCCAGCAAGCTGAGGATGAGATAGCTAAAGTAATCCAGAGTTTATTGAACCAAGGAGTAATTTGGCCTGTAGCATCAACGAACAATGCCCCGATTTGGCCCGTAAGAAAACCCGGTGGTTCATGGCGACTGACCATCGATTATAGGGAATTGAACGAAGTGACTCCATTAGCAGCCCCCACCGTTGCCCTGAATCCCGAGACCATGTTAAAACAGGGACTTAAGTCAAACATTTTCACGGTTTTGGACATTAGCAATGGCTTTTGGTCCATTCCATTGGATTAAAAGTGCCAGTACAAATTTGCGTTCACTTTCCAGGGACAGCAGTACACGTGGACGTGCCTTTCACAAGGCTTCCACAACTCCCCCTCTATTTTTCACAGATAATTGGCGAACGGCTTACCAAAATTTCCCCGACTTCAATACCTTGTTCAGTATGTAGACGACTTGCTCCAACAGACTGACACCAAGGAAGAGCACATTTTGCTTCTTTCGGAATTATTAGGTCTCCTCAAAGAAATTGGATGCAAAATTAACCCCAAAAAGGCCCAGATTCTCCAGGAAAAAGTCACTTATTTTGGTACGGTCATACGCATGGTAAGCGTGAAATAGAACAGAAACGGATAGATTCGATTAAAAAATTGCCCTTGCCCCAAAATGTTACAGCACTCATTTTTAGGACTGGTCGATTACTGCAGGAACCACATAGACCGTCTCGCAACAAAGGCAGCCCCACTTTCCGAGCTCCTTAAGAAACATGCCCCATGGAAATGGCTTCTACAGCACACGGATGCCGTAGATACATTGAAACGCGCCCTAAGCACAGCTTTGCAGGCCCCAGATCCACACTTCCCATACGCGATAGAGGTAACGACCACCGACCGAACCCTTTCTGCCGTACTCCTACAGGAAAGGCACGATCGTTTAGGACCCGTAGCCTATGCCTCACGAATTTTAGATCCAGTAGAGCAGGGATTTTCAGCCTGCGAAAGGCAACTGCTCGCAGTTTTCTGGGCGGTACAGTATTTCTCGTACATAACAGGACTCAACCCCGTAACCGTTTTGACCGAGCATACCCCGACACAGCTTTTATGAGATGCTAGATTAAAAGACGGCACAGTAAGCCAAATTTGAGCAGTGTGCTGGACCCTACTCCTACAAGGACGTGACATTATGGTAAAACTGACAAAGATGCACATGTCATGAGAATGTTTCTTTAAGAAATGGTTAGCTGCTCATGTTACTGCAGTGATGTCAGAGTGTGCGTGGAGCTGAGCTCTGGTTCTGCTTTTTAGTTTCACTTTGAGAAAAGCTTGGGTGTGTCTGTCTTTTTGGTTTTGTTTTGCAGTGTGTTGCAGCTAAAGTCAGCCAAAGCAGCTGTATGGTTGAGCTCTCTGCCATGAAGGACTATCTCTTGATCATTTGGTGAATTCAGAAATTTAAATGTTTTCAGTATTGAATGTAAACCCTGATGTGCTTCTGTTTAAAGTTTGTTAAGTCTTTTGGATGTTAAAAGGACAGCTTAAAGGATTACTTAGTGTTGTATTCATTGGGGGTTATCTTTGAATTAATGGTTGCTAAGATATTCGCTGTTTTAAAAAAGCTAACTTGAGTTCATAGGATAAACATTGTTTTGTTTTTAAAAAATACTGGTCCATTTCTGCTGTACCATATCTGTAGCGTGAGCCGTATGCTCCGCATACCACAATCTATTAAAAGTTGTGGGTCAGATGAACTCCATGATACACTTTGGAGTTCTCTAAACCCTGATCCATAACACACACGTTTCTGGCCGACGATTTACACTATGCAGGAACCCCACATGAGTGCGAGATCATTGCACCCAAACACAGCACAGGCCCCTTTGTTCCCAAATCGGTACCGAAAAAGACAGGCATCCGACCACGGACGACCCAGCCCACAGACAAAGCTCTAAAGATTTATGTAGATGGCCCCTCCACAGTTCTTGATGGAAAAAGAATCACAGGGTGTGGAATTTATGTAGTGAACGCGCAGGGACGCGCTTTCGAAGAAATCTCATTAAAATTGCCTGGACATTTAGGTTCGCAGGCAGCCGAGTCAGCAGCCATCGCTTACATCGTCCAGCACCCCAATTCGTTCCCGACCCCAACAGACATATATTCAGACAGTTTGTACATCTGCAACAGCCTGACAGAATTCATGCCCCTGTGGGAACCTAGGGGATTTATAACCGCCAATGGAAAACCCCTACCCTCAGCGCCATTACTCAAACACATCCTCCAGACAGCGAAAGGTAGAAAATACGGAATAGTTAAAGTTAGAAGTCACCATCGTTCCTCCCCATCCAGTAACGTGAAAGCAGATGCCCTAGCGAAAGCAGGCTAACGACATGGCCACCTTTGGCAACCCCCCGAGGGTGCCCCATTCACACGGTTCAGGTTTCACAAACCAACATTTAAGACTTAACCCAAGCACAAAAAGAAGATGAGACATTAAAGGAAATTTTAAAAGGAAACTTCCAAGCTCCCTATGATAAGTTTAAAGACACGTTAACAATTCATGAGGGAATCGTTTTAAAGGATGTTATTTATGTGGTCCCCACCCAGGATAGGAACGAGATTATTTGCAAATTCCATGACGGAAACGGACACCAAGGGATAGAATCCACCCTTGCCCACCTCAGACCTCTCTGCTGGTGGCCCGATTTAAAAACTTACATTGAGAATTGTTTGATTTGCACCCAGAACAACCCGGACAGATATGCAAAGAAAGGCCAGCTGAGACACACCCGCCCTGTAAATGGCCCATAGCCAAACTTGCATTTAGACTATATTGGTCTACTCCCCCTCTGTAGAAATGG
This sequence comes from Scyliorhinus torazame, assembly GCF_047496885.1. NCBI lineage: Eukaryota > Metazoa > Chordata > Chondrichthyes > Carcharhiniformes > Scyliorhinidae > Scyliorhinus > Scyliorhinus torazame. Next base: position 310,046,253 of record NC_092708.1, read on the forward strand.
ATTCAAATATGTGTTGGCCGTCATCGACAGATTCAAGAAATGGGTAGAAGCATTCCCTTCAAGAACAAATATGGCCAAAGCCACGGCCAAAATTCTAACTGAACAGATTTTCACTAGATGGGGACTCCCCAGTAGTATTGACTCGGACCAAGGTTCGCACTTCACAGGCAGAGCCATGAAAAATGTCACGACGATTTTTGGCATAAAACAGAAGTTTCACATTGCCTATCACCCGCAGTCCAGCGGCATTGTGGAAAGCATGAATCGGACACTGAAGGCCATACTTAGGAGATGGTACACCAGCATAATACGACATGGGACACAGTGCTCCCATTCGCACTGATGTTTATTACAAACACGGTGTTGAGTTTAACAGGTTACACCCCCGATACCCTCATTCATGACCGGATGACCCATGAAGGGTGCAGAGTATTTATTTGGACTTGATTTGGCCAGCCCCGCAGTCACTGCCCTTACCCATGAAAAAGCGGTCCAAAACATGATGGAGAATATTACAGCAGCACAGCTCGCTGCAGCTGTAGGCGCTAGACGAAAGCAGAGTAAGGCCTGCTCTGATAAGACAGTACACCCGACAGAGTATACAGTCGGACAGCAAGTCATGATCTCCCTGTACAATCCTAGTTCCTTCCTCTCCCCTAAATTTGCAGGACCCTACTCAATCTCCGACAAAGTAAGCCCCTCAGTTTACAAGATCACATATCCTAATGGAAAATCAGGATGGTTCCATATAAACCAGCTTAGGGTTTATGGAACGCAGTGCAGCCACTCACACCACCTCTCATTGGCAACGGAGACCCACCCACTGACAACCCAATCCAGCCCCCCCCCCCCCCCCCAGCCAGGACAGCACGTCCAAAGACCCGACCTTGACTCGACCCCCAGAGTCCAATTTCACCCTCACACTTGAGTCAGCCGCTAGCGCTAGCGATAGCGACAGCGACAGCACAACGGCCGCCCTTGATAAACCCGAACAATGGAAACACAGACCAGGCCCCAGTCACTACAGCCCCAGTGACAACGACCACCTTATGTTCAGCCCCTCAGAGACAATTTATTTGCTGCTACCAGAACCTGACCCACCTCCCGACGATATCAACACACCCCCCTTGCCCCACAACCCATTCGGAGAATTATTTTCGAAACTCTTTTGCTGTTCTTTTTACAACTGTGGTTTAAAGAATGCACCTTTGCCACAACTTTTGTCCCCTTTCCGGCGACCCTTTGTTCGCTATCCCCCCACCTGCTATTTACATGATTGAAACTAGTTTGCAGAGGACGGAGAAATTGTCTGCCCACTCAGCCCATCAAACACATGCTGCGAGAGTACTGTGACATAATTTTTTTCGGCTGTCTTGTCTCCCAAATGGTTGTTTTAAAAAAAATAAAATGAGGGAGTCACACATGGTGACGATTCTAAATGGGAAATTGACGATAAGGAGAAGCAGACTGACAAACGAGATAATAACAGATATTATGCTTGTATCCTCAGGAAGATACGGATACCTGAAGAATGAGAAAGATACAGATGAGATGAAGACGAACTTGATGATCTGCATCATGATCGTCAGTGGATCAATACAGTTGCGTGCATTAGCGGACCCTACACCCCTCACCACACAGGCCATAAACATGACCACCCAACACACCACCCCCAGCCCGGACACTACACCACACACAGACACAGCCACTGATACCCCCACATGGTGTGATAGTATCATAAAATGGTACTCCCTTTCGTACACAGTAGAAGCCCGACTAGTTACAGCTATACTTTGCAGTGTCATCCAGATTATCAGACTTCGGAAATGGCGAAGGAGAGCCTCCCGTCCTCCAGTATACACACTCAGAGCCCCTCTCCTCGGATTCCAGCAAACCCCACACTCTTTCTGAACCCTTCCTCCCTAATAAATTCCGTGGTTGTTTTTTTAATAAAGTTACTTTCTTTGTACATCGACATTCGTGATAAGTAGGAATGTGATGCTGCTATTGTGTATTTTGTATTGTAATATAAGTTATTTGGTTATTAGATAGCAGCATGAGTGTAGTTTAGTTAAAGACAGTTCGAGGTTCCCCCTTTTTGTGTAAAGAGACGGAAATGTATGTTTGAATGTTATAGTGCCCCTTAGAATTTTTAGAGATATGTGTTGTATTCGGGAAACTTAAGTAAATGTTTTGACCCACAGGACAGAGAAGGATAGAACCTGTCCTTGATTGAGGGTACCTGGCATGTCAGAGAATAGGAGAAGATCCAGTAGTGTGATCCTTCATGCTTCGCGTTGAGGATCAAGAGGACGGACTGTAGCCATCTGGGATGGCCACTTCCGATAAGGAACAAAGAAGATCGCAAAGCATAACGGGAAAAATGGACAATGCGAGATTCAGGCAGGCTCAGAGCCTGAATGTATCTTTGCGAGTGAGGAATCCAGATGATGTCGAAACCCCAAATCGATTAGCATTTGATGGCCCATCTCCGCCAGACAAAGGACTGATACTTGAGCGACCGATACAGTCCCAGACATTTCGGCGCCACCCCTGTACTCGGGAAGTGTAAATAACAGGATCAATGACCGCTTAGGACACGCCCAGCCATCAAGGCACCAGCCCCTTTATTGGTTCGAATCGAACACAGTGATCAAGAATTACCCAATTAGTGGGGTCCAAATTGAAGGACTGCCCAAAAGAGCGCGAAAACCCCCAAGGATAAAAAAAGAGACCACCATGTGTTCGGCCCCTCTTGGACCTGGCACTCCAGCAACGTCTACTTCCAAGTGCAGCACCACGAGAAGCAAGTTCAAGTTCAACGCTCACTACCAGACGGATGAGCCTAGCTGAACAGCAGTTACTGCGACATTGAGGTGAATGAGAGCTTTGAACGCTACATTTTCCAGCAGAGGCTTCAGGGTAAGGATGAACCTTTTCAATTCTTTCTGACCCATCCTCGCATCCTCGCGCAGTCATGTAACTATGACTCCACCACTGATTCCATGATCCGGGATCAGATCGTTTTCGGGGTCCACTACGACTCGCTTCGCCAGCAGCTCCTGAAAGTCAAGCAGCTCACCCTCACCATCGAAACGTGCGTTCTCCATGAACATGCTAACAATCGGTACTCTCACATCAGGGTGGCAGAAACGGCAAAGCTAACCTCCCATGAGGTGGAACGGGTGCAGGCCATTGTGCAAATGCAGGGCGTAAGTATCGACGAGAGTGGCCATTCCGCCCGCTTTTCCTGGGCCCCTGCGCAGGTGCGTACGTCGTTCAACCGCACTGCGCATGCGCGATGGCACACGGAACGCGCTGAGGTTGGCGTCAGGACGTGTCCGAATTGTGGCTCCGCCCATTGATGCAACCATCAATTCACTCGAAGACATGTGGAGAAGTAAACCGTGGTTTTAATCAGCTTAGAACTGAGCCTGCCTGTGACCGGTACAACACTGAAGGCGGTCCTGCAGGTCGGCAGCTCTTATACTTCCTGTAAAAGGGGTGGAGCCATGGGCGGAGCCCATACATGCCCCAACATATTCCCTGTGGGTGAAGCCACACAATGGCCCATAGGTGGAGCCCACAGGGCTAATAACATAACACATTGCACTGGTGAATTAACAGTAATTATACATTCACCACATTCACCCCCTGTTTAAAAATGAAGTCCGGCGGGGGTGACCGGCTCATAGATTCAGTCGGTCCGGTGCCCGGATCGTACGTTGCGACCGCCGAAGCACTGGTGTTGCAGCCACTTTGGGTGGCTGTGGAAGTGGGTCCGGAGCAGGCACAGGCATGGACTCGGGGAGCGGCTCTTCCGGAGCTTCATTCCTGTGGACCGGTGAGGTGGGTGGGAGGGAGCATGGGAACCATAAAGCGGTGGGGGCGCTGAACATGGGAGGTTAGACGGGACATAGTGTGGGGGATGCAGTAGTGGGAGTGGTGTTGGAGCCTGCGGGCGCCAGGTCCCGGAGGGAGACGGTATCTTGCCGGCCATCGGGATGTTCGACCTACGCATAGTGTGGGTTGGAGTGCAGGAGCTGGACCCTCTCTACCAGGGGGTCGATCTTATGGCTCTGAACATGTTTTCGGAGGAGGACTGGACCTGGTATCATCAACCAGGGCGGAAGCGAGGCCCCTGAGGTAGCTCCCCCAGGGAAAACAAACAAACGGTCATGAGGAGTCTGGTTCGTGGCCGTGCAAAGGAGGGACCTAATAGAGTGGAGCGCATCGGGGAGGATCTCCTGCCAGTGAGAAACTGGGAGATTCCTGGACCGCAGGGTCAGTAGGACGGTCTTCCAGACTGTCGCGTTCTCCCTCTCCACCTGCCCGTTTCCCCTGGGGTTATAACTGGTAGTCCTGCTCAAGGCGATGCCCTTACTGAGCAAGTACTGACACAGTTCGTCGCTCATGAACGACGAGCCCCTGTCGCTGTGGACATAACTGGGGAAACCAAACAGGGTGAAGACACTATGCAGGGCTTTAATGACAGTGGGGGTGGTCATATTAGGGCAGGGGATGGCAAACGGGAAGCGGGAGAACTAATCTATGATGTTAAGGAAGTATGTGTTGCGGTTATTGGAGGGGAGGGGCCCTTTGAAATCGACACTGAGGCATTCAAAGGTCCGGGATGCCTTTACCAGGTGGGTCTTATCCGGTCGATAGAAGTGTGGTTTACACTCCGCACGGATTTGGTAGTCTCTGGTTTTTGCTCTGACCTCCTCGGTGGAATAGGGCAGGTTGAGGGCCTTGATATAATGGGTGAGCCGGGTGACCCCCCGGGTGGCGGAGGTCATCGTGGATAGCCCATAGTCAGTCATCTTGCGCGCTGGCGCAGGGCATCTGGGAGCTCGTTGAGCTTCCCAGGACGATATACTATATCGTAGTTATAGGTGGAGAGTTCGATTCTCCACCTCAAGATCTTATCATTCTTGGTCTTGCCCCACTGCGTATTGTCAAACATGAAGGCAACCGATCATTGGTCGGTGACGAGGGTAAACCTCCTACCAGCGAGGTAGTGCCTCCAGTGCCGCATGGCTTCCACGATGGCTTGGGCTTCTTTTTCGACCAAGGAGTGTCGAATTTCGGAGGTTGTGAGGGTGCGTGAAAATAACGCTACTGGTCTGCCTGCTTGGTTGAGGATGGTGGCGAGAGCGACCTCTGAGGCGTCGCTCTCCATCTGGAAGGGGACGGACTCATCCACCGCGTGCATCGCAGCTTTGGCGATGTCCGCCTTGATGCAGTTGAGGGCCTGGCGGGCCTCGACTGCCAGTGGAAAGTGGGTGGCCTTAAATAGTGGGCGGGCTTTGTCCGCATACTGGGGGACCCACTGGGCATAGTAGGAGAAAAATCCAAGGCACCTCTTCAGGGCCTTGGGACAGTGAGGGAGAGGGAGTTGTAGGAGGGGGCGCATACGGTCAGTGTCGGGCCTGAGGACCCCGTTTTCCACGACGTAGCCGAGGATGGCTAGCCTGGTTGTGCGGAAAACGCATTTCTCCTTGTTGTAGGTGAGGTTGAGTTTTTGGGCGGTTTGGAGAAATCGGTGGAGGTTGGCGTTGTGGTCCTGCTGATCATGCCCGCAGATGGTGACATTGTCCAAGTACGGAAACGTGGCCCGCAGCCCGTACTGGTCCACCATTCGGTCCATCGCTCGTTGGAACACCAAAACACCGTTCGTGACCACAAAGGGGTCCCGGAGGAAATGGAAAAAGTGGCCGTCTGCCTCAAACGCCGTGTAGTGGCGGTCCTCCGGGCAGACGTTGGCGAAGTGTCCTCTTCGCCCCCAGCTTCTGCAGTTCGCGTTGCGGGCCGGGCGGTGCAGTCGGGGGTGTTGGGACTGGCTGCAAAAGTAGCAGTGTAGCCCCCCATGATGGGCGGGTGGCCGCGCGGCCCAGGCCTGGGGTAGTCTCGGGTCGGGGGCCCACGATGGGGTCGCGTGATCGGCCGGGAACGAGTAAGGCTCCGAAAAGCGGCCTCCAGAGAGGTAGCCAGTTTTACCGTGTCGTCCAGGTCCTGGGCCCCTTTTTCGAGCAGGCGCTGTCTCACATAGTCGATCGGACCCCCGCCACGTAAACGTCTCGGACAGCGAGCTCCATGTGCTGAGTGGCCGTAACGGCCTGGTAGTTACAGTTGCGTGCGAGGCCTTTGAGGCCGCATAGCTAATCATCTAGTGACTCCCCAGGACGCTGGCGGCGAGTGGTGAAGACGTGTCGCACGTATGCCTCGTTCACAGGCCGCACATAGAGGCGTTCGAGTAGTGCAAGGGCCTCTGTATAGGAAGCGGCTTCGTCGAGCTGGACAGAAATGCGATGGCTCACCCGTGCGTGGAGGTGGCTCAGTTTCTGTTCGTCAGTGACGGATGGCGTAGACGACGCGGCGAGATAGGCCTTGAAGCATCAAAACCAATGTGGGAAAAAATTTCCGCCTCCGCGGCCTGTGGATCGAGTTCCAGTCTATCAGGTTTGAGGGCTGATTCCATAGTAGTATTTTAAGCTGATTAAATTGATGCGACCATCAATTCACTCAAAGACACATGGAGAGGTAAACCATGGTTTTAATCAGCTTAGAACTGAGCCTGCCTATTACCGGTACAACACTGAAGGCGGATCCGCAGGTCGGCAGCTCTTATACTTCCTGTAAAGGGGTTGGAGCCATGGGCAGAGTCCGTACATGCCCCAACATATCCCCTGTGGGTGAAGCCACACAATGGTCCATAGGTAGAGCCCACAGGGTTAATAACATAACAGTGCACTGGTGAATTATCAGTAATTATACATTCACGACACCCATTTAAAGCGGAAAAGTCCGGCAAAATCACGACGGTGTCTACAGTGTGGCAAGCTGGGCCACTACGCAACCCTTTGCAGTTCTGCTCCACTGCCCAGCATCCAGCGATCCCAGCCGCGACGCAGAAGCGTCCGTTCAATACAACAGGCCATGCCAGACTCCGACCCCAACAGCCCAACAGATCCTGATGCTGCGAGCCTCAAATCTCCATACCGGGTGGGCATCATTACGAAGCATGTGCTGCCTTTCTCCAAGACAGCGAAGCACCTCCCGATCCTCAGCATGGATCCCGACGATGAGTGATGTGCTGTCCTCACAGTTAGCAAGGCTCGCATCCGGTTCAAACTGGACACCGGTGCATTGGCGAACCTCATCTCCAAATCCATCCGCGTCAGACCAAGCATTCTTCCACGGGCCTGCCAGCTCCTTGACTACAATGGCAATGCCATAGCTGCCAGTGGCTCATGCCAACTCGGAGTTTCCAATAAGTCATTTAAAGCGACACTGCGATTTGAGATCGTGGGACCTGACAGAGCATCCCTGCTCGGTGCTCGAGCCTGCAAACTCCTGAACTTGGTCCAGCGAGTCCACACCATGTCACCCTCACAGGCGACGGCCTCATCTGGTGAGAACTTCCAGGCTGAAATTGATGACATCACCACGCAGTACCACAGCGCGTTCGACGGAATGGGCACACTCCCATACCGATACAAAATCCTGCTCAAACCAAACGCCACCCCTGTGATCCACGCACCACGTCGGGTGCCGGCACCCCTCAAAGACCGCCTCAAGCAGTTACAGGACCTCCAGGACCAGGGCATCATATCAAAGGTCACAGAACCCACGGACTGGGTCAGCTCCATGGTCTGTGTGAAGAAGTCGTCAGGGGAGCTTCGAATCTGCATCGACCCCAAGGATTTAAACCGCAGCATCATGAGGGAACATTACCCGATACCAAAACAAGAGGAGTTGACCAGCGAGATGGCTCATGCCAAACTCTTTACGAAGTTGCACGCCTCCAAGGGGTTCTGACAAATACAGCTGGATGCATCCGGTCGCAAGCTGTGCACATTCAATACCCCGTTTGGTCGCTACTCCTACAACCGGATGCCTTTTGGCATCACCTCTGCCTCAGAGGTATTTCACCGCGTCATGGAACAGATGATGGAGGGTATCGAGGGGGTGCGCGTGTATGTTGATGATGTCATAATATGGTCCACAACTCCTCAAGGACACACCGATCGCCTCAAGCAGGTATTCCACAGAATCCATGAGCATGGCCTCCGACTCAACAGAGCCAAGTGCTCGTTCAGTCAATCAGATATCAAATTCCTTGGTGACCACATCTCGCAGCAAGGCGTGCGGCCAGATGCTGACAAGGTCTCGCCGATCAACGTTATGAAGACCCCAGAGGACAAGAAGGCGGTCCTCCGCTTTCTAGGGATGGTCAACTTCCTCGGGAAGTTCATTCCCAACATGGCGGCACACACCACAGCCCTCCGCCATCTCGTCAAAAAGTTGACGGAATTCCAGTGGCTTCCCGCTCATGAGAATGAATGGCGTGAGTTGAGGGCAAAACTCACCACAACCCTACCAAAGAGACCAAGATATTCACTGACGCGAGCCAGGACGGTATTGGGGAGGTGCTCCTCCAATGGGATCACTCCTCCTCATGGGCCGCAGTTACGTATGCCTCCAGAGCCATGACGCCCACTGAGCAACGGTACGCTCAGATCGAGAAGGAATGCCTGGGCCTCCTAACGGGAATCGACAAATTTCACGACTATGTGTATGGTCTCCCAAAATTCACGTTTGAGACGGGCCAAAGGCCATTAGTCCACATAATCCAGAAGGATTTGAATGACATAACGCCTCGGTTACAACGAATCCTTCTCAAGCTACGCCGCCGTGACTTTGAACTTGTCTACACGCCAGGCAAAGAACTCATTGTTGCAGATGCCCTTTCCAAGTTTATCACCACACCGTGTGAACAAACTGACTTTGTCTGCCAAATCGATGCGCAGGTGCAATTGTGTTCCTCCAACCTTCCGGCCACTGATGAGAGGGTCATCCAAATTTGTGAGGAAACGGCCAAGGATCCTCTGCTACAGCGTGTGATGCAGCACCTCACGAATGGCTGGCAGAAGGGACAGTGTCCCCAGTTTTACAACGTCAAGGATGACCTGACGGTGGTGGACGGCATCCTCATGAAGCTCGATAGGATTGTGATTCCGCAGAGCATGCGAGCTATGGTGCTCGGCCAACTCCCTGAGGATCACCTGGGGGTCATGAAATGTCGACGCAAAGCTCGAGAGGCAGTCTATTGGCCGGGCATCAGCCAGGATGTTGCCAACACGGTCCTCAACTGCCCCACATATCAGAAATTTCAGCCAGCTCAACCCAAAGAAACTCTGCAGCAACATGAGATAGTGACCTCCCCATGGTCCAAAGTCGGTGTCGACCTTTTCCACGCCAAGGGGCGTGATTATGTCCTCCTGGTCGACTACTTCTCCAATTACCCAGAAGTGGTGAAACTGTCCAACCTCACGTCGAAGGCGGTGATTAAAGCATGCTAAGAAACGTTTGCCAGGCATGGGATACCGCTCACGGTGATGAGTGACAACCGTCCTTGTTTTTACAGCCAGGAATGGTCTGATTTTGCCCGCCTATACAACTTTCGTCACGTAACCTCCAGCCCCCACTACCCGCAGTCAAACGGGAAGGCCGAGAAAGGGGTCCATATCGTCAAGAGATTACAATGCAAGGCTGCAGACTCAGGCTCTGACTTCAACCTGGCGCTGCTGGCATACAGAGCATCCCCACTGTCCACTGGGTTGGCTCCTGCGCAGATGCTCATGAATCGCACTCTGCGAACCACGGTTCCAACCATCCATGTTCCAGACCTTGACCACCTCACGGTCATACAAAAGATGCAGCAGTCTCGGGCCCAACAGAAATCAGCATACGACGCTCATGCCACGGATCTCCCTGAGCTGGTCCCAACTGATCGTGTTTGTGTGCAGTTGCCTGACGGCGGCTGGTCCACCACAGCTGTTGTGGTCCAGCAAGTGGCCCCGAGATCGTTCCTCGTCCGCATGGCTGACAGCTTCTTCCTACGACGCAATAGACGGGCGCTGCGCCGAGTTCCACGCCCGCCACCTAACCATGATGTCCCACCTCACACAATGCTTCCTCCGGACGTGCCCTTCCACGAGGCCACCGATTTACCAGCAATCCTGCTGACCTCTGCGAACAGCGCATTGGCGGCGGTCCCGCCTATCCAAGTGCAGGCAGCCCCGATCCACCCTTGAGGCGGTCAACCAGACTTCGTCACCCGCAGCAGAGACTAAATTTATAGACTAAACCTTTGCACAACTGTGTTACCTTATTGTTTTGACCTCTGTAAATATCGTTGTTACTGTTTCATCTGCCCTATATCTGCACTAGCGCCACCTCCCTGTGTACATAAGGTCATTTTAGCACATTCTGTATATAGTCACGCACATATACACATCCACACGCACATGCACCTTAATATTTATTATCTCAACACACACAATACAGAACAAAAAAACAAAAAAATTAGGGGAGATGTCATAATATACATCTATGTATACAATGGAGTGCAGACAGGCAGCGATTGACACACAGGATGACCAGTAAGCACACAGAACAGAGCAGCCAATCACCAGACAGGACACAACCACTATAAAGCCAGAGGGCACCAGTTTTCTCGCTCTCTCGGGACCCAGCCTCTGAGACAGTCAGAGTTAGTGAGCTGGCCAGTGCAAACACCATGTGGTAGCTAGTAAGTCTGGTTAGGCTAGTATCAGATCTCCAGTCAAGTCAGCATAGTGTCAACCCATAGTTGAACATGTATAATAGTTTAGATGTTAAATAAAATCGTGTTGCATCTTCTCAAGTGTTGGAGGTCTGTCTCTCGCTACACTGCATCAAGTGCAGTCCACATCGACCCAGCCTACCCAACACATCAGTGCCCGCGGTAGCATTTTCCACTGTCCACCCAGGTGATAGCTGGATGCGAGCAGGCCATTCCATCACATGGTCGCATCGAATCCCTGCATGGCGGGGGTGCAGACAGTGATGGGGGGGGGGGGGGGGGTCGGGAGGGGGGTATGGGATCGAGCTGGATGGGGGTGGGGCACCAGGGCGGTGAGGACTGGCTGAACTGGCGGCCCTGGACCAAGCCCACCCCCAATGCCCACCCATCTCCCCCTCCCCCCCCCACCCCCTGCCTCCCAGCACCCCCTCTACAGCCAGCCCAGGCCACCCCTCACACCCTTCTGCCAGAGCATCGAGGCAGATGGATAAGCTGTGAACAGGTGTTTATTGTGAAATATTTATGTACAAGTTTGTGCCCTAGCCCCTATCACTAAACTGTGCCCTGCACTGGTGCCAACTTAACTGCTGTCTACCGTTCTGCCCTTACGGGCCCTTCCACTACGGTGGATCCCCAGGTCATACATCAGGATTGGAGGTGGCCTGTTGCAATTCCCACCCTGTGACCTGGGTCTTCTTTGGCGGCTGTCTTCCTAAGTGACTGGGCCTGGAAGGTGCTTGGGCATCCCAGGTGGTGTGGTGCTGCCCTGTTCTGCCCGCTGCCCATCACATGCGTCAGGGACGGGGGGGGGTGGGTAGTCTGAGGTGCTGTCACTTCCTCCTCCCATGGGGTGCCTGATGGCCCCTGGGCTACTCCTTGAGACTGGGATGCAAGTGGAACTAACCCCTGAGGCTCCCATGCCACCTGGTGCTGCAAGTCCTGGAGGCCCGCTGCCAGCAGCGACCCGTGCCCCTGCAAGTGGTTAGATTCCTTCAAATGCACCTGCAGGTGCTGGATGATTGTTGAAAACCCCTCATGCAGTCCCAGGGTCTGCGACTGCATCTCCACTATTGATGGGATTGCCCCTTCCAGAAGCCCAAAACCCATCTGGACGGCAGCTGGTCGCTGGGTCGGGATGCCCTCCGACCGTCCGCCCCCTTGGGGATTGTTCCCTCTACCTTGATGTACCACAGAATGTGTGTGTGGCACACACCAGATAGTGCCCCAGGAGCCTCTTTCCTAAAGTGCCCAACCCGAGGTGAGCGTCTTTGGGATGGTGGAGGGTGTTGGAGACTGTTGTGATGGGAAGTCAGTGTCGTTCCCGGACTGGTGCTCGAGAGTGTCTCGGATGCAGATCAAGGACTCTCATCACTGTCCATTTCCTGTTCCTCGCTGCTATCCGCTTGGGATTGTGGTCGGGGGCGGGGACTCGCCCGCCTCATTGCCAGGTGATCCTGAAAAACACATGGCATGACACATGATTGGATCGAGGGGTTGGTATGTTCGGTGGTGTGGGGGTGGTGAGGGGGTTTGGTGGCTTGGGTGTGGTGGGTGGTGATGGGGGTTTGTGGGGAGTTTGAGGGGGTGGTGGGGTATGAAGGTGGTGAGGGTGTGTTGAGGGGGGGGGAGATGATGCCATGGGAACTGCAACTCAGTGGTGTCCCACTTGCTCGACCGTTGCCGAATTCCGATTCGGGGACAGCCCTCTCTCTCCAGGCCCACTGGCCAGGTCCAGTGCCCGCTCTCCATTGCGGTGAAGTGCCGCAGATCCGTGGTCCGCCTCCGGTCTTTGCTCTCTCCCGGCAGGTAGGCCTTCTTCTGGGGAGGTGGTGGGGGAGTGGGGGGGCGGGGGGGGAGTGGAGACAGAAAGGGCAAGGCAGTTAGACGCGGGCCGCACATGTGGAGGGTAGCTGGTGGCCTTCATGGCCAGTGCACTCTGCCATGGAGCTGGTATGGGTGCTGGAATGTGGTGCAGGGTGGGGAGCACACACACTGCCAGCAGGTGGGGTTCAGTCGCTCTCCGGGTGATGGAACGGGTTTACGGGTGTGTGGGACATGGGTTAGTGTTGTGCACAGGGCTGCCTGTTCACCCTGGCCGCCTTGAGAAGGCCATGCGGCTTTTTGCGGGCAATGCTGTCTGGTCCTTTCAGTGGGGCCCATGGCACTCATGTATGTCTGCCACCTCCGTTCAGGCCCAGTATACTTCGACAGGTGGCAGCCTCCTTCCCACCCCAGGGTGCAGGGTAGCCTACCTCTCCTCCACGGCGTCCAGCAAGGTCTTGTAGCCACCTGGGTTGGCCAAGTCCCGATTTAAAATGGAGAATAGCAAAGGCTGAAGGGAAATTCAGCCAACACAGGCAGAAACTAGCAGGTGCAAGTTACTGTGTATTAAACTCTGCAAAAGCCCAGACAGCATCGATATCAGCGACCATCAGCATAATAATGTAGCAGCCATCTACATACTAATGAGCGATCCCCGGGAACAATCAAAACATTTGGGTTAAACAAAACCAAGCCAGACTCCCCGGCGCCAGCAGGAGCCAACACAAAAGAGGTTAACGGACACCTCAAGACCGCCCATCGATCAGGGAACCGCTCCAGTATTGGAGAAATCGAACCAAGCAATTGGAATGAAGTCCAATCATTTGGAACTAGGTACAGGGTCCACCCCGAAAGGCGGGAAGCCCCTGGGGACTATAAAATTAAGCCCCCAAGTTCAAATCGTTCTTCTTGACCGGGTCACTCAGCAACGCGAACTAACCCTTGACAGTGACCGGTGCAGCTGCCACCGATATCCAATGAGTCTTAAGTCAACGCTCGCTACGAGATAGGCGCTCCTAGCTACCAATCCGTACCAACTTCGAATCCCGCAGACTCAGAACCCGAACGAAAGGCCATTTGTTCCCCTGACCTGGTGGGTCAGTCCAAAGCTAAGTATAGGCCTGTTAGTTGTAGAAGTAGCTTAGAAGTAGAATTTATGCATGAGTAGTGATTACTGTGTATAATAAATGTGCTTTGATTTGAATCTTACTAATCGGTGTATTGAGTTATTGATCATTACGTGAACGTGAACCTCGTGGCGGTATCATAAAGATACCTGGCGACTCGAGAACAAAGGTTATAAAACAAAGCCAATGAACCAACCAAAAGTCAGCAACAGCCTCCATCTCCGCATCTTCAAACCGGGTGTCGCTCTCTATGCTGCCACCTTGGTGACTGGAATGAGTGTGTGTGTGTGGGGAGTAGAGTGTTAATATGCAGCTGTGGCTGCAGCTCGTCAGCATCTCGACTGTCAATTCTGGCCCCAGCGAATCAGACACCATTTTTCATTGGAATCGCTCATGTTCCATGTGGTGCTGGTGCTAGCCCATTAATTGTTGTTGAATCACTCCGGCACCTGCATCAATTTTTAGGGCATAAAGTTACAGCCACGCTGCGCCAGAAAAGCAGCTTGCCACAACGCCGTTGAAAGCCAAGTGTCTCTGCTCCCGGGATCTACCCGGCTCGCAACACCTCGTGAGATTCAATGCAATCTCACGACATGTAGTGAGGTGAATCACTTTTTGGAAAATCTGCACATTAGAGTGAAGCAGGTAGCCTGAGGCTTTGGGATTCAAACCTTTCACCTCAGAGACCTCGGCCAAACGCTGTTCAGCACTGGTCCCCACAAACGGGGACCTGACAGAAATCGCACTCGTGGGCATCTCCAATGGGATCAGAGACCATCAGCTCCGTGCCCTTTCAGCAAGGTGGTGCTGTGGCATTGCTCATGCCAGCTGGGTACCCTGGTAGTGCCAGCCTGGCACCTTAGCAATACCACCTGTGTGTCAGCTTGGCATTGCCAAGATGTCCAGTTGGCACTGCCTGCTGGTATGGGCATTGTCAGGTTGGCGCTGCCAAGCTGGCATTTTCTGCGCGTGCGCAATTGGGCCGGGGTTGTCCTGCATGGGTGTTGGGAGAGGTGCGAGTGGGCCGGGCAACCTCCCATATTGCATTCTGGCTGGGTGGGAGGTCAGAGATTCTCTTGGGGGCATTGGAGATTGGGACGCCATTTTAAAATGACATCTCGATCTCTCGCTCAAAATGGAGAGTTCCGGCGAGCGGAGCTCCCCACTTTACAAAACAGGCGATGTGTGGCCTCAGCCACAGATTCCCCTTCCAGGCCTCTTATTCAAGGCGAGCCGCGTTGAATAGTCAGGTGTTTCTCGACACTGTGAGTGCCAGGAAACACGGAGCTAAACGTGCTCGCTAGGGGACTTTGTTCCCTTTTGGGAAGATCGTGCCCACCCATCTTCTCTGAAATAGAGAATTTCACCCTAGGTTTCTGGATCCTTTTCTATAACATCTTGAAGTAAGATTTATTTGTTTTCTCCACCACTGACACTAAGCCAACTGGTTTGTAGCTCCCTGGACGTGTTCTATCTCCGACTTTAAATATAAAAATAACATGAGCATAAATGAACCTTCCCAGGCCTGGATTTCTGACCATAATTCCCAAGCACACCACTCCTAATGCAAATTACTTGGAATATGCCAAACATCAATTCCCTAAGCAGTGCGTCCAGGCTCTGTTATTCACCTGTTATGGGTTGGCTTGAGGTCTAAGCCATTTTACCTCCCAAGTCCATTGTAAGTGTTAAGCCTGACTGACACCCACAAAGTAGCTGTTATGGGCCAGGGCTTAGAAACTCCAAAGTGTATTATGAAGTTCACCAGTTCCAACCAGCAGATTCAAAACTGCTTCCGGCAAGCAACTCTATCTTTAAAGTTACCATATCAGTTTTCCACACCCAACATGCCTTCAGTTCCCTGGAACAGATTTAAAATGAAAACAGGGAAACATTGCTTCTCTTCTGCGGTCCAGAGCAACAAAATGAAACTGAAACCCAAACACTAAACCCCCTCTCACCTGACAGACACAGCCCAGCTCCACCTACAAATGACATCACTGAAGCCGTGCTACAGATCATGTGGTAAGACCAAACCTTTCTTAAAGGGACACTCACATGACAATACCCAGTGTTAATAATGTGGCGGTAGGCAAGAGTTGGTGAATTTGCCACTGCTGCAAGTCCATGGGAATGAGAGTCAGATTAGTTTGCAGAAGGGTTTGGGAGATGGGGCTTCCAAATGCACTTGGAGCAAAGAAGTAAGGACAGCACAGGGGAAGCCCAAGTTTGGGTTTCAGAGAATGGCTCCTGTTCCTTTGAGCTCTGAAGAAACATTTTTTTAAAAGTGCCTTTCAGAGATGGCACGTGGCCTATGGAAATTTTACGCAGCTGTCTCCGTAGGTTATGTTCAATGTTCAATAAATGTAGCTGATTTTCTCCACTGAACAGCCATGTTTTTGTACGAAATATTTTAGTAATAATTGCCAGATGTTTTCCTAAGATTCCCATTCTGTAAATATTTCCGACATACTTATGCGGTTCCTCCTACTACTGTTCTATCTCGGCCTTGCTGTTAACCTGAGGGTGTGCCACAAGTTTGTCATCTCAACTGTGCACCCTTGCGGATACATGTCATCCTTATTATACAATATGAGAACCATGTGTGAACTGATCTACTGTGGCAGAGGTTAATGCCTCAAGCTATAATCATTTGCTTGACTACCTCTGCCTTCAGTGAAAATCAGGGGAAAAAATGATCATTCATATACATGCAAATATGTACATATTTTCAAACATTCAAATCTGTGTTTTTGCTAAAAAGTCTGACATAATGGTGATGCTGAATACTGATAAGTGTAGAATCAATTTGAAAAGAAAGCTAATAGGGAAGTCTGTAAATTAAAATGAACTAATTTACAAATATTTATATCACACTCCATTTAACTCAGTTGCAACAAAAATAGAATATAATCAACGCTTATAAACTGGGCTGAAATGTTGCACGATTGTAAAATTTAGCAGCTAACTGCTAATTAACAATGATATTTTAAAAATGAACTGTGGGTTAAGGTCTAGGACTAGAATTTGATTGAAACCATTTTTTGGGGGATGCAACGGGTGTGATTCATGACTGTCCACATTGGTTCCTGGTTCTGGTGGAGGGAGGCAAAAGGCAAATTTGGTGTTGCTACCTAATTTTAGCTGATTGGGTCAAGGGGTTCCACACTGCTGGCTGCCTCTGCACTCAGCATATGGCGTGACCAGCCTTCTGCTCTTGAACAGTTGCTCTTGCACAGGAGCTGCACTCAATATGGGAGATTGCTACTGAATATGACTGCTGCAATTGTAAACAAGGAAAATCACACAGCAGGACAGAGAAAGGGCTCCAAGCTCATGGAAGTCACAATGGAGGCCTTGGTGGCTCAAATGAACAGGAGGTGCGATGCCATGTTACCCGGGGTAGGGTAGGAGAGGGGGAGGGGCGGGGAGGGGGGGAGTGGTAATGCTTTACATGTGAGAATGGGCTGCATGGTGGCACTGTAGTTAGCACTGCTGCCTCACAGCATCAGGGAGCCGGGTTCAATTGCGATCTTGGGTGACTGAGAGGAGTTCGCACTTTCTCACGTGTCCGTGTGGGTTTTCCCCGGGTGCCCCGGTTTCCTCCCACAGTCCAAAGATGTGCAGGTTAGGTGGATTGGCCATGCTAAATTGCCCCTTAGTGTCCGAAGATTAGATGGGGTTATATGTATAGGGCGGGGGAGTCGGTCTAGGTGGGGTGCACTTTTGAAGTGTCAGTATAGACTCGATGGGCCAAATGGCCTCCTTCTGCACTGTCGGGATTCTATGATTCTATAATATCCATTTACCAAATTAGGCAGCAGAAGATGCTCTGGTGAATCACAACTGTTTTATTGTAATACTTGTGTTCAATACAAATACGAGTTTCCACTCATCCCTTCTGGATCCTCTCCTCATCCAGAAGCGACCCAAACTGTGAAAAATGCCAACTCTTAAGTATAAGATTCAATGAGCATCGCGTGCTCTAAGTTCACACAGAAGCAAGACCCGGTTTACCCTTAAAGGTCCTGCATTTCTAACATTGTCAGGCAGCGGGCTGTCAAGGACCTTCTTGAGAAGGGATTGGGAGATGGTGGTCACGGAGGTCAATTCCTGCAGCCAGGAATGTGGTAGCAGTGGCACAAAAGGTTTGATGACCTCACACAAGTGGTAATGGTCATTGAGGTATCTTCACATTACATTCTTCCATCACACTACCTACCTCTTACCATGCTCAATGCACCACATCCTCTACACTCTCCCAACAGCAGCCTCTGGCACTCAGGACTCATGCCTAATATAATCCACCTCATTCTCACACATATTCCTAAATACCAGGCTTACCCCCAGCTTGTTCTGCTTCTGCATACCTCCAGCTGTTCAGCAGTGACAAGGAACTCACCCAAACATTACAAGACAATCACTGGTGTTCTTCCCCTGCTTTTGCAGACCAGGATAGCACAAAATGCAATGGAACAGAGCAAAACTGACAGGGAAGAAGAACACTGACATCTTTATTATTATTATCTTTATTATTGTTACAAGTAGGCCACTGCAATTAAGTTACTGTGAAAATCTCATGAACCATATGGAGGAGATGATTCTCTGCATCATGGGATTGGCTGTGATGGAACTGCAACATTCAGCATCGCTGTTAACATTGAGGATGGTTGTATTGTTGTGTTAAATGTTTCGGTGTTTGATTGTATGTGTCTTGACTGCTTGCTATGCTCTGTCAAGCATGTGGATGTGGGTACAAAAACTGAAAGAAACCAAGCAGTGAAGCATGAGACTTATTATGATCTCAAACCAGATCCCAGCAGGGGCTAGGTACTGGACAGAAACCCCAATATTATTTTAATTTTGTAAGACTGTGAGGAAAGGATACCTCACCCCTGGGGTGACTTCTCGAAAAATAGAGATATGATAGATTTAAGCAAACTTTATTACGAACACAGTATTAAGATAGCTTTAACATCACATAAGAAAATAACTTACAATTACTCCTTAAGCAATGCAGTGGCACAGTAACCTTTAATTGCAATCTTTACCCCACTCAAACAACAAGAAAAAACATCTCTGCTCTCAATCCACTTTAAATACCATTAGCACTCAGGAATGCCTGATTAAAGCAATGTCAGGATTCTGTACTTTGAGAAAGAAAGATCTTTGATGCTGCTTTATGAAAAGACCTGAACCCTGACAGAAACATGCATAATCTCTTTCAGAAGCTGTTTCTACTTGTTTCTGCTCACCTGCTAATCAGGCCATTCTGAACTTCCAGGAAAGGCTGGTAATCTGTCTACAGACGTATCTGTGCCTGCACTGCAGTGAGGACAAACTGCTTAACTTCTGTTCACAGCTTCATCTAGACCACCACTGATCTGCTTTCTGCAATATGCCTGATAACTTAGCTCCATCCAGTAACTACATGATCTTACCAAACTGAAACCTAATTAACTCCACAGGGAACCCCGTTAATATAGTCAAAATTCCAATAGCCCGAGCTTTTTACGATGCCCTAATTACACCCCTGGCTCCCAACCTTTCAAACTAAGATTATTTTATAACATGACTGCAGCAGTCACACACACTCTAACCCAGGTTTTTAACCCTTGCTGCATCAAATAACTATAATACAATGCATCTGAAATTTCTACATTCATCACAGGCTGCAAACATTTTAAAACATTTGAGTGAAAGCTCATGTTCACAAATGGAAACTGGTGTGTGTTCAATCTGCACATCTCTGAGGCCCATAACATAAAAACTGGTGACAAAGATGACAAATAATTTAACTTTACCGCCTCCAGCATCATTCCTTTCTTCACGAGGAGATCCATTGCAAGAATGGCACTCAAGCATTACCTTGGAACTGAAGGCGAACAAATATTCGAGCAGCTTTGAGAAGATACATCCATATTTGATACTGTGCTCTCAAGAAATACTTCGGCTCAAGTGTGATGTTTGAATGAAAAAATGTCTTTGTTCTTTGATACACATTCCACCAGAGGTGTTCAGCAAATTGAGAACCCATAAGTGGCGGTTTTGTGGCAGTTGACATCGACATGGACATTTACACACTTACCGGCAAACTAATGTGTGATCAACTCATTGAAAACCTTCAATTCATGGATTAAGGAATATCTGCTCCTGAGGGTGATGATAGAATTTTGAAAGAAATGCCATGACCATGGCAGGCCAAATCAAATCCACCATCTTGGATTTGAAGAAATGCACCATCAAATTCAGGGTCACAGACACAGCTTACCCAACCAGCTCATGTTCAAGGGTAATGGACAAAGCGCCCACAGCTGTCTTATCAACACATCATGGTCAGTTACCCTCAAAAATAAATTGTGGCCTAAATTGTGGAGGTGCTCAATGATGTACAACACCGTGTCCATATCAAGAGAAAAAATATAATTCATTCTTCAAGATGAATCACTGTGGAAGGTTGTGCAGTTCATCAAGAAGAAGACTTCATCATTTTGACAAATGGAGCGCTGCATCCCTGAGTGAAATATGGCATGTGTTTAGGACTACAGAGTGGTGATCACAGCCATCTCAGTGCCGGTCCTTATCGATGTGGCCATGAAAGCTTCCATATTGAGCAATAAACTCTACCATCATCATTTTTCATAACTTTCATTCACTTCTTTGACAGACACTCTCCAAGTTTATGAAGATTTGATTATTCTAGTTTTAGGAATGATCACAGCTCCAGTGTGCTGCAAAACCTTTGACATAAACAAGTTCACATTCTCAGAAGCCTTATGGGATAAACCTCTTCAATAAGCTTAGCTTCAAACATGGAGACCCCTACTGGAATGCACATTAATGTAATCAATGACATGGGTTATGTACAACAGTAATCTTCTTTATTTACTGGATTTGGGGATATTAAAGGGTACTGTCACACTTCTCGCCTTGACACACCAATTCTTCCACCAATGTCACAAAATTTGAGATGGTTGCCATTGGCAATCCGTGCTGAAATTTCACAGGAGGTGAAATTACTTGAAGCAAATTGTATCACTGAATGAAGTAATTCAATGCCATGGACTTGGAACCCAGATAATGCATCAACATTTAGGTGGCCGACAAAGCAATCATTCCAGACAAGTATCGACTTTCTATTAGCCAAGGACAATCGGCATCATTTCATCACTCCACAGTCTTCACGAATCTCAGCATGCAATGGAAATACCTTCAGCCACCACTAGCAGAGCAAAGTCAATCTTACAGCTTTTGTTACTTCCCGAGCTGTGTTTCCGTGCAGCAGAATGCCCTATGGATTAAGTTCAGCACTTGGCGAACTCCAGAAGATTGTTTCTTTAGCCTTGTCAGACATTGAGGGGATGTTTAACAACTTGACAATATTGTTGTCCATGGAAAGCGTAAAGCAGAATATGATCAGTGGTCCGCACTCAATTCACACGACAAAATTTAATGCTAAACCAGGAGAAACACATATTATTACACTCAAGCTTGGCTTTCTTGGGCAGCACAGTGGTGCAGTGGTTAGCACTGCTGCCTCATGGCACCAAGGTCCCAGGTTCGATCCTGGCTCTGGGTCACTGTCCATGTGGCGTTTGCACATTTTCCCCGTGCTTGCATAGGGAAACCCAAGGATGTGCAGGGTAGGTAGATTGGCCACACTAAATTGCCTCTTAAAAGAAAAAATGAATTGGGTACTCTCAATTTATTTTTAAAAAGATTGGCTTTCTAGGGTACAGAGTGACAGCAGCTAGAGTAAAGCTTATATATGACAGTGTCAGAGCCATTAATATGCTTCTTACCCTGGCATTGTTCTTAATACTAACACCTTTTATCATAAATGTTTTCCTAAATGTTATGGGCGAGGCTTTTCAGAACCCCAAAATGTATCATGGAGTTCAACCAACCTCTCCCTTTAATGGATTTGTTGCTTTTCCTAGCACATGGCTTTTTCCCTTGGTGTGGGATTACAATTATGGACACGTGGGTTTTTAAACACAAAACACTGTTTATTCCATGAACTAAACTTAACATCATAAATAAACATTGTCTCTCTTAACACCCCTTACTTCAAAGATAACTCAGAAAATATTGCAACAGTAAATAATTCCTTAAAATGTTCCTTCAAACTTCCAAGAGACTTAACACCTTTAAGCAAAATCACATCAGGTTAAAGGCTTCACTATTATAAGTTTAAATCACCCAAATGATCCAAAGATAGTCTTTCATGGCAGACATCACAGCTCACTGCAAAACACAGACACACACAAGCTGTTTTTAGAACTGCAAAACAAAACTGCAAAAAATGGCTGACCTGAGCTCAGCCCCACCCACTCTCTGACATCACTGTTTTCTTAAAGGTACATTGCTTAAACATCCATGTCTTAAAAGTACTCTCACATGACACTTCACCCCAAGAAAAAAAAACCCATCAACTTCATAATGGTTTCATTTTTCACTTTTGCACCATCCACTAAGAAATGTACACAGTAAATATACCTTTTCGTTTAAAAAAAAACACATGAAAACAGGTATAATAATATAATCCATGTTTCTTTGTTCTTCTTCCTCCAACCAAAATCCTTCTCAATTGATCACATTCGTCACAAAGCATCGGCTATCACATTTTCCCGTCCTGCTACATTTTTACGCAGAGGGTAGTGGGTGCCTGGAACTCACTACCGGAGGAGGTAGTGGAAGCAGGGACGATAGGGACATTTAAGGGGCATCTTGACAAATATATGAATAGGATGGGAATAGAAGGATACGGACCCAGGAAGTGAAGAAGATTGTAGTTTAGTCGGGCAGTATGGTCGGCACGGGCTTGGAGGGCCGAAGGGCCTGTTCCTGTGCTGTACATTTCTTTGTTCTTTGTTCTTTATGTACTATTTTTAAATGAAATGGCGGTTACAACAAACTCCAGCGAAACAGCCTTGCATTGGTTTCCGGAATTGCTCCAAAAATGTCAAAGGATTATGATCCGTATATATAATGGTGTCAGATGGATTGCTGGTCACATAAATGTGAAAATGTTGCAAAGCCAGCACCAAAATCAAAGTCTCCTTCTCAATCGTTGAATACTTTTTCTGGAGAGAATTCAATTTCTTTGAAATATAACCAACAGGCCGCTCTAGCCCTTTGTCGTCGTCTTGTAGAAGCATCGCACCTACACCCACATCGCTCGCATCCACAGCCACTTTGAAGGATTTGGTATAATCTGGGATGACTAACACAGGAGCAGTGGTTAACACAACCCTCAGGCCGTCAAATGCCTGTTGACACTCCACTGTCCACTGGAATTTGTTACACTTCTTGAACAAGTCCGTCAGTGGAGCGACCACACTGCTAAAATTTGGGACAAATTTCCGGTGAAATCCACTCATACCAAGAAATCGCATTATTTCCCGTCGTGTCGAGGGTATCAGAAACTCCCCATTAACCTACGTTTTCACATCCCGTGGGAGCAATCGACCCTGTCCAATTGTATGGCCAAGGAAAGTGACTTGGGCTTTTCCAAACTCACTTTTGGCTAGGTTTATCACCAAACCCGCCTCCTGAAGATGATCGAATAACTCCCTCCGACGTTTTAAATGTTTTTTCCATGACTGGCTGAAAACTACCAGATCGTCGATTGGGAAATCCTGAAACGACTGTATTAGTTAACCGTTGAAATGTTGCTGGGCATTTCTCATGCCAAATGGCATAACTTTGAACTGGAATATACCATCTGGAGTCACAAAAGCTGAAATTTCCTTTGCCCTTTCAGATTAAGGTACTTGCCAGTAACCTTTCAGTAAATCCAATTTGGAAATAAAAGTGGATTGTCCCACCTTCTCAATGCAATCCTCCAAACGTGGGATAGGATAAGAGTCCGTTCTTGTAACTGCATTCACCTTTTGATAGTCCACACACAACCGTTGGGTACCGTCTGGTTTAGGTACCATCACTATGTGTGAGCTCCATTGGCTGCAACCCACTTCAATTATGCCATTCTTCAGCATACTTTCAATCTCTCTGTTAACCTGTGCCAATTTTAAAGGATTAAGTCTATATGGATGTTGTTTGATAGGAACAGCATTTCCCACATCTACATCATGTATAGCCAATTTAGTACTTCCCAATTTATCTCTACAAACTTGCCCATGTGATAACAATAACTCTTTCAGGTCAGTTCGTTTTTCCTCTGGAAGGTAACTTAACAACTCATCCCAATTTTTAAGAACATCCTAATTTTCCAATTTAATTTGAGGTATGTCAAAGTCACAGTCATCTGGATTTGGTTTGTCACTTTGAGTTAGAATCCTTAAAACCTCCTCCTTTTTCTCTCGTTCCCTTTCAAAGTACCTTTTAAACCTATTCACATGACACACTCGGTGAGTCTTCCTTCTATCTGGTGTTTTTACCACATATTTCACCTCACTTAATTTCCTTTCAATCTGATACGGTCCACAAAACCTAGCTTTTAAAGAATCCCCTACCACTGGTAACAACACTAAAACTTTATCCCCACTGGCAAAACTACAAACTTTGGATTTCTTGTCCGCTACCCGTTTCATCACATTTTGTGCAACTTTCAAATGTTGTCTAGCCAATTCACCTGCTCTATTTAATCGTTCCCTAAAATTTGACACGTAATCCGATAGTGTAATTTCCGATTTCTCACCCACCAATTTTTCCTTGATCAATTTAAGTGGTCCTCTTACCTCATGACCAAAAATTAGTTCAAAAGGACTAAATTTGGTAGACTCATCAGGTGCATCCCTAATTGCAAACAATACAAATGGGATTCCTTTATCCCAATCCTCTGGATAACCTTGACAATACGCCCTCAACATTGTCTTTAATGTCTGATGCCACCTTTCTATGCTCCCCTTCTGGATGGTACTCAGTTGATTTAAAGCGTTTTATTCCGAAGCTATCCATAACTTCTTTGAATAACTTTGAAGTAAAATTTGATCCTTGACCCAATTGAATTTCTGTGGGTAGTCCCTCTCTAGTAAAGAATTGAAGTAACTCCTCCACAATCTTTTTAGCTGTAATATTACGTACTGGAATGGCCAATGGAAACCTAGTAGACACATCCATTACAGTCAAAAGATATTGATTCTCACTTTTTGTTTTAGGAAGCGGTCCTACACAATCGATTAGGACCCTTGTAAAAGGTTCCTCAAATGCTGGAATGGGTATTAAGGGCGCTGGTTTTATCACTGCTTGAGTTTCCCTATCACTTGACATGTGTGACATGATTGGCAAAATGTAACTACATCTTTATGTAGTCGAGGCCAATAAAAATGTTTCTGGATTTTAGCTTGAATTTTCCTTATTCGCAAATGACCTCCCACTGGTACCTCATGGGCACTCGCAACACCTCCTTTCTATACCCTACCAGCAATACTACTTGATGAACTTCTGCCCACTTTTCATCCGCCTGCATATGTACAGGTCTCCATTTTCTCATCAAGACATCACTTTTATGGTAATAACACTCTGGTATACTCTCAGATTCCTCTTCTGTATATGATTTCTGATATATCCGTTTTATTTCTACATTCTTCTGTTGTAACTCCGCCAATTTTCCTGAACTAAAAATATCCGCCTCATCCTCCACCTGTTCTTGTTCTTTTTCAACCATCTGATCAAAAATCGTTTCTGATAATTGCATTTCAACTTCATCTTCCTTCTTTGATTTCTCCTCTTGTCTTAACCTGTGACTTTGCAACCTTGTTAATACACAATCCGGAAAAATCCCAGGATATTCGTCCTTCAACACTACAGTTGAATGATTTTCCAATGGCTTATCAACCACAGTAGGCATAACTCCCACCTGCGATCCAGCTATATAATTACCCAAGATAAACTGTATTCCTGGACAAGATAGTTTATCTATTACTCATACTACCACTTCACCACTCTTCACTGGACTTTCCAAACTTACCTTATATAATGGAGCGCTACTCCTCTCACCGTGAATTCCACATATCACCACCTTTTCTGGCAACATTCTTCCCAAACTACATAATTCCTCATCTCTTACAATTAAA
Organism: Scyliorhinus torazame; assembly: GCF_047496885.1. Lineage (NCBI taxonomy): Eukaryota > Metazoa > Chordata > Chondrichthyes > Carcharhiniformes > Scyliorhinidae > Scyliorhinus > Scyliorhinus torazame. The sequence goes on from NC_092708.1 coordinate 310,071,872, forward strand.
GATTGACTAGCCCCTGTATCTCTTAAAATTGTGACTTCTCTACCTGCTCCTCCTGATACACATGAGTAAACTTTACCCACACAAGTAAATTATTTAAATACATCTGGCACCTTCCTAACAATTACTTCTTGAACAGGCTGTACAATCGTTTGCACCTCCTTCGCTTCTCTTGGGCTTTCCTTTACCACTCTAACAAACCCCACTGTCTTATCCTGTTTTACCACATCAGCCTTCCCATTGCTTTTCTTCAACCACTAACACTGTGACTTTACATGGCCTAATTTATTACAGTGAAAACATCTGAAACTTTTCATTTCTTTTCCACCCTCCTGAATTTCTTTTTAAATCTGAGGTACACTCTCTTTATTGTCTCCCATCAGATCACCTTTACCTTTACCACTTGAGTATTTCTCATCTCCCCAGTTTCTATCCCTCACCGGCTGAAACTGATGTCGGAAACCAATCTTTGATTTATGAACTAATTCATAATCATCTGCCATTTCCGCTGCTAATCTCGCAGTTTTAACCCTCTGTTCTTCCACATGAGTTCTCACTACATCTGGAATTGAATTTTTAAACTCCTCCAAAAGTCTAATTTCTCTGAGAGCTTCATACGTTTGGTCTATTTTCAAAGCCCTTATTCACCTATCAAATTTACTCTGTTTGAGCCTTTCAAACTCCATGTATGTTTAACCAAATTCTTGCCTTAAATTCCGAAACCTTTGTCTGTAAGCTTCAGGCACTAGCTCATATGCACTTAAGATGGATTTCTTCACCTACTCATATGTTCCAGATGCCTCTTCCGGTAGTGATGCAAACACTCCACTAGCTCTACCTACAAGCTTTGTTTGAATCAGTAACACCCACATGTCCTGTGGCCATTTAATTTGTTTAGCTACCTTCTCAAATGAAATGAAAAAGGCTTCCACTTCCTTCTCGTCAAACCTTGGCAATGCTTGGACATATTTAAATAGATTCCCACCAAGCCTTCGACTGTGACGCTCTTTCTCACTATCCTCATCACTATCATCCAACTGTACGTTTCCCTTTACGTCTGCCAATTTTAACTGATTGTCATGTTTCATAGCCATTTTCTGAAGTTCAAACTCCCTCTCTTTATCTTTTTTCCCTGACCTGTATCTCCCTTTCTTTTTCTTTTTGTTCTGCTCGCGCTATTCTTTCTTTTCTCCTTTCTTCTCTCTCCTTTTCTTTTTCCTCTCTCTCGTTTTCTCTTTCTTTTTCCTCTCTCTCTCTTTCGCTTTCTTTTTCCTCTCTCTCTCTTTCTTTTTCCTCTCTCTCACTCTCGTATGCCAGCAGCTTTAATTCTTTCTCATGTTCCATTTGTTTAATTTGCAACTGAATTTTTGCCATTTCCAATGAGTCAAACTCTATCTCAGGCAACTTTAAATGCTTAACTACCGCCATAATTACCTCACCTTTTCGCATTTTGTCAGGTAATGTTAACTGCAATGTTCTTGCCAAATCTAACAGTCTGCTTTTTGTTTCTGTCCGTAAAGTACTACGTGTAACATTCTCCACCCCCATAAACTTCGGAGCCTCTGAAAGAGCCATTGTTCACAACACTCTCCCCACTTACACTAAAATACCACACCGGAAAAGCAACAATCCTTCACTGTCTTTAAGTTCACAAAAGCCAATCCAATAGATAGACTTTTATCCCCTCGAGCCCCCAATTGTTATGGGCGAGGCGCTTTCAGAACCCTAAAATTTATCATGGAGTTCAACCAACCTCTCCCTTTAATGGATTTGTTGCTTTTCCTAGCACATGGCTTTTTCCCTCGGTGTGGGATTACAATTATGGACACGTGGGTTTTTAAACACAAAACACTGTTTATTCCATGAACTCAACTTAACATCTTAAATAAACATTGTCTCTCTTAACACCCCTTACTTCAAAGATAACTCAGAAAATATTGCAACAGTAAATAATTCCTTAAAATGTTCCTTCAAACTTCCAAGAGACTTACCACCTTTAAACAAAATCACATCAGGTTAAAGGCTTCACTATTATAAGTTTAAATCACCCAAATGATCCAGAGATAGTCTTTCATGGCAGAGATTCAGCTCACTGCAAACACAGACACACACATGCTGTTTTTAAAACTGCAAAACAAAACTGCAAAATGGCTGACCTGAGCTCAGCCCCACCCACTCTCTGACATCACTGTTTTCTTAAAGGTACATTACTTAAACATCCATGTCTTAAAAGTACTCTCACATGACACTAAATATGTACAAACTGTGGAGCGTCTTCAAACACTACTGCACAAAGATGCACAATAGGAATGGATAACCACTCAGCAAACAATGGTTGACAGGTTAAAGGAGAAGGTAGTAATCTCCATAAGTCTTCACACATTTTAACCCACATGCAGAAATGTTTGTCACAACGGATGTATCAGAAAATGCAGTTGGATTTGTACTCTCTCATATCATCAAAGGAACCGGATGACTAATTGCCCACACATCATGTCTGTTGTCATAAACTGAATGCAATACTCTACTGGAGAATTGGAAGCGTTAGTCTGCACCGACACTTGTTAATGTTGGCAAATGAAGCTCAATGGTAAAATGATCACTCGCCATACCAATCATCAAGTGCAGATTCCATTGTTAACAACCTCCGGGTCAGGTCATCAACCTCCACACAGCTACTCATGGTCAGGTCATCGTCATCAGTACAAGTTTGTAAACATGTATCTCATCGATTCACTCAGTTGAGTAGCTAGCATGCTTAGCCATGTTGCTATTGCAGACAGCGTTAGTCAGGGAAAAGCGACTTGTAACATTGAAGACTACCTGAGCACTGTGATTTTGCAAGCAACCTTGAACCTTAGAATCATAGAATTCCTACAGTGCAGAAGGAGGCCATTCGGCCCATAGAGTCTACACCAACCCTCTGAAAGAGCACCTTAACCTGGGCCCAATCCCTCACCCTATACTTGTAACCCCACCTAGGGATAATATGGCATATCTAATCCACCTAACCTGCACATCTTGTGGGAGGAAGCCGGAGCACCAGGAGGAAACACATGCAGACACGGGAAGAATGTACAAATTCCACACAGACAGTCGCCTGAGGTCGGAATCGAACTGGGTCCCTGGCATTGTGAAGCAGCCATGCTAACCACTGTGCCAACATGCCACTTCTAATATGAGAGGATTGAAGGCAGAGTCAGTGAGAGATAGCATACTGCAAAAAATAAAGCAGTGTCTAAAAACAAAATGGCTTTGTCAAATAAAAAGAAGAAGTGGTTCTGCACTGGAGAGTATGCAACAAGCTCCCTTTGTTTGATGGCAGTTGAATCACAAGTGAAGCTTGAGCATATATCCTGGAAGTGTTGCAACATAGGGTGCAATTTTCCCATATTTTGGAAAAGTGTGGTACTGGATGGAAAAAGCAGTGTTTCACCCACCAGGAGCGGTATTCACCATAACAAATTCCATTAATCACCATTTCAGTCATTGACATTACAGACAAGTTATTTATAAAATGGTGTTTACTGGGGCTATCACTACAGACAATGGACTGCAGTTTATTTCCAGTCAGTTCATAGAGTTCCAAGTAAGTAACGGGATTTACCATGACCTGACATTCAATAGTGGCATTGAATGAACGCACAGGGTGATCAAGGACAGCTAGTCTGTCAGAAAGTAAAATATTTAAATGTTTAAACAATCCATTCATACTTCATACATATCGATCCACTCAACCCTCACTCACCGGAAAGACAGAGGCAAAACTTAAGGTCGGTCGTAGCTCTCATACTGCTGGCTATCCTTAATGCTGTCCAACAATAATAATAATAACCTTTTATTGTCACAAGTATGAAGTTACTGTGAAAAGCCCCTCGTCACGACATTCTGGTGCCTGTTCGGGTAAGCTGGTACGGGAATTGAACCCGCGCTGCTGGCCTTGTTCTGCATCACAAACCAGCTGTCTAGCCCACTGAGCTAAACCAGCCAACAAGGATGTCAGACTGAAAGTAAAATAAATCGTAAAGTGACAATGTAAAGCAAAAGCATACTTTAACAAGCGAACACAGTCAAAAGAGCCGTGATCTGACATTACTGTCTGGGTTCGCATCAAATGCCCAAATCTCAACCACAAACTCTCATCATCTGTATCAGGACAAAGCAGATCAAGTGGTTTCTCAGTACTAACACTTATCTGTTGATGACAACACAAAGTGGAATTCGAGACACTGAATAGCAGACGAGGATGTTTCGAGGACAATGACTATGAGGATACATTCATCTTCTGATGAGAGGCCGCGATTTTGATAATCTGCCTCATTGAGGTGATGAAGAGGCTCCGAAACATGATCTGACATTCTGTCACCAGCTCAGATACGGACACTGGCATTCCTTAAAAGGCTATCATCGAGTTGGAATCTGCACGTGGTGAGACATTGGCTGTGAGTGTGCTATAGCAGTCACAGCTGGGGAAAGGATAGTTTTTGAACCAGCTAACCAGAGAGCAAGGTTACAGACCAATCCAGTTACAGGGGGTCTTGATGGAATGTCACACAGCACACTGCTGGTGGGTATGCACACTTAGATGCTGAATTATAATAGCCTGTCAGACACTCTTCAATGTTGCGGACCCGGAGGCACTGTCACTGCTGGCCTCCTCCTTTATGTGGACAGGTCATCAAATAATTTGCTTTCCCTTTTAGGATGTAGCAGCACTCTGCCAAATCGTAAAATAATCGAGTATACTGCCAGAGACTTTGCAATAGCAGAGATTATTGAAAATGATCTTACCTATATGTTGTGTGCCATACCCTTAATGCAATTCTAATGTTGGCTCCCCCTTGCAGCTTAATGCTTGTTTCTTGATAAGTGACAAAATCATTCATCCAATGGAACTTTGTGTTCCAAATTTGGAAGTCGGAGTCAAATCGCTGCCTCGGTCTGACCAATGTCACATTAGGACCACTTCATGTGCTTCTGGTGCGCATAGGCGACACCCGCACCAGAGCCCTTCTCAGCATCGGGCACCTCATGGGCTACACTGGAAGTAGCTGGAGGTGCAGTGCGTCCCATTGCAAAGTTATTCAGCTTTCAAAGCTTCACCCTCATACTTGTTGTTAAATAAAACAAATAATTGAAGAACGTTTTGGATTAATAATAATAATCTTAATAATCTTTATCATTTTCACAGGTAGGCTTACATTAAACACTGCAATGAAGTTCCTGTGAAAATTCCCTAGTCGCCACACAGGCCTAGTGCCTGTTCGGGTACACAGGGAGAATTCAGAATGTCCAATTCACCTAACAAGCACGTCTTTCAGAACTTGCGGAAGGAAACTGGAGCACCCGGAGGAAACCCACGCAGACGCGGGAAGAATGTGCAGACTCCGCACAGACAGTGACCCAGAGAAGCGGGAATCGAACCCGGGGCTCTGACGCGGTGAAGCAACGGTGCTAACCACTGTGCGACCATGCCTGCAAATGACTTCTTTTTCGGCTATCACTCACTAACGAGTATGATTGTCCACCTACGAAACTCTGTTTTACTGGTCATGGGTTCTGTGGATCCTTGCTTGGCTGATGAGCCCGTACCGGCCTCCCCGAACAGGCGCCAGAATGTGGCGACTAGGGGCTTTTCACAGTAACTTCATTGAAGCCTACTTGTGACAATAAGCGACTATTATATTATTATATCCTAGAGTCGCCTCTCAGACTGAACACTTGGTAGGTATCTCTGGGAGGTGGGATTGGTCCATGGACTTGGATTGCCGCTGTTCCTTTCTCAGGCTCCTTTTCCGGGCCTCTTCTTGCCATCAGGTGTTCTCATAGAATTGTGTCTCTTCAATCAGCAGGCTCCTCCTGACGAATGTGATATAAAATAGTTACTTTAGAGATACTAGTTAATGTAATGTAGAAATAAGCCACTTTGATTCTGGCAGTTAGGGAGAAAGGGATTTGAGACCGCATGGAAAAAGCAGGAAGAGGTGTGTCTATGAGAGTGATGCTGCATTGATAGGGGCCAGAGAAAGGGATTGGAAGTGAGCCAATCAGAATAGATCAAACAGGTCAGGAGGGATATAGGCTGACCTATGGGCGTCGAGTATGTGAAACTTGATACCTTTTGAATTGATTTGCAGAGATCCCTTTGTTTCTTTGTTCATTCGCTTTCTGGGATCTAGGAAACTGGATGTCTCTTATATTTCTATGAAATGAATCAAGCTTGCAAGCTAAATAAATAACTTCTTTTTACGTGCGAATCCATCTCAACTTTTATTGAGGCCAGACTGACAGAGAAAGAAATTTGGGAATCAACATTTGGTGCCGAAAACCGGGATTTCTCAGGGCGATCCTGATCCAACTGCGAAATCAGAATTAGACTGATTATGAACAGGAGGATGGGGAACAAAGGGCCCTCAATGTAGAACTGGAAAACGACCGCGCATTGATTGTTCCCCTCTTCTTATCGTCTGATTAGTCTGGTCACTCGCGGTTGGCACAGAAAGACCGCCTCAACGAAATCACAGGTCAGTCTGGGGATTAGCAATTTAATTGATGGGATTTCATATTGTTGTTTCGGCTTGGGTTAGGGTTTTGGGTTGATGGGACATCTCAAATGATGATTCAATTCCAAGTATAAGGGTTCAGAGGCTGATGTGACTTCATTAATGAAGGTTCAGTCTATTATATGGGTTCAGAGGCTGATGTGACTTCATTAATGAAGGTTCAGTCTATTATATGGGTTCAGGGGCTGATGTGACTTCATTAATGAAGGTTCAGTCCAGTATAACTGTTTTTAAATCTGAAGATGGTTCAACTCTATGTGTGAGTGTTTTAAAAATATAGTTGATTAAGCTAAAATTGTCTCCTTGGACTGTATTGGCGGAAAACGCAGTTCCGAGGTCTAGTTGAGATTGTGAGGAATGCTGCATATTGGTTGAAGCAGAAGTCTCTCAAAGGGTTAACAGCAGCAGGCGAAGTTGAAAATAGACAGTGCTTCTCACTCAGGCTTTGAGATAACAGCAGCAGCCGTAGTGTAATCGGATACCTTTCCTTTGAGTCAGTGAACACCAGCAAAGTTACGTTTTGAATTAATTAAAGGAAACCAGTGGGTTTCTCCACCTCTTTGATAAAAGTTATTATTTTCGAAAGCAATTGATTGAAATTGCCAGAATCTTAAGTTTTACTTACTTGAAATAAGGTTTATCTCATTTTATCTGGAGATTAATAGAAACTTAAAGAAGATCATGGACACCATTTTAAAAAGTGTCAATCTGGAGATGATAGTTGATTTTGCTAATACTTATGTGTATGTAAAAGAAAAAAAAACTTGTTAAAAGAAAAATTGTTAAGATAAAGAAATAATTAAGTTGTAAATGTTATACAAGTTTGTGTTAAGCAAATTGTAAATTTAGTTCTGAGTTGAGATCAGAGCTAAGCTTGCAAGTTGCAGTAATTCAATTTGAATTTTCAAACATTTTTAAGTTTAAAAAAAAAAGAGAGCAAATAGAGAAAAGAAGGACACAGATCTTGAATGCGTTGAATAGCACATTTCAAAGGCCCATAAATCTTTCTGTTATCTTAGACCTAAAACCTAGGAAGATTGAAGAGCCAGAGGAATTTCTGAAGCGTTTTAATGAAATCTACCGGGGGCAGTCAGGCGATTTGCTGTATCAAAATGGTCAGAATTCCCCTCAATACTGTGCTATGTTAATGCATTGCCTACCACCTTCTGTGGTTACTGCTGTGAAATGTAATAACATGAATTGGACAGAGAACGACCCTTCCCAGATGGCAAGGGCAGTCAGATTTTACTGGAAGGAGGGTGTAGGCCAAGAAGGAGGCTCAGTTACAAAGGTTAAGACTGAGTATGTAATGAAAAAGGATGATCTGCGACCCCAACAAGCAGGCAGAAATGGTAGTTTACCAGCAGGAGCTCCAATATAGTGACTTTGGGTGGGTGGATCAGCGAAGAGGAGGATGAGACAACAGTGCTATATTTCTATCACCCCCCAGTGGTGGACGTTAGACGTTGAACAGTCACTGCATCACGTTACCCTGGTCTATGACAGAACTGGACGAAACTGGGAGTTGGAGGACAAATACCGGCCATTACTTGAGACCGAATGGCCAGTCAAGGTTACAGCCACAGTCACGGGAAAAGAAGGTACAGCCGATTTTGTTACAATATCACCACATTTATGGCCACAGTCAGCTTCGGTAAGCCCTCATATTACACGTCAGGTCCATGACCAGTACCATGCCAGGGATATGGGGCGAATGGTCAGGAGGGCAGTGGATCATTCGGATCCAACAGACTACGCACTTCAAGTCATGCCGGACGGCACTACCATAAAATATTTTGAGGTCCCTGAAACGATTAACACTCGACTGCAGCATCACAGAGGACATGATGTGTTGGAATATGTCAATCCACAGGTCTGGGCGGAATACCCATCACAAGTGGGAAAGACAAATGTTACACCTATTAAGGTGATGATTAAGGATCATGTAAAGCTACCTTCCATTCGACAATACCCCCTGAAATCTCAAGCTGCTCCATCAATAGATAAATTAATTCAAGAGCTGTTGAAACAGGGTATTTTGGTCCCTTGCCAATCAGAATGTAACACCCCCATACTTGCTGTGCCTAAACCAGCCAAACCAGACCAGTACCGATTAGTACAGGATTTACGTTCAATCAATGCCATCGCATAGCCGTTACATGCTCTCACCCTCCAACAGGATATTACGGTGTATAGCTCCCACTCGGTCATCGCACTACTGAGGCAACTGCAGACTCAGCATCTTACCGCAGCTCGTCAGAATAGGTATGAGATATACCTTTTGAACAATCCACGTCTGACATTTAAATACTGTACCACTATCAATCCAGCCTGTTTTCTTAGTGGTCCCCCTGTCCATGAAGACGCACCTGGCCACGACTGTTTAGCCTTGATTCAGGAAACTACCACAATAAGGGGCGATTTGAGTGACATTTCGTCAGAACAACCTGACATGATTATGTGTGGTCAAATATCCCACCGGGGTTTAGTTAATGACCTACTGCAGGCCCTCCTTATGCCCGCGCAGATTTCCGTTATTAAATGCGCTGCCCACACGAATGGTACAACCCCAGTTGACGTTGGTAATGAACGAGCAGATTGTGCAGCGCGGACAGCCGCGCAAATTCAGCAAGTGATGGTGCCTAAGATGTTAAGTCAGATTAAACAATCTACTATAAATATGTCTGCTTCTGACAAGTCAATGCCAACCATCCAAGACGTCATAAGGTTACAGGAGGACGCTCCTGAGAGTGATAAACAAATGTGGAAACGGTTAGGTTGTACATATGATTCTGTTTCCTCTTTATGGACCACGCCTGCACATCAGACTTGTATGTCTGATGTGCTGGCTTTATGGGTCATTGAATGTGTACACTTTGCAACTCATTGTGGGGCTCGAGGGACTAGTGATTTGTTGCTGGACACTTGGTGGCACCCTAAAATGCAGGGGTTGGCCCAAAGTATCAGTAATCGGTGTTTGATTTGTCAGCAATATAACACCGGAAAAGGTATCCCTTGTGGGAAGGGGCAAACCCCGTTGCCCAGTGGTCCCTTTGAGACACTCCAAATGGATTACATTGAGTTGGAGAGGTGTCAATGTTACAAATATGTTTTGGTCATTGTGGATGTGTTCAGCAGATGGGTCGAGGCGTATCCGACTATCGATAATAAAGCTGCTACTGTGGTTAAAGTCTTGATGAGGGAAATCATTCCCCGGTACGGTATACCAGCTCAGTTAAGTTCTGATAATGGGCCTCATTTTATTGGACAAATTAACAAGGAGTTTTGCTCCCAGTTGGGCATACGCCAGCAGTTACACTGTGCTTACAGACCGCAGGCGGCCGGGTTGGTTGAGAGACACAATCAGACCCTCAAAACTAAATTGGCTAAATTAAGAGCAGACACGGGACTGACATGGCTTAAGTTGCTCCCCGTTGCCCTCTTCCAGCTGCGGGTTACACCTGCGGGACCGGCCCGGCTCTCTCCCGCCGAGATTCTTTATGGCAGGCCTCTTAGAACTCCCTGGAGCCTGCAGGTTCCCAGACTGGTTCAGTTTCATTAGATGACTGAAGAAAAGACCGCCTATGTTCTAGCCCTTACGCAAGTGCTCAAGGAACTCCATGGCCACGTCCGCGCGGCTCACCAGCCATTGCCCCAGTACCTAGCTCACTTTCAGTCCAGCCCGGTAGTTATGTCATGGTCAAAAATTGGACTAGGAAGGGGTCGGAGCCGCGATGGGACGGGCCCTTCCAAGTTCTCCTTACCACCCCCACAGCAGTTAAAGTGGAGGGGCGAAGTGCTTGGGTCCACCTACATCACTGTAAATTGAGTCCATCTCCACTACTGTAAAAGGTCGGATACTAACCTGCCTCCCTTCTCCAGTGCTATTTTACAGGTGTGGAGCATGATGGAGTGGCTACGCATCGTCTGTCTGATATTTGGCCTCACTTCGCTTGGCGTGTTATTGGCGATGGACATGGAAAAGGGGAATATTATGTATCTGTGTAGCCCCAACCAATCTACAAGGATACATCACCTATGCAAAGGTGATGTTCTTCGCTGCCCCCATATACGAGGACATGGTATCGACTCATGGAAGGTCATCAAAGTTAAGGAGAATGCAGGAGTCATGAAGCAGTTGCACCGGTCCCGGCGATAGGAAGGGAACATTATATGGACATTGCCTTGTTTTTGGAATACATGTAAATTTGATTTTGGATGTGTTAAGAGTGGTACAATAAAGGTAAAATCAGGCTGTCAGAAGAGTGTAGGAAGAGGCTATGAGAAAGAGAAAGGGACTAGAGAGAGGACGGGGCGTATGAGAAGGGAAGTACAGCTAGAACGTAGGTTACCGGGAGATACACTTAAGTTAGTTAAAGGCCAAACTGAGGAAAACCCGGGTAGTAAACCTTGGGAGCCCTCGGGGCAATAACCAAGGAGTTGTCTCAGCTACGGTTGTTTGCAATGCAGAACCGGTATGCTCTTGACTATCTTCTGGCCCGTGAGGGTGGGGTATGCGCCATAGTACAGGGCAAGTGTATCATGGGAGTTCAGGACTTGACCGCTAACATTACTAAATTTATGGATCGCATACGGGATCACTTGGACGGGATGCAGGGTCCTGGCTCTTGGGGTAACTGGGGATTTGGAGGATGGAAGGACTGGTTGATAAATATGGCCATGTATCTAGTGGTAGCTATCGGCTGCATCTTTGTGGGCCTGGCCATCCTTAAATGTGTGATGGGTAGAATGCGGGGTGCACTGGATCAGATCACCGCCCCAATCACCGAAAAAAAATTTAACTGTTAAAATCCATGAGGGTGAGGCAGATGAAGGGGGGCTAAGACAGGAATTGGAAATGCAGCGACGGATCTTTTAGATGAGGAACCGTGGCTATGGATTGGATAGTTCGGTTATCATGGAATGATAAAAGGGGGGAATGATGAATGTGATATAAAATAGTTACTTTAGAGATACTAGTTAATGTAATGTAGAAATAAGCCACTTTGATTCTGGCAGTTAGGGAGAAAGGGATTTGAGACCGCATGGAAAAAGCAGGAAGAGGTGTGTCTATGAGAGTGATGCTGCATTGATAGGGGCCAGAGAAAGGGATTGGAAGTGAGCCAATCAGAATAGATCAAACAGGTCAGGAGGGATATAGGCTGACCTATGGGCGTCGAGTATGTGAAACTTGATACCATTTGAATTGATTTGCAGAGATCCCTTTGTTTCTTTGTTCATTCGCTTTCTGGGATATAGGAAACTGGATGTCTCTTATATTTCTATGAAATGAATCAAGCTTGCAAGCTAAATAAATAACTTCTTTTTACGTGCGAATCCATCTCAACTTTTATTGAGGCCAGACTGACAGAGAAAGAAATTTGGGAATCAACACTCCAAGTAGGTTTCTTCTGAGCAAAGGTCTCCCAGGCGTTGACTCTATGTTGCATTCCTTGAGTTAAGCCTTAAAGGTGTCTTTGAAGTGCTTTCTTTGTCCTCCTCTTGTTCGGGAGCCTTCCTGGAGTTGGGCAAAGAATATTTGCTTTGGCAGGCGGGACTCGGGCATCTTAAGCATATGGCCAGCCCAGCGGTTTTAATGTTGGATGGTTATGGCCTTGAAGCTGGTGCTCTTGGCTCTATCAAGGACACTGATAAAAGTATGCCTGTCCTCCCAGCTGATGTGAAGAATCCGCCTCAGCATTGATGGTACCTGATCAGGGCTTGAGGTAATAGAACATAGAACATACCAGTGCAGAAGGAGGCCATTTGGCCCATCGAGTCTGCACCGACCCACTTAAGCCCTCACTTCCACCCTATCCCCGTAACCCAATAATCCCTCCTAACCTTTTTGGTCAATAAGGGCAATTTAGCATGGCCAATCCGCCTAACCTGCACGTCTTTGACTGTGGGAGGAAACCAGAGTACCCCGAGGAAACCCACGCAGACACAGGGAGAACGTGCAGACTCTGCACAGACAGTGACCCAGCGTGGAATCAAACCTGGGAACCTGGTGCTGTGAAGCCACTGTGCTATCCACTTGTGCTACCATGCTGCCACGGCTGTTCCACGTGATGCAATAGGATTTAAATGGCTTGTGGCATTCAATTGGATTGCAAATAAATGTTAAATACAGAATGGAACCTAATTAAAAATATTACTTTTCAAAGCCTTCACGCCTACTTTCTTTTCCCCCTCTCCCACAGGGAAAGGTCATCACCCCATCTGAACTGAGCTTCTCGTACAGGCCCTCCAAGTAATGCCAATGGGACCCAATGAAACACACAGTGACAGACATCCTGGAATGACGATACCATCACTCAATCAACCCTTCACCTTGCCCCCTTTCCTCCTATGGAGCTGTAGGACAAAAGAATGGGGCCCTTGAACCTCACTCCGACATGAGACTTGGAGTCAGTGCGCAGTCAGCAGGCAGGCTGGAGTCAGGCATAAGCAGCATCTGAGGTGTTTCACAGCTTTCTTCACTGCAGGTTGTCATCGCCCTGCTGCCTTGACAAGGGATCCCAGTACATGGAAAACCCAGGCCCAGCACCCTGTTCAGACATCAATGAACCTTTCATGGGGAGTGGTGCTGGACAACGAGCCTCCTAATTGGAGACCCTGGATGCACTTAGGCCAAACCTGGTCCTTCTGGCCATCCGCACCCTGGCTGCCGCCTGTCCTCCTTCCTCCAGGTCCTCCTCTGGCTCTCTTTCCACTCCCTGCTGGTGTTCCTCTTCATCAGAGGAAGCGACCCATTCCTTCTCGTCCTCCTCCATTATGTTGCCCTGCTGCTTCTCCAAATTGTGGAGAACAGAGCACACCACGACAATGCGGCAGATCCTGCGGGGCCTTCACTGAAGAGCCCCATTGGACTGGTCGAGGCAGCAGAAGTGCATCTTCAGAACACTAATGCACCGCTTGGTAACTGACTGTATGACACTGTGAGCCTCATTGTAACGGGACTCCTCTTCAGTCTTAGGCCTCTGCTCTGGCAACGTCAGCCAAGACCACAACGAGCACCCCTTGTCCCCCATGAGCCACGCTGGCAGCTTGGGGTGGTCCTCAAAGACCCCTGGTATCTGTGAGTACCCAAGAATGAAGCTGTTATGCACACTCCCAAGGAAGCGTGCACAGACGTGCATAATGTTCGTGTGGGGATCGCACACTAGCTGTACATTAACGAGTGGAACCCTTTGCGATTGATAAAGCGGACTCCCTGGGGCCACATGTATCCCATCGATGGCCCACTGGGCCTGTGGCAGTCCAATGATGGATGCAAATCCCGCAACCCTCTAATCCAGATGGACCTGGTTGAGGTCAAAGTTTACATAATTTAAGGCCCGGGCATACATAGTATCCGTGACCTCACAGATGTGTTTGTGGAATGATGACTGGCATATTCCACTGAGGCCACCAATTGAGCCCCGGAATGAACCAGTCGCATAAATGTTCAGGGCTGCCTTGACCTTCACGGCCACAGGGAGCGCATGCCCTCCTCCTCCATGTGGCATGAGGCTCGCTAAAATGTGGCACAGGTGCTGCACTGGTTTCCTTGTTGAGGCGCAGTCTCCTGTGGCACATAGTATATGACAGTTCAATGGAGGAAACATGTGTCCTGCAAACCTTAGGCCTCCTTCGCCGATGGCTTTGAGCCCCGTCTTTGACCTGATGGGTGGCCGGACCATGAACCTGCCGAATGGCCCCCTGGCCTCCTGGTGCTGGGTCTCCCGTGGGTTGTGCATCCCTGAGCCGGTAGAGTTTGTCCTTCTCCAGCACTGTAATGAGAATGATTGCCAATCCATTGGCTCCATCCCAACACAAATCGGCAGCCTGGGAGGGATGAGAGAAAGACAGTCATGTATATGTTTCATCCCAATACCCTCCAGCCATCCCACCATCCCTTGTCCCCCTGGTCCTGGAAGCTGTCAATCACTACCATCTGCGGTGGCCAGCGCTAACTCAAATGTCTGCGACCCATCTAATATCATTGTTTGATTGGCCACTGCCCTCACCCCTTCAGTGTCACCTATGAGCTCACGCATGGTCATTCCCTCCCATAATATCAACAGCACTGGGGTCTCTGGCAGCTTCAATGGCTGCCCATCCATCATGTACAGAATCTACTGAACACCCATGTGAACCTTGAAGGCTATTGGATCTCCCAGGACATTTGGATGGTCGAAGCTGTGAGGCTCGACACTATCCCTCCTGATGCCTTGCACCTGATCTTAATCCCTTGACACAGCCTCTCTCATTAACTTTGAGACTGTGGGCAGCTGACATTGTCAGCTGATGATGGCCAATTTGTTGTAAGAGCACGACTCTCAGGACTGTTGCAGGGCACAACCATTCTCTGAGGCACAGAAAGGCAACACTAATAGGCACACCTTTCATACTTAGGCTTTTTCATCCCATGATCTAATTGCTATCATGATTTTACACTTAAGAATCCTGGAGAGCCACAGCAATATCTCTGAATAAATGTGCAACAGCTCACCCCACCCCCTCACAGCCAGATCATTATTGTTCTGCTTTATCTCTCAGGGCCTCACCCAGCTAGCCTGTTGGGATGGCAACCTTCAGTCTCCTCACTCCCTTCCTCCCACAGAACAAACCCCAATTTCCTATCAACCCACACCCCCAGGCCATTAGCAATTGCTATCTGTGAGCTCATTCTCACTTCATTGGCACACTGCAGGCTGAAGTGGCAGTAAAGAAGGTTTTCAGATACCAAGCCTTGCTCTACAATCTCTCAGGGCAGTCAGCAGCTGTTTAAACAAAAAGCCTTTTGATTCAGTCTGGGCTGCGAAGTGCTTTTAAAACTGACGGATTGAAGAATATCTCTGTGCTGCGAAGGTGTTTCAAAACAGACACACAGCAGTCTTCATGGCAACACACACCAACTGCAACCCCCATCAGGGGAAGACCCATGACCAGCCCTCTCAAACACAAACTCACCCCACCAAATCTCAGCGCCTTGAATGACTCTCCGTCTGCAGCTGGCCAGAGGATACTTTCCCCTAATGAACCTTGGTTCTCACATCCTTCCTCCCTCTCTGAGTCCATTGCACCTGGTCTCCATTTTTTAAGGACACTAGTAATTTGCGCCCGCGTGACATCACATTGGTGGACGGGATGATTCAATGAGGCCGGAACATCTGAATTTGACCTCGCCGATGATATTGCAATGCATTCAAATCAGGTTTTCACCTTTTCTGGGTGTGAACATGATTGCATCAGCGGGTAGGGACGGGAAGACTGTGTTCGGAGTTCTCGCCGGTGCTGTTTTTGGTGTCTCGTGTGAATTAGCAGCCATTACCGGATTTGCGCCCGTAGCGAAGGGGCCCTGAAAATAGAGGCCTCTGTCTCTGGTCTCTTGCCACACTGAAAAAAAATGGGATTACACTTTTTACATAGATTACATAGAACATACAGTGCAGAAGGAGGCCATTCGGCCCATCGAGTCTGCACCGACCCACATTAATCCCTCACTTCCACCTTATCCCCGCAACCCAATAACCCCTCCCAACCCTTATGGACACTACGGGTAATTTAGCATGGCCAATCCACCTAACCTGCACGTCTTTGGACTGTGGGAGGAAACCGGAGCACCCGGAGGAAACCCACGCACACACGGGGAGAACGTGCAAACTCCGCACAGACAGTGACCCAGCGGGGAATCTCCTCATCTATCAAATGCTCAATTAACACCATTTGAAAGCCATATATTATGCTTGTTTGTAAAATTGAAGCTTATGGAATAAAAGAGGCAGGAGCAGCATTGATGTAAAATTGGTTACGAGATAGAAAATCGAGAATTATGGTTGATAGATTGAAAGATGGTTTATGGGCCTAAAGGCCTAAATGGTGCTGTCAATGTAGGCGGGTTCCTGAGGATCGAATTGAGGGTACTGGGTGGCAAAGGGAACAGTCACAGTCAAAGGGGGGTATTTTATTTGGTATGGGGGCAGGTCCAGCGTCATTGTCAGGTATTGCAGCATCCCATGAGATGGCTCATGAGAGCTGTCAAAGGCATTGAGGAGGGTAAGGGGAAGGCTCGGGGTCAGGGTTATGGGTGTTTGCACAGGGGAAGCAATAGAATATGCAGGGAAAAGATAAGAAGGTGCAGGGTAATGAGGAGAGGTTCATGGGCAACAGAGAGAAGAGGAAACGTTTTGTTGCATAGGTCAAAGAAATTGGGGGCAAGCATGAGGGTAACAGGAGAGTAGAAGCTACAAGAACAGGTCTGAAATGTCATGCACACCATAATTTTAGATCTCATATCAAACACAGATTTTTTGCATTTAAATTAGATTGAAGTAGGCGAAGGGAAAGCATCGGCAAAGACAGGTACTAGTGCATCAACACATCCAGCGGACAAGAATGAACTTCTTCCAGATGTTAGGGAGGTGATGTCAGAGATGTCTGAGGCTGTCCGGGGTAATGGTCACCAGTATGTACTGGGTTGTTCAGTAAACCTCTAGTCACATGGAGTTGATGGGAATCCAAGGTCCTCAAGGTTAGAGTGGCGCTCAATTTATTTGCCAGGTGTGGTTTCTAGACTGTTCATAATCTTAATCTTCATAATAATCTGTTTCTAATCTTTATCTCTATTGTCACAATTAGGTTTACATTAACACTGCAATGAAGTTACAGTGAAGAGCCCCGAGTCACCATATTCCGGCGCCTGTTCAGGGACAGAGAGGGAGAATTCAGAATGTCCAATTCACCTAACAGCACGTGTTTCGGGACTTGTGGGAGGAAACCGGAGCACCCAGAGGAAACCCAGGCAGACACGGGGAGAAAGTGCAGACTCCACAGAGACAGTGACCCAAGCCAGGGATGGAACAACAGACCCTGGTGCTGTGAAGCAACAGTGCTAACAACTGTGCTACCATGCTGACTCCCTGCACCTATAAATTTGTGACGGGTGACATACATGGCATCTCCAGGCTTCCACAAAAAGGCACATAAAGGTGACCATTAATCTATTTAGCTATGTCAATGAGTTTATTCACTTCACCACTGATGAAGACAGCTAGGCTGCAAGACCAGCGGCATTCAATATCATCGTTGAGCTTCCTTGAGGGCATGTTTCATCAACTGCACTTGTGGCTGTAAAAGCTCCCTGGAAGATGCCAGCTGCATTTATGAATCCCAAAGAGTTTCACTGGTGTGCAACCACAGCAGAAAGATAATGCAGGGCTGTGCTCATTTTTCCAAGTAGCCATCACAATGTAGACCTATTGCACAGTTCATGGCGCCCGGAGATTTTTGAAATCCCAGCCCAGATTGATGGATGTCTCCTTGATGAGAAAGGTATCCCCTGTGGATGTGACTGATGATGCCAGAGTCATCATAGAGCATAGTATCAGTCTTCTTAAAATGTACTTCCACTGCCTTGATGGTCTATGAGGACTCTGCAATACGTACCCCAGAGGGTCAGCAATAGTAATGGTCTATTGGTGCTACAAGACAGGCATATGTTGCAAGGGGAAGAGCACAAGGAACCTCCTCAGAGGACAAGGATTTGTCAGAGCATGAGGAGATTATAAATCCAAATGGGTCTTTCATGGATGCCAGGACCATAGAGGGACACGAATGAGATGCCAGGGACAACTAGATAGAGTCATAAAGTTTTACAGCACAAAAAGAAGCCTTTCCGCCCATTTTGGTGTGCCAGCCATCACACACGTGTCTATTCTAATCCCATTTTTCAGCATTTGGTCTATAGCCTTGGATGCTATTGCCTTTCAAGGGCTCAACTAAATGCTTCTTAAATTATGTGAGGACTCCCACCTCTACCACACGTTCAGGTAGTGGGTACAGATTCCCAACACCAACTGGGCAAAAACATTTTTTCTCAAATCCCTTCAAAATCTCCTGCCCCTGACCGTAAATCTATGCCTGCTGATCATCGACCCCTCTACTCAGGGGGAAAATTCCTTCTTATCTACCGTACCTATGTCCCTCATAATTTTGAACACCTCGATTATATCCCCCCTCAGCCTTCACTGCTCTAAAGAAAACAACCCCAGCCTAACCAGCCTCTCTTCATAGCTGAAACTCTCCAACCCAGGGAAGAAGACAATCTACACAAGTTTAACACATCTTCATGGCCCTTGCTCCATTGGCAGACTTCCATCACCTTCCTGGAGTGAAGACCCTCCCCTGCGATCCTCCCTTGCCAAGTTAACTCGAAGCATGCTGCTCTATGGTTGTACAATGGCACAGTGGTAAACACTGCTACCTCGCAGCACCACGGACCCAAGTTCAATTCCAGCCTTGGGTGACTTATCTTGTCGCATCCTCCTCCAGCTACTGGGATGGGTCTGTGGTCTGTTCACAAAATCGTGCTGCTCAATCTCCATGCGGACCTGTGGGTGTAACTATGCTGGCAGATGTTAAAGATGAGGCAATGGGATGGTGCATCCTCCGGGACATTGACTTTCTCAACCCAGAGGTGGGTCCTTTGGGTTCCCCCTGTAGCTTCCACCTGATCCTTGGATGGTGATGACCTGTAGTGGAGAACAAAAACAATCACATTAAGAATCTTCACAGTTTGAGCGTTTTGTATGTCATACAAGAATTGATTGATTGATATTTATTGTCAACATGTAACGAAGTACAGTGAAAAGTATTTTTCTGTGGCCAAGGAAATGTACATGGTGCCTACATAGTAGACAAAAGAATAATCAACAGAGTACATTGACAAATAGTACATCAACAAATAGTGATTGGTTATGCTGTGGAATAAGAGCCAAACAAGCAAAACATGAGCAAGAGCTCACATGCCCTCTTCCCCAGTGATCTTTATCACCTCTTCCTTAGCTGTTATGAGGAGCCTGAGGTCAGGAACCCCTCCTCCTGTTCCTGGCATTATGGGGCTGCTTGTCCTGATTGACAAAGTGCAGAGTTAGTGATATGTCAATGATACCTAACCACCCCCCCCCCTGTCTACATACACCCCTATCACACATGTTGCACCTTAGCACAAATAAAAGTCAAACTTCCAAGTACTTTGGCCTCAATTGCCATGTGGCACTAAAGTTGAACAGGCATAAGCTATTCTTACATAACTGCCCACTCGCACATATATGTTGTCACGACACCCTGGGTTAGTGTGCAGCCAATTCCAGCCCCACGTGAACCAGAGTTGAAACAAAGGTAAAATTAGATTTAATTTAAAATACCTGGAGCCCTTGGTTAAGCCCAATAAACTACAGTCACCAGGTTTGTAATTTTAAAACACACGTAACCTTTTATTATGTACAGTATTATAATTAAATGGACAGAAAATGTAACTGACTATCTATTACCCCTTTCATAATCCTCCCTTCCTAACTCATTCCACTTTTGACATTCGCACACTTACACACACATACACACACACATACAAACAACAGAGGGGAAAGGGTTGTGCAAAGGGAAAGAAAATATGAATAAAAATAAAAGAATAAGGATCCTTGATGCACTCGGATGACTTCCAGTCAATGTCTTTCTGAAGTTCAGTCTATCGTTTTGGTACCTCTTCCTTCTCGGCTTGAGATGGTTTTCTCTGGCAAGGTTGTTTACCTCCTCTGCAGACTCAGCAGCGTTTCAGGTTCACACGAAAGGATGTGCCAGGCACTCTGCTTTGAGAACAATAGAACAGTTAATTCACTTCAGCAAGCAGGCGAGAGAGAGATGGAACTTTCCTTTCTCTTCCAAAATCTAAACACTTCTGCCAAGTTCTCTCAGAAAGCATCACACAGGAAACAATTATTGACCATTGGCAGGCAGAACATTGTCCCTGGCCAACCCACCTGTTGCCAGTTAACCAATCGAACCGCGTCCCTCCAAAGCTGGTTCCACAAAACCTGGGAACACAGTGTCCTAGCAAGCAGGCTGCTTCAAATTTCTGATTAAAGGCACATCCTGATTATGGGTCCACGGATCAAAATAATAAAAATAGAATAAAAGAAATGGGAACAAAGGAAATGCATAGGTAGGACTTTTACATACCTCCCCCCTTAGAGGGATGAAATCTCAATGCAAGCATGTTTCACCACAAGGTATGAGAAACAAACCACAAAACACACATCCATTCATCCTTCCTTCCTAACTACAAGTTCCACCCATTCTTACATCGGCCACTTATCAGCACTTAAACGCATGACAATGCATCCACAATAATGTTTGTCTTTTCCAGGAATATGCACAATTTTATGTTGAAAGGTTGCAACAATAAGCTCCAACAGAACAATCTTGCGCTCCGATTTTTAAACTTTTCCACAAATGCGAGAAGGTTATGGTCAATTTAGATTAGGCTTTGTTTATTTTCATGCCGGACATAAACTTCAAAATGCTGAAGGGCTAGTAGCAATGTCAAGGCTTCCTTCCCAATGGTGGAGCACTTTCTTTGGCACAGACTTAGTCGATGTGAAAAGTATCCCAGTCTATTACTGCCTCGTCATCCTGTAGTGACACTGTTCCCACCCCCAGGCCACTGGCACCTAGAGCCTCGTTAAAGGGCTTGGAAAAATCAAGGGAGCCCAACATTGGTTTGCTTAAAAAAATGGCCCTCAATTTCTCAAGAGCTGTTTGTCATTCTGCGGACATTTTCTTCTTGGTTCTGCAATACATTAGTCAAACGTACCGCTATGGTACTAAAATTAGGTACAGCATTTCTCTGGAACCCACACATGCCTATGAACCTCATAACCTGTTGCGTTTGGAATTGGGGAAATCTAGTAATGCCCTTACCTTGGCTGTTCTGAGTACCACTCGTCCCTGTCGTACAATGTACCCTATGGGGGTCACTTTTGCTTTGGCAAACTCACTTTTCCTGTAAAAGTGCCAGTCACATTGACATTGGGTAAGAGGCTGAGTGGTAAGGATGCTGTTTTGATCTAGGATGCTGTTAGTTTTCTGACTACAACCTGGTTGGTGAAAACCAAAGGGCATGTATTTAAAATTGGTCAGATCACTTACTCTGACGGGATTTTCTGGTTCTCTCATGGTCGGATCTGCTATGGGGAAGCGACGAGCCAGCCAAAACGGCATTGAGTTTCGGCGGGATCTGACAATCCCGGCAGTTGGTGGGGCTGAAAAATCCCACACTGTCTTTCATTCTGATGAAAGATATTACTTCTGTTTCTCTTTCCACAAATTCTGCCAGATCGGCTGAGTATTTCCAGCATTGTCCATAGAATCCCGACACTTTAGAAGGAGGCCGTTCAGCCCATCTAATTTGCACTGATCTTCTGAAAAAGCACTGTACCTGGGCCCACTCCCCTGCCCTATCCCCGTAATCCCTGTAACCCCGTATCCCCATAAGGGTAGCACAGTGGTTAGCACAATTGCTTCACAGCTCCAGGGTCCCAGGTTCGATTCCTGGCTTGGGTCACTGTCTGTGCGGAGTCTGCACGTTCTGCCGCCTCTCGGGGCAGCCCTTGACCCTGAGTCCCAAGTGATTGGACTTGTTCCCAATCACTGGGTTCGATACGTCCAATAACGGGGCGATTCCTCGATCGGGGTGTGGTAGTATGCATTAGGGGTCATGTGGGACTGTGAAGCCGTGATGTCATTGGCTGACAGATCCCAGGTCCTGTTTGGCTGTTGACCTCTAGCTCCGCCCTGAAGGCGGAGTATAAGAACCAGGAGTTCTCCCCCGCAGGCCAGTCTGTTACTGAACTGCGGGGAACAAGTCACGCTTAATAAAGCCTCATCGACTTCACCTCTATTCGTCTCTCGGGAGTCTTTGTGCGCTACAATGGGTTTCCTCTCACAATCCAAAGATGCGCAGGTTAGGTGGATTGGCCATGCTAAATTGCCAATCCATTTAGCCTACACATCTTTGGACCATGGAAGGAAAACAGAACACCCAGAGGAAACACAAGCAGACACAGGGAGAACATGCAAACCCCACAGTCACAGACACCCAAGGTTGGAATTGAACTCAGATCCTTGGAGCTGTGAGGCAGCAGCGCTATTTCCAATTCCCAGTATCTGCAGTGTTTTGCTTTTTTCGTTTAATCTTGACAAGTGCCTCAAGTTGGCAGCGTCTGTAGACCAGGTGGTCACGTGTACATCAGAATGACGTGGGCACAGGGAGTGATGTGTCAGTAGCACGGGAGTTCTCCCTCAGCATGGGCAGGCACGCAGCATGTAAGAGCTGCTAAGATTGTTGAATCAACCTTTCTGCTTGTTAGTCTCTTGTTGTCAGTCCACAAAACCCAGCAACTTCAAACTGGTGTCAGGAACTGGCGGAGATGGCACAGAGACTTCACAGCATTGACCCGCTCACCTTCGATAAAAATGTTGTGGATAACTGGACTAAATTTGACAAAGAAGGCACTGTGGTGCCAGCCTCTCTGATAAATCAGAAGATGTACAAGCATACACACCGTTAAACTTAGGGGTGTTGCTCTTTTTAGCCTTAGTTTATTTAGTTCTAATTACGTCACCTTTGCTCACGAGTCGCCAGGTATCTTTCTGATACCGCCACGTGGTTCAAGCTCAAGTTATGATTAATAAGTCAGCACACCGCTTAGTAAGATTGAAATCAACGGTCATTTATTATATACAACAAGTAATGTTTACACAATAATCCTACTATCTATATAAAAACCTATCACTACTGGCCAACACTTAACTTTAGGAAGAGCCCACCAGGTCAGGGAAACGAATGGCTTATCGAATCGGATCTGGCCCGTGGGATTCAAAAGGCTGATACAGGTCGATGGCTAGGAGTCTTTATCAGATAGCGATCGCTGGATTCAAACTTACAGTTGCTGGTTGATGTTCTTGCGAAGGTCTCGAGCAGGCAAAGAAGGGAGAGAGAGAGAGATCTGAACTTGGCCCCTCACTTTATAGGGCCCAGGAGCTTCCCGCCTCTCGGGGCAGCCCTTGACCCTGAGTCCCAAGTGATTGGACTTGTTCCCAATCACTGGGTTCGATACGTCCAATAACGGGGCGATTCCTCGATCGGGGTGTGGTAGTATGCATTAGG
Organism: Scyliorhinus torazame; assembly: GCF_047496885.1. Classification (NCBI taxonomy): domain Eukaryota; kingdom Metazoa; phylum Chordata; class Chondrichthyes; order Carcharhiniformes; family Scyliorhinidae; genus Scyliorhinus; species Scyliorhinus torazame. Next base: position 310,095,425 of record NC_092708.1, read on the forward strand.
GGTCATGTGGGACTGTGAAGCCGTGACGTCATTGGCTGACAGATCCCAGGTCCTGGTTGGCTGTTGACCTCTAGCTCCGCCCTGAAGGCGGAGTATAAGAACCAGGAGTTCTCCCCCGCAGGCCAGTCAGTTACTGAACTGCGGGGAACAAGTCACGCTTAATAAAGCCTCATCGACTTCATCTCTATTCGTCTCTCGTGAGTCTTTGTGCGCTACAATTTATTAAGCGTGCTTAAAGGACTATGGAGCTCAGGATCATCCCGGAATGCCTGAGGATCAGCCCCCACGCAGTGAACTCAGCAGCAGTTTTCAAACACTGGCAGACTTGTTTCGAGGCCTACCTCAGAACGGCCCCCGGCCGGGTCACAGAAGACCAGAAACTACAGGTCCTGCACTCGAGGGTAAGCCCGGAAATTTTCCCTCTCATTGAAGACGCAGAGGATTTCCAGACGGCGTTCGCAGCACGAAGGAACATCTATGTTCGCCCAGTGAACCAGATCTACGCACGCTACCAACTTGCAATGAGACGGCAAAGTCCCGGAGAATCGCTGGACGAATTCTACGCCGCGCTGCTAATTTTGGGACGGGCCTGCAGCTGCCCGCCGGTAAACGCGATTGAACACACGGACATGTTGATGCGCGATCTTTTGTGGCAGGTATGAACTCTCCCCAAATCCGCCAAAGACTTTTGCAAAAAGAGTCGCTGGGACTCTCAGAGGCACGGGCCCTTGCAGCCTCCATGGATGTAGCCGCGCGAAACGCCCGCGCGGACGGTCACGACCGCGCGGCAGCCCCTTGGGCTCCGTGGACCCCCGTCGCGACAACCCCCCCCCCCCACCCCACAGGCTTGCGCGGTTCAGACTCCAAGTCGTTCCGGGGGGCGCTCGCTGCTATTTCTGCGGCCAGGCGAAACACCCCCGGCAGCGCTGCCCGGCCCGCACAGCAATTTGCAAGAGCTGCGGGAAAAAAGGGCCATTTCGCGGCTGTGTGCCGGTCCCGGGAGGTCGCCGCTGTCCCAGGAGAAGAAGCAGTCCTGCGCGTTTCTAACGCTCCCCAACCCCCCCCCCAGCGCCCTATGTACGGCCCGCAGACGCAGCAATTTTGGGTCCCGGCCACCGCTGTCCCCGGAGAACAAGGAGTCCTGCACGTTTCAAACGCTCCCCAACCCCCCCAGCGCCCCATGTGCGACCCGCAGGCGCCGCCATTTTGGGTCCCGGCCACCACGAGGGGAGGAGGGGCGCCGCCATCTTGGGACCCCCCAGCCCTGTGCGACGCATGGGGGTGGCCATTTTGTCCACCCCGCCGCCATCTTGTGACCCCCCAGCCATGTCCGATGCATGGGGGCGGCCATTTTGTTCACCCCCGCTGCCATCTTGGACGGCAACAATGGACCCCAGCATCGACGCCTCAACGGGGTTCGAGGAAGACGCTGAAGCACTACGACCACGTCTGGCCTCAATGACGCTGGACCAAGCACGGCCCCGGACGCTCCAGACGACGACAACAACGGTGCTGATCAACGGGCACGAGACATCATGCCTGGTCGACTCCGGGAGCACAGAAAGCTTCATCCACCCCGACACGGTAAGACGTTGTTTTTTGACCATCCGTCCCAGTGCGCAAAAGATTTCCCTAGCTGCAGGATCCCACTCCGTACAGATCAAAGGCTACTGCATAGTGACCCAAACGGTGCAAGGGAGGGAGTTTAAAAACTACAGGCTCTGCGTCCTTCCCCAACTCTGCGCGCCCACATTACTGGGATTAGACTTCCAGTGCAACCTGCAGAGCCTAACTTTCCAATTCGGCGGCCCAATACCCCCACTCACTATCTGCAGCCTCGCAACCCTCAAGGTTGAGCCCCCATCCTTGTTTGCAAACCTCACCCCGGATTGCAAACCCGTCGCCACTAGGAGCAGACGGTACAGCGCCCAGGACCGGACATTCATTCGGTCCGAAGTCCAGCGGCTACTGAAGGAAGGCATAATCCAGGCCAGCAATAGTCCCTGGAGAGCACAGGTGGTAGTAGTAAAGACAGGGGAGAAGCAAAGGATGGTCATAGACTATAGCCAGACCATCAACAGGTACACACAGCTAGATGCGTACCCTCTCCCCCGCATATCCGACATGGTCAATCGGATTGCCCAATATAAGGTCTTCTCCACCGTGGACCTCAAGTCCGCCTACCATCAGCTCCCCATCCGCCCAAGTGACCGCAAGTACACAGCCTTCGAGGCAGACGGGCGATTATACCACTTCCTAAGGGTCCCATTTGGCGTCACAAACGGGGTCTCGGTCTTCCAACGAGAGATGGACCGAATGGTTGATCAACACGGGTTGCAGGCCACGTTCCCGTATCTCGACAATGTAACCATCTGCAGCCACGATCAGCAGGACCACGACGCCAACCTCCAAAAATTCCTCCAGACCGCTAAAGCCTTGAACCTCACATACAACGAGGACAAGTGCGTTTTTAGCACAAACCGGCTAGCCATTTTGGGATATGTAGTGCGCAATGGGATAATAGGCCCCGACCCCGAACGTATGCGCCCCCTCATGGAATTTCCCCTCCCTCACTGCTCAAAAGCCCTAAAACGCTGCCTGGAGTTCTTTTCATATTACACCCAGTGGGTCCCCCAGTACGCAGACAAGGCCCGCCCCCTAATACAGACCACGACCTTCCCTCTGTCGACAGAGGCTTGCCAGGCCTTCAGCCGCATCAAAGCGGATATCGCAAAGGCCACGATGCGCGCCATCGACGAGTCCCTCCCCTTCCAGGTCGAGAGCGACGCCTCCGATGTAGATCTAGCGGCCACCCTTAACCAAACGGGCAGACCCGTGGCCTTCTTCTCCCGAACCCTCCACGCCTCAGAAATCCGCCACTCCTCAGTGGAAAAGGAAGCCCAAGCCATAGTGGAAGCTGTGCGACATTGGAGGCATTACCTGGCCGGCAGGAGATTCACTCTCCTCACTGACCAACGGTCGGTAGCTTTCATGTTCGATAATGCACAGCGGGGCAAAATTAAAAATGACAAGATCTTAAGGTGGAGGATCGAGCTCTCCACCTTCAACTACGAGATCTTGTACCGTTGTGATTTTCATTAATGACTTGGAGGAGGGAGTTGAAGGGTGGGTCAGTAAATTTGCAGATGATACGAAGATTGGTGGAGTTGTGGATAGTAAGGAGGGCTGTTGTCGGCTGCAAAGAGACATAGATAGGATGCAGAGCTGGGCTGAGAAGTGGCAGATGGAGTTTAACCCTGAAAAGTGTGAGGTTGTCCATTTTGGAAGGACAAATATGAATGCGGAATACAGGGTTAACGGTAGAGTTCTTGGCAATGTGGAGGAGCAGAGAGATCTTGGGGTCTATGTTCATACATCTTTGAAAGTTGCCACTCAAGTGGATAGAGCTGTGAAGAAGGCCTATGGTGTGCTCGCGTTCATTAACAGAGGGATTGAATTTAAGAGCCGTGAGGTGATGATGCAGCTGTACAAAACTTTGGTAAGGCCACATTTGGAGTACTGTGTACAGTTCTGGTCGCCTCATTTTGGGAAGGATGTGGAAGCTTTGGAAAAGGTGCAAAGAAGATTTACCAGGATGTTGCCTGGAATGGAGAGTAGGTCTTACGAGGAAAGGTTGAGGGTGCTAGGCCTTTTCTCATTAGAACGGAGAAGGATGAGGGGCGACTTGATAGAGGTTTATAAGATGATCAGGGGAATAGATAGAGTAGACAGTCAGAGACTTTTTCCCCGGGTGGAACAAACCATCACAAGGGGACATAAATTTAAGGTGAAAGGTGGAAGATATAGGAGGGATATCAGAGGTAGGTTCTTTACCCAGAGAGTAGTGGGGGCATGGAATGCACTGCCTGTGGAAGTAGTTGAGTCGGAAACATTAGGGACCTTCAAGCAGCTATTGGATAGGTACATGGATTACGGTTAAATGATATAGTGTAGATTTATTTGTTCTCAAGGGCAGCACGGTAGCATTGTGGATAGCACAATTGCTTCACAGCTCCAGGGTCCCAGGTTCGATTCCGGCTTGGGTCACTGACTGTGCGGAGTCTGCACGTCCTCCCCGTGTCTGCGTGGGTTTCCTCCGGGTGCTCCGGTTTCCTCCCACAATCCAAAGATGTGCAGGTTAGGTGAATTGGCCAATGATAAATTGCCCTTAATGTCCAAATTGCCCTTGGTGTTGGGTGAAGGTGTTGAGTTTGGGTAGGGTGCTCTTTCCAAGAGCCGGTGCAGACTCAAAGGGCCGAATGGCCTCCTTCTGCACTGTAAATTCAATGATAATCTATGATTAATCTAGGACAAAGGTTCGGCACAACATCGTGGGCCGAAGGGCCTGTTCTGTGCTGTATTTTCTATGTTCTATGTTCTATGTTCTATGTCCCGGAAAGCTGAACGAGCCGTCCGATGCCCTATCCCGCGGCACATGTGCCAACACACAAATAGACCGTCTCCAAGCCCTCCACGAGGACCTCTGCCACCCGGGGGTCACTCGGTTCTACCATTTTATAAAGTCCCGCAACCTCCCCTACTCTGTGGAGGAGGTCCGTACAGTCACCAGGAAGTGCCACATCTGCGCAGAGTGCAAACCGCACTTTTTCAGGCCAGATAGAGCGCACCTGATCAAGGCTTCCCGTCCCTTTGAACGCCTCAGTCTGGATTTCAAAGGGCCCCTCCCCTCCACCGACCGCAACACATACTTCCTGAACGTGGTGGACGAGTACTCCCGTTTCCCCTTCGCCATCCCCTGCTCTGACATGACAGCGGCCACAGTCATTAATGCCTTTAACACCATATTCACACTGTTCGGTTGCCCCGCATACGCCCATAGCGACAGGGGGTCCTCCTTCATGAGTGACGAGCTGCGCCAGTTCCTGCTCAGCAAGGGTATAGCCTCAAGCAGGACGACCAGCTACAACCCCCGGGGGAACGGGCAAGTAGCGACGAAGAACGGCACGGTCTGGAAGACCGTCCTACTGGCCCTACAGTCCAGGGATCTCCCAGTTTCACGGTGGCAGGAGGTCCTCCCGGACGCCCTCCACTCCATCCGGTCGCTACTGTGTACCACTACTAACCAAACGCCTCATGAGTGCCTCCTTGTCTTCCCCAGGAAGTCCTCCTCTGGAACGTCGCTGCCGACCTGGCTGGCGGCCCCAGGACCCATCTTGCTCCGGAAACATGTGCGGGCGCACAAGTCGGACCCTTTGGTCGAGAGGGTTCACCTCCTCCACGCGAACCCGCAGTACGCCTACGTGGAGTACCCCGACGGCCGACAGGACACGGTCTCCCTGCGAGATCTGGCGCCCGCCGGCAACACGCACACCCCCCCGACACCTATCACCCCCTCCCTGCCACCGGCGCACCCCGCGACAGCCCCCTTCCCGGGAGGATCGGTCCTCCTCCCAGGTCCGACCAGAAGTGAAGCTGAAGCAGAAACCGTAAAGCTCCCGGAGGCGACAACACTGGAATAAACACCACCACCACCAGGGCTGAGGCGATCGACAAGGACGACCAGACCGCCCGACTGACTTGTGGCATCGGTGTAACACTAGAATGTTGTGGACTTTAACGAGAATTTTTTTACCTTTTTCCCTCTTACGACTACTGTAAATAGTTCAAAACAAAAAAATACCCTGTACATACTGTGATGACATGCAAAAGTTTTTCCTCCCAGGACCAGCCTTGTAAACCTCTACCACCATGCGAAGCACCACCTCGCCGGGTTCATTTTTAACAAGGGGTGAATGTGGTAGTGTGCATTAGGGGTCATGTGGGACTGTGAAGCCGTGATGTCATTGGCTGACAGATCCCGGGTCCTGGTTGGCTGTTGACCTCTAGCTCCGCCCTGGAGGCGGAGTATAAGAACCAGGAGTTCTCCCCCGCAGGCCAGTCTGTTACTGAACTGCGGGGAACAAGTCACGCTTAATAAAGCCTCATCGACTTCACCTCTATTCGTCTCTCGGGGGTCTTTGTGCGCTACACGGGGGGTGGTCGTTCACCTGCCTTTGTTTCGGCCACTGCAGGCGCCGACAGGTCTGGCCCGGTATTCAATTGCTAATATGTTGCAATTGTTCCCGGGGATAGCCGATTAAACTGCAGATGTCTGGGTTGATGGGCTGCTAATAGTCCTGAGTATAACTGCAGATGTCTGGGTTGATGGGCTGTTATTAGTCCTGAGTATCGATCTGGGCCGACTTCCCCAGAGCCGAATATGATATTCTGCCTGCAGCTGTCCGTTAGTGTCCTGTTGCCTGCTTTTCCCATCAGCCTTTTCGGTTAGCCATTTTAAATCGGGTTTTGACCAAATTAATAGGGAATCAGCCATTTTAGGTGGCTACAGGGGGCCCTGAGGCAGCCATAAAATTTGAATCCTTTGTCTTCTAAGGGTTGGAAGAGAAAGAGGCCCGGAGGTATTGTTGAAGAAATTTGAACAGATATGCATGCCGGTGAAAGTATCCATTTGGACAGGTATGTTTTTTAACATCACTAAACAAAACTCAATGACTCCAGAAATTCCTGTCAAAAAGTGTGTATTTAGCACCCTCACCGACAAACTTGTGAGAGATCGCATTGTCTATGGTATCTATTGCGATATCGTGCTGAACAATTGCTTCGAGAGAAAAATCTAAAACTAGAATCTGCCATCAACATATACATGCTCAATGAACAGTCGGAAAGAAGCACTAAAGAGTTAAGGCAGGAAACAGGAGCTTTAGAGGTACAGAACTCGTCTTGCTCTGCAGTAGCTATCACCCACAGAACAGAAGTTTGTGCTTCGCAACGAATCAATATTGTAACAACTGTGGTAAGTGGAATCACTTTGCCAAATGCTGCAGGTCCAAGTCACGGCAACCTGTTTCTGCCACTCGCCATAGCGCAGCCAGTTACTCCTCCAGGGTTCAAGCATGGACAGGCTGAATGAGCCAGAGCATTCAGCATCTCAAAACACTCTATTGCGAGAGTGTCGAGTCCATCACCGGGAAAGGTGAAATCTTCGCTGTGTCAAACATCGCCTACAGCAATTCAAAACTCAACGTCAAGATCGACACTGGAGAGCAGTGCAATGCCTTGCCCAAGCAGCTGCGACGGGAAATGGACCCATATGCTGCACCAAATTCCACCACCAAGGTAAATCCTGTGGCTTATGGCAGACAAACATCCATGCAGAAGGTGTGGCTACTCTCCAATGTAGGTAGAATAACTTCCAGTTTCATGTGGTCGACCAAGACATAAAGCCGCTGGTGGGTCTAGAGGACAGCATCGTACTGGGGCTAATCCACCTTGGCCCGGATGTACCAGGCCCCAGAGATGCTAGAATACAAAATCTGATCATAGAATCGCAACAGTGCAGAAGGAGACCACTCAGCCCATCGGGTCTACACTGGCCCTTTAAAAGAGCACCCTACCCAAGTCCATTCTCCAACCCATTCCCACAACCCCACCCAACAAACTGGACACTAAGGGACAATTTAGCATGGTCAATCCACCTAACCTGCACATCTTTGGACTGTGGGAGGAAACCGGAGCACCCGGAGGAAACCCACACAGACATGGAGAGAAAGTTCAAACTCCACACAGACAGTCACCCGAGGCCGGAATTGAATCCAGGTCCCTGGTGCTGTGAGGCAGCAGTACTAACCATTGTGCCACTGTGATATTATTGGGAACCTATTTCTCCCATATCATATGAGGCTGGATGACTCGATAATGCCTGCTGTCTGTGCACCAAGAAATGTGCCCCATGCAATGAAACAGAAAGTCTTGAAAAAACTGGATCGATGACAAAGCTGGGTGTCGTAGCACCCATAGACTAGGCCACAGAGTGGGTTTCAGCAACGATGATTACAATAAATAAATCTGCATCAACCTAGTTCACCTAAATAAGGCACTGCTGAGACCTCATCATCGCATTAGGACAGTTAAACAGGTCATAGCGTTGTGCCCAATGCTGAGGTTTTCAGCATCTTGGATGCGAAATGCATGTTTTGCAAATCCTGCTGGATGAAGCTCAACACGTTCATGTCTCCGGTAGGCAGATACTGATTCCTCCACGTGCCCTTTGGAACCACCACTGGCAGTGAGGTCTTCCAATGGTCTATGGACAACCCTGCAAAATCGTCGTCGATGACATCCTGGCCTGGGGTCGTGCAATGCAAGAACAGGATGCACATTTGCGTTTGGTGCTCAACAGAATCAGGACTATACAGTTACCACTCAACCCTGCTAAACACAGATTCAGGGTCAACCAGGTTCCTTATGTAGATCGTCCGTTCACAGTCAATGGCGTGAAGCCAGATCCAGACAAGACAGCGGCTATATGAGAAATGTCCATTCCCGAGGGCAAGCACGCTTTGCAGTGCTTCCTTGGTATGATGAATTATTTATCCATGTTCATTCTCTGCTATAGTGAGGTGCCAGACCCCTTCGTCAGCTCGTCCACCAAGATGCTGAATGGTGTTTACAGGAGCACTACACACTGCTGTGTCCAACAAGCTCAAGTAGGCACCCTCAACACCTCCGGTGTTACAATACTTCAATCTTCGACCATCTTCAATCCTATCAGCAGATGACTCCCAGCATAGGCTTGGCAGTCTGTATCCAGAATAGTATACCTGCCTTCGCATCAAGGCCCTCACTGACACTGAAACTCCTTCTCCCCAGATTGAGAAGGAACTCCATGCCCTTATCTTAGCTTGTCAGAAATTTCATGACTTCATCTATGACTACACTGCCAGTGTTGAAACTGATCACCGGCTGCTCATAACTATTCTCAAAAATCCTTTTCATACTGCATTACTATACCTGCATTATATGATGCTCAAGCTACAGCGGTACAACCTAAAGGTCCTCTGCAAATTTGGTAAGGAACTGTGTCTGGCTGATGCCCTTTCCAGAACCTTCCTACCCACCACTGATTAGGCAGTTTGTGAGGAGGACATTGACATCATGATCATTCAAGAATTGTTGTCCCGTGGAATGGACAAATTCAAAGTTGCCCTACAGGAGCACCTCAGGTGCAGGCAGTTCCATGATGCCATTATGAAAGGCAACTCCACCCAGGGTTGGAAACAACAAGGTGTGGGCAAAGGGGTCCTTGTACTGGCCATCCGTATCTGCATACATGTAGAGGGAAGTATCCAGATGTGCGCCATGCAAAGCGCTCAAGCCTCATCAAACCAATTAACAACTGCACCAGGTGAAGTCCCAGGCCTCCCAAGGTTGCTCACGGCAACAGACATACACGAATGGAACGCAAAACAGCACTTGGTCCTGGTTGACTTGTACTCTGGTTGGTTTGAAATCGACTATCTGCCAAATCTGAAAAGCAACACAGACATTGGCAAGCTGAAGAGATACATTGCCACACATAGCAACCCCCATGGCTTTGAGCACATCACAAGTAGCTCCTTTACCCACAACCTGGCAGAACGGACTAGTCATTCAGCAAAGCACCTCCTTGACAAATATGTCTGCAATAACCTACTCAACCTGCAAAACGTGCCGAGACATGGCCTGCCTTAGCCATCACAGAGAATGTTCTCCAGGCATACCAGAAACTTGAGACCTGTTGCCAAGGCACTTCTGCAACTAAAAGTGGAGACAAATTTGTGTGCCAACCTCAAAGAGGTAAAAGGTACAATGACCTCAACGCCCACAGACTCTGAAGTCTAGAACCAGGCCAAATGGTCTGAATCCAAACTACACAAAGCTACAACAAACTGGCAGTGGTACACAGACATGCCCCACAACCAAAAAGCTTTTTGGTTGCCTCGGACAGTGCTCTCTACTTCATGAATCAGCGTTACCTGTCGCAGGTAGCCAAATAAGCACCACCAACCACTGTGGAGTCCAATGCACCAAGTCTGCAATCTGCACCCCCTGCACCATTGGAAATGGAAGTCCTTCCCGAGTCCAATGAAACAAGCCCTGTGGCCACTGGGCATACCACAAGGATGCCTGCTGCCATCCACCCTGAGGACAACAACCCAAGGGCATCCCAAGATCAGCCAAATGGCATAATCACAAGCTCAGGGCACCTGAGCAGGTCAAATTCATAGTTAAAGGACTATGTACTGCTTTAGTCCACATATAGACTGCATTTATTACAAAGCAAGAGGAAGAGACCCAGAGCCGGAATCGAACCTGGGACCTCAGCGCCGTGAGGCAGCTGTGCTAACCATGCCCTGCATCGGGCAGCACGGTGGCACAGTGGGTTAGTACTGCAGCCACACGGCGCCGAGGTCCCAGGTTCGATCCCGGCTCTGGGTCACTGTCCGTGTGGAATTTGCACATTCTCCTCGTGTTTCCATGGGTTTCGCCCCCACAACCCAACAATGTGCAAGCTAGGTGGATTGGCCACGCTAAATTGCCCCTTATTTGGAAAAAATGAATTGGGTACTCTAAATTAAAAAAAAAAACCATGCCCTGCATTGTCATACGCCTGTGGTATCGGTTATCCAAACTAAAATGGGGAAGATGTAGACTGGGTAGTCACGTTTATGTCGGAATGGTGTGGACACAGGAAGTGATGTGCCTTTTGTGTGTGAGTTCTCCCCCAGCACAGGCAGACACACAGCTGCTAAAATAGGGCAACACGGTGGCGCAGTGGTTAGTATTGCTGTCTCACAGCACCAAGGTCCCACGTTCGATCCCGGCTCTGGGTCACTGTCCGTGTGGAATTTGCACATTCTCCTCGTGTTTCCGTGGGTTTTGCCCCCACAACCCAAAAATGTGCAAGCTAGGTGGATTGGCCATGCTAAATTGCCCCTTAATTGGAAAACTTGAATTGGGTACTCTAAATTTAAAAAATCAAACCATGCCCTGCATTGTCATACTCCTGTGGTATCGGTTATCCAAACTAAAATGGGGAAGATGTAGACTGGGTAGTCACGTTTATATCGGAATGGTGTGGACACAGGAAGTGATGTGCCTTTTGTGTGTGAGTTCTCCCCCAGCACAGGCAGACACACAGCATGTAAAAGCTGCTAAAATAGGGCAACACGGTGACGCAGTGGTTAGTATTGCTGCCTCACAGCACCAAGGTCCCAGGTTCGATGTCGGCTCTGGGTCACTGTCCGTGTGGAGTTTGCACATTCTCCCTGTGTTTGCATGGGTTTCACCCCCACAACCCAATGATATGCAGGGTAGGTGGATTGGCCATGCTAAATTGCCCCTTAATTGGAAAAATGAATTGGGTACATTAAATTTATTTTTAAAAAGCTGCTAAGATTGTCGAAGAAACCCTTTTTCTTGTTATGTCCATTGTCATCAGTCTAACAACAATCCAGAAACATCTACACTTTCCAGGCATGCAGATTAAGTCCCAGTAATATCACTGAGGCCCAACTGCAATTTTAACTATCGCCTGAGTATGGAAACCCAACTGGTGAACAGGAGTCTCGGCCAATGGAGCCATTCAAGTAAAATTTTATTGGCTACTATCATTTTGGGGTCGGGGGAGTAAGCATACTTCTCCGGACCCAGCAAGGGACGATTAGGCCTGGGCTCTTCCCTCACCCTCCAATGACATTCATCCTAAAATACACACCCACCTACCAATGGAAGTTCAATTTCTGCCCATTTTCTGGGAGTCAGCTGACTGAGAGAAGTAGGCGAAGCTCGTGAATTATAATTGTCTGGGACTCAGTGTTGAATTTGGCGAGGAGGGGAGGCAGTTGAGGTGCCCACCTCATTTACTGCCCTCCTGATTCCTGCTCCTGGTTAATGCTGAGGCTATACAAATCTAATATGTGTGCTACTGTACTTTTTAAGATTGTTTTGAATTATGAAACAGGGTTATTTAAATTGTATGAAAATCCACTTGACAAGACCTCTGTAAAGTACATCTTTCAGTCTACATTTTTGGGTACTTCGAACAGTGTTGAGTCACTTACATGATAAAATACTCAGGCAGGTATAGTGCAACTTATTATTTATCAAATGGATGAGACCAGTGTCCTTGGTCCTCACACTGCAGAAAACACAGTGTGACCTATCCACTGCAATTTATGCTGTTGGAGGCTCATTTGATTTAATGTCTTATTTTCACTAACTTTTTTTAACTATTCTGTTGTGACTTTCGGCAAAAAAAAAGAATTGCCTCAATAGAAAACACTTGAGATTATATATGATGCGCAGCCAGGGAGAATTGTAGCCAGGATAAATAAAACATTTCTACCGTTTGGTTGCACTCACAAGGGACTACGCAAAGGACATTTTGCTGGTGACAGTGAGATACAGCAATTGTTCCACAAGCATGAAGTCATAACTCACAAGAACCCATGGCAGCTCCCTATCTACTGCAGTGTGCTTTTCCCCTGAAGGAGGAATGTGCTATAAAAGATCATTTTAATGACCCAGACATTATAATAGGTGACATTATTATATCCTCACATGGTGAACTATTGACTATTTGCTTGTAATCATATTTACAAAAGGTGCCAATATTCCTGTCACACTTTCCTGCAAAATGATAAATCCTCTTTATAACCAAAACACAAACACTGTCCTGTTGCCTTTGTGCTAACTCCATTCAATCATCAGTGAACATCTGACCTTATGTTGGAGACAGGGTCAATAATGAAGCTGCTGAAGATGGTTGGGCCTAGTGCACCACCCTGAGGGACTCCTGCAGCTATATCTTTGAACTGAGGTGAGTGACCTCAATCACAACAATCTTCCTTATGATAGCTATGACTCAAATCAGTGGAGAGGTTTCACCTTGATTCCCATTGATTTCAAATCTCCTCGGCCTCCTTGCTGTCAACACTCAGTGAAATGTTGCCTTGATACCAAGGGTGGTCACCCTCACCTCTGGAATTCAGCCCTTTCGTGAATGTCCATTTTGGTAGGAAGAATAAAGATAGCCAATATAAACTGAAGGGTACTGTTTTGTGGTGCTTTATGAGCCTGGAGGGTTTAGGGAATTCTCTATTCTTTATAGATTCTTAAGACAATTTCTCTTTATTTACAGCAAATATTTACACACTTGGACCTCGACATGAGATTGGTGTTTTTTCCTTCCAACTTGCTTATTCCCAGTCATGTGATCATAGAATCATAAAATCCCAAAAGTGCAAAAGGAAACCATTCAGCCCATCAAGTCTGCACCGACCTTTGGCCACCCTATCTAGGCTCAATCCCCCACACTATTCTTGTAACCCATCCTAAGGGGCAATTTAGCATGTCCAATCCACCTAACCTGCACATCTTTGGACTGTGGGTGGAAACCGGAGCTTCCGGAGTAAACCCATGCAGACACGGGGCAAAGACTCCACCCAGTCACCCGAGGTCAGAATTGAACTCGGGTCTTTGGCACTCTGAGGCAGCTGTGTTAACGATTGTGCCACCGTGTTGCCATAATCTGACATCATTATTACATCAACATGATGCATGCTTCTGATGTTAACGTTTTACTCTCCATCCCCCCCAGTTTTTATCCCTATTATTCGTACATCATCATGCAACTACTCCTGAAGATTCCGACTCCAGAGAGTTAGTTTCTGAGGTGCCTTAACCAATTTCCCTGATCTTGTTCTGATCTCCTTTTGATGTCAAGGGTATTTCATACCCTCCCTTCTGTTGGTGTGAGTGATCTTATTCTGGGAGATTGTAGTAAGACTTTCCTTTTCATCAGGAGCTGAGTAATAAGCTCAAGTTTCTATTTGCTTTCTCTCCAAGGATATTAAATTTCTGTGGTTTATGATACAATGGGCTGTCTCAATCCTATACTATATTGATTGGGAGTTTTTTCAAAGATTGTGATTTCCTTCTGAAGGTCTCAGACCCATTGTCTCCCCCGGACGTCAGCATTGGTAATGAGCATGCACTATGGTTGTGATTAGAGATCTGAGCCTGGTTTCTTCTCTGTTCCTTCTCATGCAGTTTTACCCCCTCATGGTGCTTTTGGGTTTGGGTTTTTGTACTGGAGATAGAAGCTGTTTTCAATCGCTTATCAATGATTAACCCTGATGGTGAGAAACTGTTTTGTAGTGGTGAGGTTTGATAACTCAGAAGATCTGGATTTAGGTTTATGATTTTCTTCAATATATCTTTCACACTGTGTACTCCTGTTTCAGCTTCTCCATTCACCTGAGAATAGAACAGTGAATTGGTTACGGTTGTGAATTTCTGGAATAGCTCATTAGCAAATTGTGTTCCATTGTCAGACGCTACGATGTCCCGGGTGCCATGTGCAACATAAATTCTCTTGAGAGATTGAATGACTACTTTTGCTGTGTTTATGTGCAATCAATGACAATAAAGAAGGATTTACTCTTAATTTCAAATAAGTCCATTCCCAGACACCCCCACAGACTTGATGAAAGAATAGTCGGTTGCTGTGGTTCTTTCTGTTCTTGATTGTTATCAACAAAGGTAAGACAGTTACAAAATCATTCTTTCTACAGCAAGTGACTGATTGTTGTGCTCTTGCACAACATTTTGCTTTTCCAAGATGACCTTGGTGAAGTCTTTGAAGAATATCAACCTAAAATGTTCTCAGTATAACTATTATCTTGTTGAAACTTAGTCATCCGTCAATGATTGTGAGGTGCTTGTGCTGTTTAAAGTACCTCCACAGTATCGGGTTAGTGAGGATATAATCTGGCCATCCTTCCGGACAATATTCGTAGATTTGGAGACATTCTTCATTTCATTGCTGGGATTGCTTTATTTTCTGCAACCTCCTTGCAGTAGCTGCTAAGTGCTAAGTTGTGATGAAGTGTAAATCCTCTTGCTCGATTCCTTCTGATGGCATGCGTGGCAATCGGTCTACTATTGTTTGATGCTTCTCTTGCACATACTCTGTGATGAATCAGATCGCATCAATCTTAGTCTGAACCATTGGTTTCAAGGTGGCATCTTTGCAATTTCTTTCATGTTCAGAAGGGTGACTAGTGGCTTCTGATGTGCTATCCCACAACAAAGTTTTAAAATTGTTTGCATACCCATGTTGCCATCAATACTTCTTTTTCTATCATGATGTATCATCGTTCTGCCTCTCTTCGGGATCTAGTGGCATCATAGACTGGTCTATACTTGCTGTCGCTCTGCACTTGAAATAAAACTTCCCCCAGACCTGTTGGCAATGCATCTGCTGCTATTCCGAGATGACCTTGGTGAAGTCTTTGAAGAATATCAACCTGTAATGTTCTCTGTATAACTATTATCTTGTTTAAAATTAGTCCATAATTCGGGGTAGTAATGTGGAAAATGACAGAAGAGATTCAAAATTGGTGAATCCTTGTTTTTGAAAGCATTTGCTGATCCACATTCCAGCACCACTGTTGACCCTGTTTCAACAGCTGTCTCAAGAGCTTGTGGACCTCGGCCAAATTTACGAAGAACTTGTGAATTTGGTTGACTATCCAGAGAAATCTTTGAACTTCGGTTTTGTTCCTGGGGTGTGGACCGTCTCTGATTATTTTCAGTTTTTGTTGATCGACTGTGATTTCAGTGGATTATACTGTGTAAGCTAGAAACATGATCATAGTCTTGGCAAACTCGTTTTTTATGAAGTGTTTGGACTGCTCTTACTTTGCGATCATAATCTTCTCTCAATGAGCCATGTATAAGTATGTCGTCCATATGGCATATTACTCCTCCCATGCAGAGATGGATTTACATTTTGCGAGGCCCTGCGCTCACCTCCATTTCTGGCCACCTCCGTGTGACATTGCACCCCTCCTGACCCGCTCTTCCTCTCCCCACAGAACGCAAACGTGCAAGCCATAAATACATATAAATTGATCACTGCTTTAGTTTTTTTTAATTTGTAAAAACATGCTTGTATGAATAATTGCTGAAATCCAGGCTTACCTCTTGTTAGGATGACAGTAAAGATGGTCAATATTGTGATGTGTGTTTTGAGGTGAGCAAACATGGAACTTACTGATGAGCAACAAGATGGAAAAATCAGCCAATGACATCACTGTAGGACAGAGCAGTGCAGGATAGAATGGGCCAGGGCAGTGCAGGAGTAACTGCTCCAACCAACAAGATGCACATGCTGCCATTCAGTATAACTCAGAGTCTCATTCAGTTACAAACGTTAACCTCCTTACTTCCCCTCACGAAATCAAAGATGTTATTGCTGTAAATCATGTGAGTGGAGTGTCCAGTGAATCCAAGTCCAATATCAGTGGCTCTGTCTGCAGGATTCTGTTCTTTGTCCAGAATAGACTTTTGGAAGGCCAGCCTTGGGATTAATGGAGGTTATAATTATCAGCATGGACCAGCTGCAACCATTATATCAGGTCTGCAATGGTCCACATTGCCTTGCTGTTGCAATGATGCTCACAGAACTGCTGATGACTTACTTAGAATGATGTTTTATTGATTAACATGTGGAAGGATAACATACAGAATACTATAAAGACTAAGTTGCTCTGGAACCACCTATGTGCGACTGCCTTAGTGTATGCCTTACTACCAACTGGTGAATCTGCCACATCACATGACCAAGGTCTGACGCCACCGGCTGATAGAAGGTTGCATTGATAACTGCATACAATCTTATTCACAGACATATCACCACATCACCCTTCCTTTGGAGATCTCAACAGTGAAATACAGAAACACCCTTTGTATAATCTTTCAACACATGTGGCATGTGTATGTACAGATTTAACTGAACTTTAGTCTACATGATATATTGATTTGATTGTGTTTTAATTTACAAGAAATATCTGCTACTAGTGTTCTTTGTGCAGAGCTCATTGTGCACTTCCGAAAGGATCACACCGCTGATCGTCTGAGGTCTTGTCAGCTTTCTGGAAGACTGGTTTCCGTGCTGCTCTTTTGTGCTTTAGCCTTGTTAGGCGATGCGCCTTGAAACCCGGTATTCTTGTTGACCATCCCTGTCTCTTCAGCTTCGTCCATTTCTTTACTCAAAGCTTTTGGATGCTGCATTGCTGTGTTTTGTCATGATTCTTGCTGCTGCTGTGCTGATGTGTGGTTTCCGACCTGTCAGCCGCAATGCCGATGTCTTCTTTCTTGGTTTCCTCAGTGGGACTCACGGTATCCCTCACTCTCCTTCTCTTCCTCTTTTTTGTTTTTCATGCAATTTGTGACTGCTCCTCTTATCTTTTCTGCGAGCTATCTTTTGACTGCTTATCATCTTTCGAACGCTTGACTAGTTTGACAAAACACTCGTCCACTGAGTTCTTGGGCGGTCCTCACGTTCTGCTGATTTGTTTAGTTTCATTAAATCCAGTCAGATCTTTATAGGACTATTTGGCTTTGGAACCATAACCATCCCTGAACACCATTTGTTGGCATGGTAATCAGTGAGATAACCCCTTGCTGCTGCATCTTTTCAGTTGTACCCTTGACTTTGTCCAAGAGTGGGTAAGGGACTTTGCTCAGTGTAAAGAGACTGATTGGTTCAGCATCAGCTCATATGGTGATACACTATTCAGTCTTTAACTTCCCTCGGTCTATAAACAACTTCGGAAATTCACTTTGAAGTGTACTATTGTAGTTCTCATCAGCAAGTTCATCCACTTTATAAATTAATTTCAGTTTTAGGTATGCCTTTCGATTAGTCACGAACACTCGTGATTTTGAATGATATAGAGGTTTGAACATTTCTCAATCTTTACGTTTTACCTTTGCCGTCAGTTGGCCTTTCACTTTTACAGTTGTCCCACCAAGGTTATGTAATTTTATAGATTAGGCTTGTAGTATAATCTGTTTGAGCCATTTGACTTAATCGGATAAAACAGTAACCCCTGCTCCTGTGTCTAGTTTTACACTCTGTGGGGTGTCTTCTTTGAGTTTAATGCTCTAATACTTGTTTTCAGTATCATTTACCACTCCCAGGAAGGTTCTTTTGCTTCTGCTTCTTCCATGTTTGTACATGGCTCTGATTTAAAATGTTCTCCCTCTTTTTACAGGTTGTCAGCATTTTTGAGTGACAAAACGCTTTGAAATGGCTTCCTTTCCCACAGTTCTGGCACTCTTCCTCCCACCCCTCCTCAACATTCTTCTCACTTGTGTAGCTTGTTCCTGCCACACTACAAACATTTTTAAATGGCTAATAGCACACTTTTCCCTGTTTTATCGGGCTTCGACTTTTAAAAAATTAATTCACGGGATGTGGGTATGACTGGCTGGGTCAGTAATTATTGTCCATTGGGTAACTTGTTTGACCATTTCAGAGAGCATTTTAAGAATCAACCATATTGCTGTATGTCTAGAGTCACATGTACGTCAGACCAACAAGGAAAACAGATTTCCTTGCCTAAAGGACATTAGCGAACTGGATGGATTTTCTGACAATCGATAATAGTCATCATTAGACTGCCAGATTTTTATTGAGTTCACATTTTACCATCTGCCGTGGCGGAATTCGAACACAAATCCCCAGAGCATTGCCCTGCGTCTCTGGGTTTCTAGTCCAGTGACAACATCACTATGTCACCGCATCCCCTTTGACATGCTTTATCTTTTATTATCTGCAAATTGAATGATCTCACTCGATTTTCTCCACAGGTATTCTCCTTCCCTGTGTACAAATGTTCAATTCTGTGCTCCGGGTTCTGTGCTCCGGGTTCTGTTTGCCTTGTAATCTGCGCTGTTTTCACGAGTGTTAAATCCTCTCTTGTCAGCATGTGATCTGTTAATACATCATCTGGGACCCCGACTACCATTCTGTCATAAATCAGCTCACCCTTTTAGATTTCATAATTGCACTTCCCTGCTGACCTATAGAGATCCTTGATTTACGAATCCATGTTTTCACTTGGTCTTTGCTTTCTTTTATTGAATTTAACCCTCTCAATAATTGAATTCGAATGGACGCTGAGGTAAGAATTGAAAGCTTGCAGGACTTCTTCATTTGAAGTTGAAGTCCCACCAACTACCTTTCTTGCTATGATGTCATCAGTGATAGAACCTACTGCATAAAGTAATGTACTGACATGATATTTCTGCTATTTTTGTGTAATCCTGAAGCGGTTCTGTACCCTGGAAAGAATTTTCTCCAGTTGTCCCAGTTCTGAGTCTGTTGTGATCTTTCCGCACTCTGAAATGGTCCTGGGAGAGGTTATGTGGATTCCAGGCTTCTGCTGAGGCCTGGAATGTTTCTGCTTCTGTGCTGCTGCTTGCTGCCCCAGGCCTGTGCTCACTGCTGTCAGGTCTCTGGTCTGTGTCTCAGTTTCTATCTGCTGCTCCTGCGATGTTCTGACATCTTAGCAAGACTTTTTTTTTTTCTTTTTCCCTCCTTCGAGGATCACTTTTCTTGCCAACTCCGTATCTTCTTTTTAAGCTCTCCTATATCTTTTACTCACTGCCACCATATGTTTCATTGTGGTTGGGTTTAGAGGAGGTCTTAAGCGTTGTATGTTGTTCCAAAATATGCTGTTCAAGCTTACAGTTTTTTCAAAGCATGACCCTCTATTTACAGCAAGTACTTGCACACTTGGACACAAGTTTGGAACATCTCCTCCTCCCTAATCTCTCTTGCTTCTCAGTCATGTGATCTGACATCAATATTAGATCAGCATCATATATGCTTCTGATGTTACTCCTTTACAGATACGGGGTTCTAAAGGGTTACAGGAACAAAGAGACTCCGGTAGTGTATAAATGACTGAAGGTGGCAGGGCAAGTTAAAATATGTGGTTAAGAAGACATACAGGATCCTAAGCTTTATAATAGAGATTGGGGCTCAATTTTATGCTACAACTTACTCTCTATCACATTCGTCATCCAGGGATCTCTGGCAAGTTAACACTCTTCTCCCCGTTTTAATGAGCTTAGGCTTTTAAAAAATTATTCATCAGATGTGGGCAACCCTTGGGGAAACATATCTCAAATATACCCAAAGCATCTCCTCTTTAAAGGCAGCCCATTGTTCAGTAATAGTTTGGTCTGTCAATTCCTGATTTAATTTCACCCCGGAGAGATCTGTTCTTACAATATTGAAATTGTCCCTCCACCAATTAAATATTTTTACCTTTGCTTGCTTCTTGTCCTTTTCCACAGTGAATCTAAATACTATGATACTATAATCACTGTTCTCTAAATGTTCCTCTGCTGACATTTGACCCAGCTCATTTTCCAGAAACAGATTCACCCTTCCCTCCTTCCTCTTTGTGCTGGAAATATACTGATCATGGAAATTCTCCTGAACACACTTCAGAAACTCTTTCCCTCGCTGTCCTTTACAATTTTACTATCCCAGACTATCTTAGGACATTTGAAGTGCCCATTCTCACTGCTCTAGTCTTTGCATCGCTGTGTTTCCCAGAAAATTTGCTCATCATCTTTTCCACGAGTGAAATGAAATGAAAATGAAAATCGCTTATTGTCACAAGTAGGCTTCAATGAAGTTATTGTGAAAAGCCGCTAGTCGCCACATTCCGGCGCCTGTTCGGGGAGGCTGGTACGGCAATTGAAGTAGGGGAATTGAACCGTGCTGCTGGCCTACCTTGGTCTGCTTTAAAAGCCAGCAATTTAGCCCAGTGAGCTAAACCAGCCCCAAGTTAATAGCCTATGGAATTCAGGAGTTCAGATAATATCACCTCTATTCTTTCTTAACTTGAACCAAATTGATTCTGATGCCGGCTGTTTCAGGATATCCTTTCTCTCAAGTACTATAATATTCTCCTTAATCAACACTGCCTCCTTCCTCCTTTCTTTTCTCTCTGATCAATCTGTGAGTATTTAGTTTCCAGTCCTGCCCTTTACTGAGCCAAGTCTCTATAATTGCCACAACACCTACAGTTCATCAACTTTATATACCATGCTTTGAGTGTTTACACAAATGCATGATAAACATAATTTAGAAATGATTTAATTCCTGCTTAGCCTGACCCCATATATTACCTGATCATTTCTTACTCCAATGCTACTTAACCCTCCCATTCCTTCATGAACCTTGCTCCTTCTTTCAAATGCTTTATCCTAGTTCACATCCCTCATTCAAGTTAATTTAAGTCCTCCTCAATAACTCTAGCAAATTGCCTTCCAAGGTCATCGGTAATGGGTCTATTGTCGTTCAATCTGTAGGTTCCATCTCCCTCAAAACCAGTCCCAATGATCCAGGAATGCGCAGCCCTCCCTCCTATACTACTACACATGGCGCAAATTTCAAAAGGATATGGCAGGGATATTGCAGTCTCTCTGGTGAGATGGTGTTTCCTACAGCTATGTTGTCCTTGAAAGACACTTGGGTCCTGTACATCCTTGGTAGCTTTCTGCACCTTTGTGTCCCCTGTATGGTTGGTGCAGCCTCCAGCCCCTTAATCAGCCCTATGGCCCACTGGTCTCCTGCTGTTGGCTCTTCCCTGGCTGTCGTCACTCATTGCTACTGGAATCTGTGGTCCTACAGGGCTGTGATAAGAGAATAGGAACTCCACATGAATATTGCTCGATTACCTGCAAGGGATGAGAGAGAGAGAGAGAGAGAGAGAGAGACGGATAGACAGATAGACAGACAGTCAGGTTGGTGTTGCAGCCATTAACATCAGTACCTCCCCTTACCCATTGACCTCCAAGACCTGGAAGCAGTCAGCCTCACATCCTGGGCGGGATTCTCTGCTCCTGGGGCTAAGTGTTGACGCCATCATAAACGCCGGAGCGTTTTACGACGGCGTCATCTGGCCTCTTGGATCAGCGATCCTGTGCAGCACAGGGGGCCAACACGGCACTGGAGAGCCTCACGCTGCTCTAGCTGCCGATCTGGGCGTCAGCACGGGCGCTGCAGGTTCACACAAGTGCGCCATGACCGGCGTGAGTTCACGCATGCGTGCCACGGCCGGCACGAGTTCGAGCATGCGCGTGGGTCGCCTTTTCCGTGCCGGCCCCGACGCAACATGGGGGAGACCTACAGGGGCTCGACGCAGAGGAACATAGGCCCCCAACAGGATAAGCCCGCCCACTGATCGGTAGCCCCTGACTGTGCCGCGCCGATCGCGCTGGCGCCAATGACATTGACTCTCCGGCGACCAGAGAATCGGCGGACCGGCAGCGGAGCGGCATCGCGGGATTCGCGCTCCACCCGCCGATTCTCCGTCCCAGCGCGGGGTCGGAGAATCCTGCCCATTATCTGTCAGCTACCGCTCATGCACAGCTCAGGTGCCTTACCATCACCATTGCATGACTGACCCTGGCCAATGCCCTTGCCTCCCATCTGGTTCTTCCCTCCCTTATTCTCAATAGCATTGGGGGTTTTGACAGGAGGTTGATATGGTTGCAGATCCCGAAGGGGCAGGGTGAACTGGACGGTGATGGGGGGCTAATGGATGCTCACTGCCAGGCGTTGAGGTCTGTCCCACAAGCATGCCCACTGCCTCTTGATCCCAGGACCCTCTTCATCCCATATACCCAAGCGGTTAGCCCTGAACCCTAAGGATACATTCCATTCCTTGACTTTGAGACAGTGGGCAGCTGACATTGTTAAGGATTAACTCTTGATGGTCAATTAATTTGATGAGCACAAGTCTCAGGAATGTTAGAGAGCACAATTGCTTTCTGTTGCAGCATCTCATCCACCCACCCTATTCGGCCCACCTCCTTGGCTCTCATCACACCCCACCCCATGTCCCATTTGCCCACAGCTGTAGCCAATCCATACCACAATGACACAGACAGAAGACGAACACAGCCTTTTAAGAACATTTGAGCAACACGCACAGCAGACTTCAGGACTGTCCACACCAGCCGTGACTCTCATCCCGGCAAACCCCCAAACCCTCGGACACCCCCGAGCCCCCCCCTCCCCTTCTCTGGAGCTGACCAGAAGGCTCTATCCAGTTGGACTCCCTGGTGCTATGTGGAAACAGTGGTGCTCACCTCCTTCATCTCTCTTGGAGGTCATGGTGCCTGGTTCCCATTTAAAAAAATGTTGTAGTACTTCGCGCCCGTGTGATTTCCTGCTCAACGGGTGGAAAGATTCAATGAGGTCTGAAGATGCGACGTTAACCATGCTAGGTAGAATCGAATTGATCCAAAACAGGTTTTTTCCCTTCCTGGGCATGATCCTGAGCACGCCATTGGAGGACACGCGGGAAGATCGCGTTTCGAAATCGCGCCGCCGCAAATCCTGTTGTTGGGCTCTCGTGAGACTTAGCGGCCATTGCGGGATTTTTGCCCTCAGCTCATGGGCCTGCTAATTCCCGCCCGCTGTCTTACTCACTTGGAAAAGAGAGATGTTTGCATTTCATGCTGTGATAGGTTCCATGTTAATTGCTGATCTTGTTTCATTGCCACAAAATTAACTGGATAAGTTCAGCCATGAAATGGTTATTGTTGGTGGAGGAGATTTTTTAACTGAATGCAAATGAACTAATGAGAAAATGGAGGTGTTCTCTTGCATTAGCAAATACACTTCACATCCCAGTTATTTTTAACCTGTATTCCTGGCCAAGTACCCATGCTAGCCTGCTGGTAAACAGAAGTCTGTCTGAAACTGTGTTTGTCTGAGGTTGCCTTCAAACATAAGCCATTCTTGTACGTATGTTAATGACATTTGGGTGTAGAATACAAACAACGTGAAAAGAAAAATATATTTGTACCGCATCATGGTTTGATGCGCCACTTAAAGTTAAGATAATTCATTTTGTGTGCTGGGGTTTTTCCAATTGTAATGAAGATTTTGCCATCATCAAAAATAAACAATTGCATTCAATGGTGTAGAAAGAGTAATACGCACAAAGAATATACATTGTATGGAATCCAAAGAGTGAGGACTGGCTTGGTTAACAGCTTACTAGGCCAGAAATAATAAAAACAATTCTTGAATCTCAGGTGTGATGTGAGAGAACAATTGCATCCTAACCTTAATGGTATGGGGCAAATTTTCTCCTTAATATGCTGGGGCATAAAGGAAAATCAGACTGGAGGATTATATCACGAACAAAACGGAGCTGATTTTCCTTTATGGGCTGCACCCAGCTGATTCCTTGTATCCAAGTATGAGCAGGAGGAATTCTGCCTCACCTCTCTCCCAGAATCAATTCATACAGTGTTTCTCACATTAATAGCTTAATTAGCACTCGTCTCTACTCACCCACCCGCTACATTATCTCTTGGACCATGGACCAAATGACAATGCCTCATGTTATACTGTCTAAATGAAAAGATGTGCTGATCATTATCTACCACTTCATAAGATTCAACAAGGTTTGTCACATCCCATGTGCCTAATATATTACAGCAACTCTCCAAGTCTCCTTTGACAGCACCTTTCGAACCTGCAACCTCCACCGCCTAACAGCGTGTGATGAATGATATCTGTATACACATGTACCTTTAATGCGTAGGACCCTTGAAGACCAGGTTTGGAACCCTGGGGGACTCCGCCCCCAGGGAACTGTATATAAGGTTACGTTCAGTGGGCAGTGTGCAGTGAGCACACTTCTCGGCAGCTGTCTGGTTCTCTGGTAATTAAAGCCTTTGAATTATCAATCTTCTCTCCTGAGTCGTAATTGAGGGTATCTCAATTTAATTACCAGATTACATCAAGGTGGACAGTGGTCGAAAGCCGGAGAAGCTCAATTTGGATGCTCGGTCACTGGAGGCCACTGAAATTTTTAAATACTGGCTCCGGTGTTTTGAGGCCTATCTGAATTCCTCAGAGACTGAAGCTGATGGACCTCGCAAGCTGAGCTTACTACACGCCCGGGCGGGCCACCGACTATCCTCCGTGACCGAGAAAGCTACGTTGTACGAAACGGCAGTCAAAATCCTACAGAAGTGCTTCGTAAAGCTGATAAACGAGGTACACGGCAGACATTTGCTTTCGACCTGCCGCCAGCGCTCCGGGGAAACGCTAGACGAATACTTGGAGAGACTCACCGTGCTCGCCAGGAACTGCGACCATAAAGAGGTGACGGCAGAAGTCCACATGAACTTATATATTCGTGATGCTTTCGTGTCCGGTATCCGACCCACGTACATACGGCAGCGGCTCCTAGAAGATGGAGCTAAGGACCTCCATAGCACGGTAACGCTAGCCTCTTCTCTGGAGGTAGCCCACCATAATATACGCATGTACTCCGCGCACCTTGCGAACCCCTCTCGATCCCCTCCAGACTCGGCCACGCTACAGGCCTGCGCCGCGCGGCGACTCGCTCACACCGGGGGCCCTCCATGCTATTTCTGTGGGCAAGGCCAGCACTCACGCAACGTTGCCCGGCCCGCTCCGCTATCTGCAATGAATGCGGAAAGAAGGGGCACTTCGCAAAGATCTGCCTGGCTGGGCCCAAAGGCCAGAAACAAAAGTCTCATCGAGCCCAGAAGTCGAACTCCCGGGACCACAGGCCCAGCAACGCGGCCGTGCGGCGGCTGGACATGCCTACCTCCGACGCATCATCGGCCTCGTGTGAGTCATGGGGGCGGCCAGCTTGGCGGCGGCCATCTTCAAAACCCAACACGTGCGACCGACGATGGTGGCCATTTTGCGAGTCCGATTCAACCGAGGACTCTGACTGCCCGCAACTAGGAGCGATCACACTCGATCAATCTCGGCCGAAGCACCTGCAAAACTCAATGATGCAGGTTCAAATCAACAGCCACGACACCCCGTGCCTTTTTGACTCCGGGAGTACGGAGAGTTTTATCCACCCAGACACAGTAAGGTGCTGCTCCCTGCGCACCTATCGCATCTGGGTCTCATTCGGTCCAAATCACGGGGTATTGTGTCGCGAACCTCGCTATTCAAGGCGGCAAATACGCCCATTTTAAACTTTATGTCCTCCCTCACCTCTGCGCCCCCCTGCTGCTCGGTCTGGACTTTCAGTGCAGCCACTGAAGCCTGACACTGAAGTTCGGCGGACCCCTGCCCCCACTCACGGTATGTAGCCTGGCGACATTCAAAGTTGCACCACCCTCCCTCTTCGCGAACCTCACTCCCGATTGTAGGCTCGTCGCCACCAGGAGTCGGCGGTACAGTGCCCAAGACATGACTTTCATTAAGTCAGAGGTTCAGCGGCTACTAAAAGAAGGGGTCATAGAGGCTAGCAATAGCCCTTGGAGGGCACAAGTACTGGTAGTCCGCTCCAGAGAAAAACAACGTATGATGGTGGACTATAGTCAGACCATAAATCGCTTTAAGCAACTTGATGCATTCCCACTTCCCCGCATAGCAGAAATGGTGAACCAAATCGCCCAGTTTCGAATATTCTCCACGGTCGACCTAAAATCTGCCTATCATCAACTCCCTATCCGCCCAGAGAACCGCCCCTATAGGGCCTTTGAAGCAGCCGGTCGGCTCTTCCACTTCCTCAGGGTCCCTTTTGGCGTCACAAACGGAATCTCCGTTTTCCAAAGGGTGATGCATCAAATGTTGGACTAGTACAGCTTACAGGCTACATACCCGTACTTGGACAACGTCACCATCTGCGGCCATGACCAGCAGGACCACGACGCAAACCTGAGGAAGTTCCTCCAGACCGCCCGGGCCCTCAATCTGACATACAACAAAGAGAAATGCGTGTACCACACAACCGGGTTAGCCATCCTCGGCTACGTCGTGGAAAACAGGGTCCTAGGCCCAGACCCCGACTGCATGCGCCCCCTTAAGGAAATTTCCCTCCCCCGTAGCCTCAATGCACTCAAACGGTGCCGGGGGCTCTTTTCCTATTATGCCCAGTGGGTCCCCGGTATGCGGACAAAGCCCAACCACTCATTAAGACCACGTTTTTTCCCCTGACGGCTGAGGCTCAGTCGGCCTTCAGTCGTATCAAGGCCGATATCATCAAGGCCGCCATGCACGCGGTGGACAAAACCATTCCCTTCCAGGTAGAAAGTGACGCATCAGATGTCGCCCTGGCTGCTACCCTCAACCAGGCAGGCAAACCAGTAGCGTTCTTCTCCCGAACCCTCACCGCCTCGGAAATTTGACACTCTGCAGTCGAGAAGGAGGCACAAGCCATAGTGGAGACCGTGCGGCACTGGAGGGACTACCTAGCCGGTTGGAGGTTCGCCCTCGTCACCGACCAATGGTCGGTTGCTTTTATGTTCGATAACGCACAACGGGGCAAAATAAAGAATGATAAAATTCTGAGGTGGAGGATTGAACTCTCCACCTACACGAACGTGTGATGAATGATATCTGTATACACATGTACCTTTAATGCGTAGGCCCCTTTAAGACCGGGTTTGGGACCCTGGGGGACTCCGCCCCCAGGGGCTGTTTAGCACAGGGCTAAATCGCTGGCTTTGAAAGCAGACCAAGGCAGGCCAGCAGCACGGTTCGATTCCCGTAACAGCCTCCTCAAACAGGCGGCGGAATGTGGCGACTCGGGACTTTTCACAGTAACTTCATTTGAAGCCTACTTGTGACAATAAGCGATTTTCATTTCATTTCATTTCATAAGGTTACGTTCAGTGGGCAGCGTGCAGTGGTGCAGTGAGCACACTTCTCAGCAGCTGTCTGGTTCTCTGGTAATTAAAGCCTTTGAATTATCAATCTTCTCTCCTGAGTCGTAATTGAGGGTATTTCACAGTGTAAGGGCAACGGATGCATGGGAACAGTGTATTCCCTTCACTGTCATTGAACCAAATAGCTGGGTATCCCCCCCCCCCACCCCACCCCGAGCAGTATTGGGGGTGTACCCAACACTTTGACTGCAGTGGCCAAAGAAGGCAGCTTGTCAGCACCTCCTCAAGGGTGATTGGGGAAGAGCAGCAAATGCAGATCTTAACAGCAATCCTCACATCTCATGAATGAATAATAAAGCAACGTCAAAAGGAGACTGTTAGCTAAAGTTGAAACTCCTGGAATTGAAGGCAAATTATTGTCATGGTTAGGAAAGTAGCTGAGCGCAAGATACAGACAGCACAAATGATGGGCAGGATGTAAGTAGTGGTGTCTCACAAGTATCTATGTTTGTGTCACTATTCACTGTATTTATTAATGACTTAGATGGTAGATTAGAAAGGTGTGTGTGTATAGAGAGATAGGCCAGTTAGCTCAGTTGACCTCTGCAGGTACAATTCTTGTTCCCACAGAGGTAGAATTAAGACGAGCCTCCTCATCCTCACCCTGAGTGTGGAAGGCAATAGCAAACCAGCACTGACAAAAATTGTCAATAAAATGGCTCAGGGTGAAGCACCAGCAGACAATGATTGATATATCACTACAGCATCATGACCAGGTAGATAAAATAATCAGAAATGTCCATGGAATGCTGGTCTTTATATTTGAAGGACTCAAAATACAGGGATGCAGAGGTTAGGCGAGACACTAATTTCACCAAGTGGAGCACTGTGAGTGGGGTTTGGCATCACACTTTAGGATGGATATCTTTCGGGCGACATAGTGGTACAGTGGTTAGAACTGCTGTTTCACAGCGCTGAGCACGCGGCTTCCATCCCGGCCCCAGGTCACTGTCCGTGTGGAGTTTGCACATTTTCCCTGTGTCTGTGTGGAGCACACCCCCACAACCCAAATGACGTGCAGGTTAGGTGGATTGGCCACGTTAAATTGCCCCTCAATTGAAAAAAACATAATTGGGTACTCTAAAGTTATAAACAAAATAAAGGATGGATATCATGGACTTGGAGGGACTGCAATGTAGCTTTACCAGAATAGCATCTGGACTCCAAGGGTTAAATTACAAAGAGAGATTACACAAACTATGGTTGTACTCCCAGGAATTGAGAAGTTTGAGGACTGGTTTTGTCAAATCTTCTAAGATATTAAATGGAGCTGATTGGATACAGAGAGAAAACTAATTTCTGCTTGTCACAACAAAATAAAAGGTAGGGTTGACTTCAATAGAGTTTCTTTCACATTATTGTATGTGTTTAGGGCTGGTTTAGCTCAGTGGGCTAGACAGCTGGTTTGTGATGAAGAACAAGGCCAGCAGTGCGGGTTCAATTCCCATACCAGCTGCGAATTCTGAATTCTCCCTCTGTGTACCCGAACAGGTGCCGGAATGTGGTGACTAGGGGCTTTTCACAGTAACTTCATTGCAGTGTTAATGTAAGCCTACTTGTGACAATAAACAATTTTCACTTTCACTTTCAGGAAACAGCCGTCCAGTCAACTGGGCTAACCAACTCTGTACATATAACAAAATCACAATGGAAAACATTGGAAGTACCGCAAGACCAGTCAGCACCTATAAAGAGAAAAAGTAAGCAACTTTTCAGGCGTGTAACTTCACCTGAGAGCTGATAGTTTGCTGGGACAGTCATGCAGCTGGATTGCAATGGTATGCGGTTTTGAAGCCAAAAGCTTTGGGTCAGATATATTTTACTCATCATGTAAAATCAAAATCAAATACTTTGCTAAACTACTGTTTGTTGATAATTGTTTGGGTGCTGCTAGAATTTTTATTTTACAGGAAAGGAAAATCCAAAAAGCAAAACAAAAAATGTAGCTGCTGGACTTTGCAGAAAATATTGGAAACATTGAGTGTGGAACTTTCCATACAACTGAAAATAAATATCTGTAATCAAAGATATATCCCTGATCTCAAGCAAATATGGACATTACGGCATTTTAATTCCCCCTAAACTAATGGAAGTTTAGAATAGATTGACAGTAAAAGCAAATAATGACCAATTACATTTTCCAATTGTCAGCAAAACATCGGAGGATAATTAGCTGATTTCAAAATTCAACAGATGTTAAACTTGAAATAATTTTGACATATATCTCTCTTATTCTCTTATTTCTTTTCCCTCCCTTTGCGAAAGTCTCCCTGGGCGACATTCTCCGATCCCCCGCCGGGTCGGAGAATCGCCGGGGGCTGGCGTGAATCCCGCCCCCGCCAGTTGCCAAAGTCTCCGGCACCGGATATTCAGCGGGGGCGGGAATCGCGCCGCGCTGGTTGGCGGGCCCCCCCGCTCGATTCTCCGGCCCGGATGGGCCGAAGTCCCGCCGATAAATTGCCTGTCCCGCCGGCGTAAATTAAATCACCTACCTTACCGGCGGGACAAGGCGGCGCGGGCGGGCTCCGGGGTCCTGGGGGGGGCGCGGGGCGATCTGACCCCGGGGGGTGCCCCCATGGTGGCCTGGCCCGCGATCGGGGCCCACCGATCCGCGGGCGGGCCTGTGCCGTGTGGGCACTCTTTCCCTTCCGCCTCCGCCACGGTCTCCACCATGGCGGAGGTGGAAGAGACTCCCTCCACTGTGCATGCATGGGAAACTGTCAGCGGCCGCTGACGCTCCCGCGCATGCGCCGCCCCGAGATGTCATTTCCGCGCCAGCTGGCGGGGCAACAAAGGCCGTTTCCGCCAGCTGGCGGGGCGGAAATTCCTCCGGCGTGGTCCTAGCCCCTCAATGTTGGGGCTCGGCCCCCAAAGATGCGGAGCTTTCCGCACCTTTGGGGCGGCGCGATGCCCATCTGATTGGAGCCGGTTTGGGCGCCAGTCGGCGGACATCGCACCGTTTCGGGAGAATTTTGCCCCCTGTCTCCATCAGCTTAATGCTATTCCTGAAATTCAGAGAATGAAAAGTCAAAGCTACAACAGATATATTAATTAGTACAATATGTTTCCCTCATTACTTCACATATTGGCAGCCTCTCGAATTTTAACTGAACAGTCAATTTAACTTCAGTGCAGCTTTTGAAATTTGGAGCGAAATTCTCCCGAAACGGCGCGATGTCCGCCGACTGGCGCCCAAACCGGCGCCAATCAGACGGGCATCGCGCCGCCCCAAAGGTGCGGAATGCTCCGCATCTTTGGGAGCCGAGCCCCAACATTGAGGGGCTAGGCCGACGCCGGAGGAATTTCCGCCCCGCCAGCTGGCGGAAACGGCCTTTGTTGCCCCGCCAGCTGGCGCAGAAATGGCATCTCGGGGCAGCGCATGCGCGGGAGCGTCAGCGGCCGCTGACAGTTTCCCACGCATGCGCAGTGGGGGGAGTCTCTTCCACCTCCGCCATGGTGGAGACCGTGGCGGAGACGGAAGGGAAAGAGTGTCCCCACGGCACAGGCCCGCCCGCGGATCGGTGGGCCCCGATCGCGGGCCAGGCCACCGTGGGGGCACCGCCTGGGGTCAGATCGCCCCGCGCCCCCCCCAGGACCCCGGAGCCCGCCCACGCCGCCTTGTCCCACCGGTAAGGTAGGTGATTTAATTTATGCGTGCGGGACAGGCAATTTATCGGCGGGACTTCCGGGCCGGAGAATCGAGCGGGGGGCCCGCCAACCGGCGCGGCGCGATTCCCGCCCCCGCCGAATATCCGGTGCCGGAGACTTCGGCAACCGGCGGGGGTGGGATTCACGCCAGCCCCCGGCGATTCTCCGACCCGGCGGGGGGTCGGAGAACGTCGCCCTTGTTTCAGAATTTCTTTTTCAACACTTGAATAAAGTTGTTGTGCTGGAGTTAATTCGTTCGCATCAAAATTGAACTTACCTTGATGAAAATTTTAATAACATCAAATAAAAAATACACTGGGCGAGATTCTCCAGCTCCGCAGCTGCATGTTTCTCGACCGCGCACCATTCGCTGCTGGCGCGATTCCACCTTCCCGCCACTTGTCAATGGGATTTTCCCATTGTAACCACACAACCCCATCGGGAACCTCACGGGTGTGGGTGTGCTGCCAGTGGGAAAAGTGAATCCTGAAGACTGGAGAATTCCAGCCATTACTTGTTTCTGTCACTCACCCCCACTCAAAATCTTTTTCTCTAATACTCCTCATTTTGATGCCAGTCTCACTCCCTTTCCCTTCACCCTCACTTGAACAAACTTTAAAATTTGTAGAGCTCAAAAATCCATACCATCTAGTCAGAGTAAAACATTCTCAGCATCAATTAGCAGCTCTTCCGTTACACTTTAAAAAAATAAATTTAGAGTGCCCAGTTCATTTTTTCCAATTAAGGGGCAATTTAGCGTGGCCAATCCACCTACCCTGCACACCTTTGGGTTGTGGGGGCGAAACCCACGCAAACACAGGGAGAATGTGCAAACTCCACACGGACAGTGACCCAGAGCCAGGATCGAACCTGGGAACTCGGCGCCACGGGGCAACAATGCTAACCACTTCCGTTACACTTTTAACATCAAGCATGTCTACTGCAGCGCAACACGGTGGCACAGTAGTTAGCATTGCTGCCTCACGGCGCCGAGTTCCCAGGTTCGATCCTGGCTCTGGGTCACTGTCCGTGTGGAGTTTGCGCATTCTCTCTGTGTTTGTGTGGGTTTCACCCCCACAACCCAAAAGATGTGCAGGGTAGGCGGATTGGCCACACTAAATTACCCCTTAATTGGAAAAAATTAATTGGATACACTGAATTTTAAAAAAAGCATGTCTACTGCAGCACCACCTACAGGAGTATCGGACATTGCAGGTATGTCTATTTAATTTTTTATGAAATGTACCTCACCTACAAGATGTACAATGCAATATATATTTGTGCTTTGTTAATTCGATCATCTGTCTTCAGAGTAAAAATACAAATCTTTCAAATCAATGTTTATGTTGGAAAAGATACCACCATTTAGATGGTCAACATGGGGAGGTTTGCCAATGAGAAAAGAACTGTGTCATAGTTTGGATAAAGAGAGAATTGATTGATGAGAGCTCCTATTGACATAAATGGTGTCCTTGGAGAAAGTAGGAAGATGTTATCACTTGAGAAAAGAGCTCCGAAGCAAGTAGAGGGTAAATAAAAACAGGAGTGGCTGATGGATTAAAAAGGAACAAATGAGGCATAACAACCATTTTATTTTGTGGTAGGCATTGAGGACTAGAAAGCAATGCACTGTTTAATTTAATTTTTATCTTCTGCCTAAGTGCTGCCACAGCTTGCATGACAGCTTAAATCAAACATAATTAAATCCTACTCAGGAATTTTCTTCTGCCAATATTTAATAGTCCTTTCTTGTTTTTGCCTTCATCTTTTCTTTTTTGATCTTCCCTTCTCTTTATGGCTCACCAGCAACTGGCACTGGCCATCGATTTATCTACCCCTTTTAAATGAGTAAATAAATTAAATCATCCTTCTTCATTCATGCAGGGGATGTGTGCTTTACCCTTTCCCACTTTAATTGTATACCAATTAAAGATGTGTGTTACTGAAGTTATTGTGGTTATTGAAGCGCTTTAATGATTTAATGATTGTAAGAATCTTGAGTGTGCAGATCTCCCCATGAAGAGGCTGTAGGTCCGAATCTGTAGACACTTATGGGCAATTGGTGGCAGTAGTAGTTGCATTTTCATGATATGTAAGAGCAGCTGGCCATCTTGTACTGTATTTAATGCGCTTCCTATAATGATGTCCAAGAGAAACTCAAACAAGTGAATAGTGGGGAAAAGAAGGCTCGGTGACAGATGAACATCAGCTCCTGAATGTCTTCACAAAGGCTGCACAAGGCAGCTGCAAATAAATGAGTTGCGTGCAGAAGTATTTTCAGACTCCGAATGTTAGCAGAAGGGTTTCACAGACCAGACAGCTCCGCGAGTGATGACAACTCTAGACTGATGGCAGACATAAGATCCAAAAAGTGACACTGTTCTGAGGGAAAGGGATCACAAACAGCTGTAAGTGGTTCCTATGTTGTTAAAGTAGCTGAGACAGGAAGGAAAAATTGAGAGTACAAGAAATAGGAATAGTTCAGAAAAATCTGAAAGTGCTTTGATCACATCCTCATAGTCTATTCTGAAGGTTTTTGGATTCCATGGGTTGTAGGGCAACACATTTGGTGATGTGATTAAACAAATTCCTTAATTTAAATAAATGCCCTGCAAGCAGCGTTAATACTACCCATTACATTCCGAATTTCTGTAACGAAAGAGGGTGGAGGCATGGAGTAACAAATAAACATTCACACAGTGATGTCAACCTGTATACGCCTGAGGCTGCAAGCTGTGTCAGGGTAAGTCACCCAAATATGAATTTGAATTCTTGAATAACAATGATAGAAATGTTCCTTCAGGAAATGTTTGATTAGTGGCTGGAGGCAAAGGCCTGCCTAAGACAACTGGGTTAAATTAGTCCACAAGCATAACAAGACAGAATGATTTGTCACTGCATTTGGAACAGCATAATTCAAATTCAATCGTTACTGACACGGTTCCAGGAATGTAAGGCGGGATTCTCCGAAATGGAGGCAGAGTGTCTGCGCCGCCGTGAACACCGCTGTGTTTCACGACGGCGCGAAACAGGCGCGGGCACTACCGATTCATGCCCCCACAGGGGGCCAGCACTCTGCTGGAGCGGTTCACGATGCTCCAGCCTCCCTTCCCGCCGCCAGCAGGGCGCCAACCCGCGCATGCGCAGTTGGGCCGCGCCAACCCGCGAGTGCGCGGGGGACTTCCTCAACGTGCCGGCCCCGATGCAACATGGCGTGGGGGTGCAGGGGCCGGCGGCGTAACAGAATAGGGCTGGGGCTGGAGAGGCTGGCCGACGTTCGGTGAGCCCCGATCGCGGGCCAGGCCCCATGGGAGGCCCCGCCCGGTGAAGGAGCCACCCCCCCCACCCCCCCCCCCCCCACCCCACCACAGGCCACCCCTGACCCTGCGCGCACAGTTCCCGCCGGCTGCGAGCAGGTATGGACAGCTCCGGCGGGACTCTGGCGTTTCCGCGCGGCCGCTCGGCCCATCAAGGCCAGAGAATCGGCGGCCAGGCTGCGGACAGCGGCCCGCGACCAGCGCCGCACCAAACGCAAATGGCGCCGATTCTCCACTCCTCGGAGAAGCGTGTGCTGGCGTCGGGGCGGCGTGGTGCGGTTGTGGCAATTCTCCGGCCTGGTGCGGGGCTCGGAGAATCCCACCCATTATGCCTATTATTTTATTTACGACAGGCCAAACATTTTTTTTTCCATTTAAGTGATGCCATGCACAGTTTCATTTTTAAATTAGAGTTAAAGTGAAAACTGCTCTAATACTGAAGTTCAAAATGGAGGATGGAATTAGCCTAGGCTAAAGTTGATTGGTTGGAAAATCAGGAATGAACTGTACAGAGTCAGATCCTTTGAATCTTACACGTGGTTAATGGCTTATTAATATTCCTTTGATCACTTTTCATGTCCTGAGTCGATAACCCCAGCACTTGGTAAGACTGTG
Organism: Scyliorhinus torazame; assembly: GCF_047496885.1. Taxonomy (NCBI): domain Eukaryota; kingdom Metazoa; phylum Chordata; class Chondrichthyes; order Carcharhiniformes; family Scyliorhinidae; genus Scyliorhinus; species Scyliorhinus torazame. The sequence goes on from NC_092708.1 coordinate 310,130,404, forward strand.
GACTCGCTGAGAAAATTAGACCTTGCACTTTCTACATGCAGTATTTCATCTCAGAAATCTACAAATTAGACAAATTTGACTGTCCATCTCAAAAGATCTGTTGCTTGTCAAAGTGCAGAAAACAACGGGCGCTATTCCCCACCCCCACGCCGGGTGGGAGAATCGCTGGGGCACCGCGCGAATCGCGCCACGCCGCCCTGACCCCCGCACGTGATTCTCCCACCCCCCGGAAACCAGCGGCGCGCGATTCGCACCGGGCCGCTCGGAGAACCGGCCACGCGGCTGCTACGATACGACAGGTTCCCGCCGGTGCCATCCACCCCTGATCGCTGCCGGCGAGAACTCTGCGGGAACGCTGGGGGGGGCGGCCTGTGGGGGAGGGAGGGGGCTCCTTCACCAGGGTGGCCTCCGATGGGGTATGGCCCGCGATTGGGGCCCACCGATCGGCGGTCCGGCCTCTCCCCCCCCCGGGGCCTACCTCCTTCCCCGCGTGACCCCATGTTGGTGAGGGGCCGGCATGCGTAAGACGTTCCCCCGCATGCGCAGGATGGCGTGGCCCTGTGGGGGCCAGAATAGGTTGTGCCCGGGCCCTGTTCGCGTCATCGTGAAACACGACGGCGTTCACAACGGCTCGAACACTTGGCCTCCATATCGGAGAATCGCCCCCAACATTCTGAAACTGTGTTATTCCTTGATGTCAGTCCTATTATTTTTTTTAGCTTCATTGCTGTTTCATATCTTGCTTATGGAATTTTGACTCTGTCAATTATTAAGTCTACAAATACATTCCACCAAGTAAATATATTTCATTTATACTGGCCCTGATTTTAACACTCAATCATCAGTTTGGGTAGCGCACAGCAGGAGTGAGATAGCCAGGCCCTTTGTAAAGGTATAGTACCTCTGCCCTGTGGAATTTACCTAAATATTTTATTCACAGCCCCCAAAGTGGCAGCAGATGATCAGGGGAATAGATAGAGTAGACAGTCAGAGACTTTTTCCCCTGGTGGAACAAACCATTACAAGGGGACATAAATTTAAGGTGAAAGGTGGAAGGTATAGGAGGTATAGAGGTAGGTTCTTTACCCAGAGAGTAGTGGGGGCATGGAATGCACTGCCTGTGGAAGTAGTTGAGTCGGAAACATTAGGGACCTTCAAGCAGCTATTGGATAGGGACATGGATTACGGTAAAATGATATAGTGTAGATTTATTTGTTCTCAAGGGCAGCACGGTAGCATTGTGGATAGCACAATTGCTTCACAGCTCCAGGGTCCCAGGTTCGATTCCGGCTTGGGTCACTGTCTGTGTGGAGTCTGCACGTCCTCCCCATGTCTGCATGGGTTTCCTCCGGGTGCTCCGGTTTCCTCCCACAGTCCAAAGATGTGCGGGTTAGGTGAATTGGCCAATGATAAATTGCCCTTAATGTCCAAATTGCCCTTGGTGTTGGGTGGAGGTGTTGAGTTTGGGTAGGGTGCTCTTTCCAAGAGCCGGTGCAGACTCAAAGGGCCGAATGGCCTCCTTCTGCACTGTAAATTCAATGATAATCTATGATAAATCTAGGACAAAGGTTCGGCACAACATCGTGGGCCGAAAGGCCTGTTCTGTGCTGTATTTTCTATGTTCTATGTTCAAACAAATTCTATTGCTTTTTCCATACCATAAGGAAGGAGGAGGATGGGGCTCCTGGTTCACAAGGCAATTATATTTTCCACTACAGACTTGTGCACCCAGGTGCCAGGAAGATCTTTGTGCTTGAGAAGTGCGTAAAGGAACAGAGAAATTGGACCTAAAGACCACTGAAGGTAGTCACTGTGAGCAGCAGGAGGCCAGAGGGAAGACAGAAGGTCAGGAGGAAGAGATTGCTGCCCACAAACCAGGAAGGAGGAGAAGGAGATACAGGACAATCAGGTACTACTCTATGGGAAGGATGTACAGGCCTTCATGCCTCCACATGACAGGGAACCAGTTTCGACGGCGACCGAAGTGAAGTCTTGAGGTGATGACAGATATACGTTGCATGCTCCAGCAGTAACTCGAATCACCATCCATTGACCCCCCATGCCAATGGGTTATGAAGATAATCATTACTCTCAGCTTCTATCCCTCATGATCTTTCAAGGGATCATCAGGAGCTGGGCAGCACGGTGGCACAGTGGTAAGCATTGCTATTTCACAGCGTCAGGGACCTGGGATCAATCCCAACCTCGGGTAACTGCTGTGTGGAGTTTGTACATTCTCTCAATGTCTGCGTGAGTTTCCTCCGAGTGCTCCGGTTTCCTCCCACATTCCAAAGATGTGCAGGCTAGGTGGATTGACCATGCTAAATTGCCCCTTAGGGTAGAGTTGTAGGAATAGGGTGGCGGATTGGGCCTAGGTAGGGTCGTCTCTCGAAGGGTCGATGCAGACTCAATGGACCGAATGGCCTCCTTCTGCACTGTAGGATTCTATGGTTCTATGATTCTCTGATCTGTCTGGTATGTCACTGTCCTAGCACACAGCTGCATTTTTGCCCTGGTTACTCGTGTGGATGATCTTATTAATTTTCCTATAGATTTGACATCTCAGATGCAGAGAACCAAGGCCTTTGCACAATTGGCAGGCTTTCCTCAGGTACAAGGCATTATTGATTGCACCCACACTGTCATAAAGATTCCAACTCATAATGTCAACACCTTTGTAAATTGGAAGTCTTTCCACTCAGTCAACGTCCAGGTTATTTGCGACCACCACGGTCTCCCTTCATGTGTGTGCAAGGTTCCCTGGCAGCGGCCATGACTCCTTCATACTGAAGAGTTCACTTAGCTATTTCAGCAACACTCATGGATCCCTGATTGATCTCTACAGGAAAAGGGCTACTCCATAAAAACCTGGATAATGCCCTGCTTTGGGAGCCCATAACCTGAGGCAGAGAGCAACTACAACAAGACACATACCATCAGCAGGAGTAACATCAAACAGACACTTGGCATTTTAAAGATGTGCTTCGGGTGCCTCAATCAGTCAGGTGGAGCTCTGTAATAATCCCCAGCAAAGGTATCAAGAATGGTAATATAGTGCAGCAGAGGGGCCTACAAATCGGTAACAGTGAGGCCATGGGCGGAGCACCTACATTCGGAAGATGAGGCGGAACCTGCCATCCATTTTGACGTAATGGATGAGGATGAGGAGGCCACCAATGGCAGAGCAGCTAGACGTTGTGGCCATGTAGTCAAGGCTGACTGTGCAGGAGTGGATCATCCCCAGATAGGCCCTTGTTCAAATTGGATTCTCACAATGTACTCAGATTGTCATCAACCAGTCCCTGGTGACATCCTTCCACCTAAAGACCCTGCATTGACTCCACAATTACTCAAGGGACTGCCCACCCCCCACAAGAGAGAATCCAACATCAATGTGTCGGGCTCAGTCACATTCATATGTCTGAAACCCTCACTATCGCAACCATGAGCACTATATGCAAACAAACATGATAATAAGCCATCCACAACCTGGCCCCTCATGCAAATTATTGGGGCTCTTATTTTACTTTCTAATAAGAGTCGATAGTTTGGTTGATTGGAGGGGTCAAAAAATACTTTATTGCTAATTATTCCCTTGAATACACTTGAAAAAAACCTGAATCAAAACCTAGAAAGAAAATTTCAAACAAATCATAAAAAGGCCAAAAATCATTAAACATAAAGAAATCACTTTAACACAAATAAACAGAAAGATGATTCAAGAATTCAGGAATTTGGGAACATAAACCACAAGTAGAATTCCCTACTTTTACGGGAATTCTTATCTGGTTTAGCCCCTCATTTACTCTCATTGGTTTCAAATTCTCAGCTGAGACCTCCTGGTTTGTTCAAATGAATGTCTGTTACTTAGAAGATGATTTATTAATCAAACATTGGCCATTACTTAAGATTGACTGGTACCTATCAAAAATAGCTCAGTGTCTGCGGGCGTGCATCATAAAAAACACTGGATATGTTTCTCACACTTTCCAGGTTTCACAGCTCGGCCCTGAGACCTTGCTGTAATTGATTAGTTGATATATTCTTAGTTGTTGAATACACTGGAATACAATGGCTAATTCATTATGTGATACAATGACTGATACAGTGTCTGGATTCCCACAGTCAAGATACTTTTAATAATTTTTACCTCTCAAGTACATGCATTCAACTGGCAGCTAAAACTGTGACTCTATCACACATGAACACCAATGACTGTAAATGAGGGGCTCGTGCTGCCAAATTGCCCATAATCAAACCATTCCCACAATGCTGAAAGGGACACAATGTCAGGATTCAAACCCTAGACATGCTAAAAGGATTGTATGTCAAAGCCTTCATGAAGATCAGGCATCTCATGTACGGGTAGCCCATAATTGTGCAACAACAGCGCTTTGAAAGAATTTATGCACTATCCATTACGGAAAATGGTTTAGTTCCTGATCTGGATGTTACGAGCAACATTTCAGCGTTCATATACCTCTGCTAACCATACAAAGCATATACTGTGATCCCTGGAAAGTAAATATAGCCAAAGCAATGAGCATAGCAGACGACCAATGTTCTGTTGACGATACGTGACCTCTTGAACTGCGATGCGTACACTTTGGCCAATGTGTAACACTGCAGTGCAGATGGATGTTTTGCACCCAGCACTCATACTTGAGATGAACCTTCTGTCCAGGCTCTGCCATGGAGTCTAGTCATTGAGCCTCCCTTAAAGTTGAGCTTGGATGGACAATGAAAGATAGGAGGATACGCCCAGTGTTTGAGCCTTCAAACACTGGAATCTTAAGAGATAGAAAAGTAAGACAAACTCTCAAGTCTCATACATCAGCCAACAACCATGATCCTGCTGATAGCACATCAAGATGGACCTCAGCATGCTTCCCTCATTGTTACTGACCCATTCGGGGCAGCACGGTAGCATTGTGGATAGCACAATTGCTTCACAGCTCCAGGGTCCCAGGTTCGATTCCAGCTTGGGTCACTGTCTGTGCGGAGTCTGCACATCCTCCCCGTGTGTGCGTGGGTTTCCTCCGGGTGCTCCGGTTTCCTCCCACAGTCCAAAGATGTGCAGGTTAGGTGGATTGGCCATGATAAATTGCCCTTAGTGTCCAAAATTGCCCTTAGTGTTGGGTGGGGTTGCTGGGTTATGGGGATAGGGTAGAGGTGTTGACCTTGGGTAGGGTGCTCTTTCCAAGAGCCAGTGCGGACTCGATGGGCCGAATGGCTTCCTTCTGCTCTGTAAATTCTATGATTAATGTTACCATACTTTCTGAGATCTCTGCACAAACACACACAGTGTCATGTACAAGTGTGAGTAAATATATTCATGTGATGTGTACAATGTGAAAAGTGTAACCAAAGTGAACCCATTCGTGGCCCAGATGAGAAAGCACCCTTGGCTCTCACACACTTACAATTGCCACATATGTTGCCTCGGAGGAGGTGGAGGCAAACAGCAATGAGGAACATGGTGGCCTGCTTAATTTTGCAGGCACACGTTGGGGACCTCCTTCAGACTGCAGCTTCTGCATGAGCAGTAATGGTAACTGGTACATATGCAGTAGACAAGGGTTTGGCAGGGGGACTGAGGATATGGAGGAAGAGGAGGATTTTAAAAATGTTTTAATTCATTTACGGATGTGGCATTTGTTGGCTAGACAAGCATTTATTGCCCATCCCTAGTTTCTCTTCAGCAGGAGGTGGTGAGTTGCCTTCTTGAACCACTGCAGTCCTTCAGGTGTAGGTACACTCACAATGCTGTTAGGGAGGAAGTTCCAGGATTTTCACCCAGCGACAATAAAGAAGCAGTGATGTATTTCCAAGTCAATGTGGTGAGTGACCTGGAGTGACCACAGTGTGGTGGGGTTCCCAGGTATCTGCTGCTCTTGTCCTTCTAGATGGTAGTGGTCGTGGGTTTGGAAGGTGCTGTCTGAGGAACCCTGGTAAGTTACTGCAGTGCATCTTGGTGATGGTACACATGGCTGCCACTGTTTGTCGGTGGTGGAGGGAGAGAATGTTTGTGGAAGGAGGAGCAATCAAGTGGGCTGCTTTGTCCCGGATGGTGACGAGCTTCTTGAGTGTTGTTGGAGCTGCACTCATCCAGGCAAGTGGAAAGTATTCCACTAAACTACTGACTTATGCCTTGGGAGACAGGCTTTGGGGGGGGTCAGGAGGTGAGTTACTCGCTGTATGATTTCTAGCTTTTGACCTGCCCTGGTCGCCACAATATTAATATGGCTATTCCAGTTCAGTTGCTGATCAATGGTAACCCCCAGGATGTTGATTGTGGGGATTCAGCGATGGTAATGCCATTGAATGTTAAAAGGCGATGGTTAGATCCTCTCTTGTAGGAGCTGGCCATTGCCTGGCACTTGTATGCACTTGTGTAACTTGCCACTTGTCAGCCCAAGCCTGGCTATTATCCAGGTCTTGCTGTATTTGGACATGGACTGATTCATTATGTGAGGAGTCACGAATGGCGCTGAAAATTGTTCAGTCATTCGCAAACATCCCCACTTCTGACCTTAGAATGGAAGGCAGGTCATTGATGAAGCACCTGAAAATGGTTGGACCTAGGACACTACCCTGAGGAACTCCTGCAGTGATGTCCAGGAGCTGAGATGATTGACCACTCTGTACCCTCACCCTCCTCAGTTACCTCCACAGTCTTGGGTTGGACTTCAGGCTGGCTTCTGATGCGCAGCAGTACTCCTTTCCAGCAACTGCTGCATCAATAGAATGACCTCCTGTTCAGGATACACAGCTTTACATGTGTTCCGTGGATATTAGCATTCATACTCTGAGCAGGCTGATTCAGGCTACTGCGGGATGCTTACACCCCTTTCTGGCAGAAATATTGGGCAGGATTCTCCTTTGGCTGATGCCGGAATCGATTCGGCAGAGAATATATTCCGATGCCGAAATAGCGGCGGGCGCTGATTTGATGCCAATGCCAAATCGCAATTCTCCGTCACCTTGACAGCGGTGTCAATGCGGTCCGGAACGCATGTACAATAAACACTTTTTGCATATCATTAGCAGGCCTGGCCCGGTATTCTCCGGGGTCTCTGCGATTCCTGACAGCGCAGTTCACTTGTGCTTTTAAAAATCGTGAAACTGGCATCATGGCTGATGAGGGGAAAGAGGGCATAGGGCACGGAGAGGAGCGACTGTGGCTGCTGAGCCGGACTGGCTGGGGTGGAGGTGGGGCCCTGACAGGGCAGTGGCTGATGGGGGGGATAGCGGGAAGGGCCATGGGACCGGGATGCCCCTCCCCCACAGGACTGGGGCAGTGCCCAGGCACAGACAGCCATTGCCACGGCCTACAAGGCAGCCAGCTTGCTGCGCACCCTACTGAGCACCCACCTTGGCCCCTGGTTCTGCAGAGTGATACCGGCGATATGAGTGCCCCCACCCCCGCACACCAACCTCTGTCATATCCCCCTTTCACCGGACCACCACCCGCCGGAGGTCATCAGATGGCCCCCGCAAGGGCAATGTCCACTTAGCCCCTACAGGGGTGCTATAGCATGCTGCTAGCATGAGCAGTGCCGGCCAATGGTACTCCTGGCAGTAGGGACAGGCGTCAGGGCCAGAGACCCCCACGGAGCCGGGTACCCACGGGCCAGGTGCACGGGAATGCGAGGGGGGGGGAATTGTGGGGGCGGAACAGGCCAACCGGGACACCATGCAGCCCATTGGGCCAGGTTAGGCATGGGGATATGCACCATGCTAACATGTCAGCATTTTACCCCCTGCAGACAATGGATATTGGACTTCAACCAGCAATGATGGCCTCCCTGCTACTCGCCGCAGTCCTGGGGGATGCCCTGCGGCTGTACGAACTGGAGCTGCTCGAGGAGGAAGCTGCAGCAGCGGAGCGGGCAGGGGCTGAGTGTGTCCCAGAGGAACAGGAGGCAGCAGCCCAGGATGAAGAGCCAGCCACTCAACAAGCCGAGGAGGAAGAGGTGCTCAGGAGGCGCCACATGAGGCCTCATCATAGGTAGTTTGGGGGATTCGGGTCAGAAGCAGTTGTGTTAGGTTGGGAGTGGTTGTTGGGTTAGGTAGGCTGGTGGTCAGGTGGGGAAGAAGTCACATCGGGGAGGATGGTCATCAGATTGGTTGGGGGTGGTGGGAGGTCAGTTGTGGTGTTCAGTTCAGTTCAGTTCAGTTACAATGGCTAATCACTGAATTATACTCTCCCACCAGACTATCCTCAGAAACTAACTAAATTAACACATCCTGACCTGACTACCCACTCATTCACCCGCCCACCAACTAACCTACCCACTCCTCCATTCACTTAACTCACACAGTTACCCCACGCATTCACTCACCCACTCACTCATCAATCCACAAACCCACTCATTTACACATTATTCACTCATCATGCACTCACTCATTCACTCATCAGCAAGCCCACGTCCAAACCCATCTACTCACCCCCTAATACCTCAGCCACCTCTTCCCCACTACGCAATCGAGTGTAATTTTCAAGAGAATCAGTTTCCCTGGAAATGGGTAAGTTAAGTCTGATTTTAACACACTTCGAGCAGCAGATTTCATAGCCTGGATTTTCACAGAGTCAGAGTGACTCGGGATCACTTAAAAACTTATGGGTAATGTTCTCTATGTTATCGGTTGGCATGTCTTCATGCTTGAATCAATTAGAGGACATACGGCTTTATTAAAGAACAAAACTATTTATTAACTAACTAAACACTGTAAAGGTTCACTAAAGTATGTGAACAATAAATAGAGTTGAATGCGATGGCTAAATACAAGTAATTATGATTAACTAGTATTAATTACTATTGACTAAGGAGCTACTCGATATGCGACTGGGCTCTACGCCTGCTATCCACGTTCTGCTGCACACCTCGTGTGTTCCAGAAATGGTCTCCTGTCGTCATGCCACATAGTGGCCAGATGCTAGAATCTCAGCCTATGCATTGGGCAACTAACTTTACTTACAGTTCGGTTGTTAAATTACACACAAATTATATTCTATATATCATTGCATGATGGTCAGCTTGTTGCTGGAAAACCTTGCATCCAACACTCCCGACCTGGCCAGCTCTATTGTGGGGATAGACAAGGCCTTCTCCTCTGTAAAATTCATGGTGTCTGCCAAGGTTTTTAAAGAATTGTGATTCATGTCCCCTCAGAGGAGTCATGAGCCCTGTGTTGAGCCCTTGCACCCACATCTTATGCCCCTCAAGCGCTCTATGCCAAGTTCTGCTCTTCCCCTATGTCCCCTCATGCCCCCCATGGTAAGATTTGCACTTTCATCACCCCACCCAAGCCCCTCGTGGCACTAAGATAAGTGATGGCACTTCCATGCCCATCAATCCAATGTACACGTTCTAGAACCAGTGAACACCGTGGTGAAGAGTTGTATGTATAAAAAAAAGCTTTTAAAAAGAATAATCCATTGATAACTGTCTGCTATGCTTGAAAAGAACTGTATGGATGTCAAGCTAATAAAGGTTTCAATCATTAAGGCCCTTTGAAGTTACAAAAAACAGAAACTGCGAAATCTTGAAGCCACTTGCGTAAATGAACATTGTGGAATTGACTGCCAAGTCAGAGAGCCTGAGCCGTCAATCAAACAATGTTTTCCCTGGGGAGCACGTGTTCTTGTATTACAATAACTGTTTGTTCTTAGCCAAGCCTCATTATGCATGCATGGGGAGTGTTTGGAGGATGAAGGTGTTGTGAGGTATGAGGGCCCGAGGTGGGAATTTTCCCAACTCCCCCTACCCGCCTCAGGGATGAAAGTCCAGGCCCACAATTCAGAATTTTGGGGCCACGACAATTACAGCAAAAGAAAACCGCACTGCTATTCGTTCAACTGAAACAGTAGATGCTAATATCATGAGCAAAATTCTCCATCCCGCCGCGCCACATTTTTGCCCCGACCCGCCGGCGAGATGCTCCGTTATACCGGCCGGTCAATGGGGTTTCCCATTGTGGGGCAGCCCCACGCCGTCGGGAAACCCCCGGGCGCCGGCAAAACGGAGACTCCCGCCGGCGGAGAATGACGCCCCAGATCACTTTCCTTCCCCCCACCTATATGGTGGCCAAATTTCCCCTGAAAATCACAGTTCATCATACAAAGGTTTGTAAGGTGTTGCCATGTTCTCCAAAGAAGTTACATTTGGAAGGTGGTGTGGGGGATGACCCAATTTCTCAGATAAAAATCAATAGTATCCCAAATCAATGTTCTACTAGTAAACGTGGAACTTTCAGACTTAAACACCTTTAGCTATATGGTTGAAATAGATGTCAAATACAATATATGGAGGGAAAATGTAGCGTGGGCTCCCATTTTGGTAATATCTGCTGTGAGTGTTAGTGTGTGATAACATGGATCAGACTCCGGGAGACATACAGCCTGCCACATTCAGGATTTTCACAAGCATAATAGCCACTTGGTCAACAATATTGGCAGGTACTTGACTCCCAGTGAATTTCATTTCAGATTGAAATCAGCACCTTCAGGATTCACATTGAAATTTTGAGACATGCACACTAACTTTATCCATCCAAAATACAATTATATTCAGCTAGGAGTTATTACAAGAAAAGAGGAAGCTGTAACTGAATAGAAATGAATCCCGGCAAGCATTCAAGCCTAGACTCGGCATTGCACAATCTGCATGCATCTGTTAAGAGGTCCAAGGTTTTGTGCCTCCTCCACATGTTTGTGGTTAACCTCCAGGACTAGTCATACCTACACGGTCAGCTCATACCAAGGGAGAGATAAAGTTCCAAAAGTGTGGAAGGGTAGTATGGGTACATTTTGTATTTTTAAAATTTAATCTTTCATGGGATGTAGCTGCCACAGATAAATGTCAGCATTTATTATCAGATACTATTGCACTTGAGAAGGTGGTGGTGAGTTGGCTTATTTAACCACTATATTCCCATGTGTTAAATGTACTCCAACAGTGCCAATAAGAGGGGAACTTGAAGATGTTGGTGTCCCCATGCATGCGCTGTCCTGGGGCGGGATTCTCCCCTACCCAGCGGGGCGGGGGTCCCGGCAGGATGGAGTGGCGTGAACCACTCCGGCGTTGGGCCGCCCCAAAGGTGCGGAGAAATCCGCACCTTTAGGGGCCAAGCCCTCACCATGAGGGGCTAGCCCCGCGCCGGAGTGGTTGGCACGCCGCTAGCCGGCGGGAAAGGCCTTTGGCACCATTCCAGCCGGGCCGAAAGGACTTCACATCGGCGGGACTGGCATGACAGCAGCGGGACTTTGGCCCATCACGGGCCAGAGAATCGCCGGGGGGGTACCCGCCGACCGGCGCGGCGCGATTCTCCCACCCGCCGAATTTTCGGTGCCGGAGAATTCGGGGGAGGGATTCACGCCGCCCCCGGCGATTCTCCGACCCGGCGGGGGTCGGAGAATCCCGCCCAATTGTCTTTGTAGGTGGCAGAGGTAATTGGTTTGCGAGGCTCTTTTAAAGGAGGCTTGATAATTTGCTGCAGTATATCTTGTAGATGGTGCACACTGCAGCCATTGAGTGTCAGTGCGGGAGGGAGTTAATGTTTAAGGAGGTGGATGAGGGGGGGGAGCCAACATCGCTCTTTTTTATTCCCTGTTGCTAGTTGTTCTTTGACATACTGCTTACCTTTGTTCTTCCATTAACATATTCTAATATCTTAATGTGCACCCTTCTTAGCCTTGATCACCACCATTCACATTTTCATTGTCTCTCTATCCATGACACCTTTGTCAATCTGTACATATCACTGGTCCTCTATCTAGCCCCACTGCTCCATGCATGCCGCCCCCCCCCCCTCCCCCACAACAGTATAAATCTTACCCTATTTCCAGTTCTATCCAGCTTTGACAAAAAGTTATCCAGACTCAAAATGTTAGCTTCCTTCTCTCTCCACAGATGTTGTCAACCCTGCTGAGATTGTCCAGTATTTTCTGTTTTTGGTTGCTCTTTTTTGGATGGTGTCAAGCCTCTTGAAGGTTGTTAGAGCCGCGCTCATCCAGGCAACTGGGGAGTATTCCATCCCACTCTTGACGTGTGCCTAGGACAGGCTATGGGAAGTGAGGTGAGTCACTCACCATTGAATATCCAGCCCTCTGATCTGCTCTTGTATTATTTATGTGGCTGATACAGTTAAGTTGGGTAACAGAATGAGTGAAGATGTGTTGATTGGTGGGAGTTTCGGGGGTGGAGATGGCGGGACAGTGGATTTGCTTCTCTGGCTCCATGTAAAATCTAGTTAAACAAAAGCCTGACACCTTTGTTGGTGACAGCAAGGGCTGCTGCAGAATCCTGAGAATAGTCGGCCACATTGATAAATTATGTTATAAAGCAGTCTTTCAGCATCTGTCATCCCTCAGTAACATATTTAAGGGACCTAACAAAGTATGGTCTCCACAAATTTGATGATAGGAGCACTGCCTGTGCAGATTGAACACATGGCTGAATTGGTATGCTTTGCACCATTTTTGCACTGCATAAAACAAATGCATCACACAGCAATTTCTCTGTGCTATTAAGCTGGACAAATATTTTTTAATTATGAGTAGAACTAGTTATTACATTTTTCTGCATCCTTGACTTTATATCATATTTCTTTCCTTGGCGAGAGAGCAACTATAGTCAGACCTGTGACTTACACAAACACAGAAGAAACAAATATCTTTTAAAATTTGATTTCAGCTGCAGTACAGTTACGCCATTTTATTTGACAGCCGGGAGCTGCATGTCAGCGATTGGATAAGGAGAGGTAGGTGCAGTCATTTTGTGGAATGCAATGTCTCCTGAGCTGTAGGAACTGTATATATCTCATGTTAATGAAAGCAGCTCAGTGAGTATGTTTAACTTAGCTGCAGATTTTAGGGGAAAAGGAAAAGATTAAATATGGTGAACCCAATCCATGATCATATGGTGATGTGGTATCCCAATCACATAATGCCACGCGGAACTCATAGATTTCATAGAATTTACAGTGCAGAAGGAGGCCATTCGGCCCATCGAGTCTGCACCGGCTCTGTCATCATGATTGCCTGATACCAAATGGTCCAGTCTGAAAAGATTATTTTCACCAGAGCTTTGACAAGACAAAATTTGCCAAACGGGATCACCATCCTCAGACGATCAGAAGTGTTGCTTCGTGGAGTGAATCAATATGAGCAGCTATTACATATCAGGAGGGCAAATTCTGTATCATTGAATATCTGTGTTGGAGAGCATTGCCCACTGACATGTTGGAAAGCATTGCCCACATTTTCTGCCCTGAGACTTTGGAATCAAATCTGGTCTGTGCTGATATTTTGTGACTCTATAAAGATACAGAAGGAATAGGTCTGGTCTAATTATTGAATGATTATTCTGGGCAGAGAAGTTACCAGATCTGCCCTATACCCTGCCTTCATGTTTTTTGTGTAACACAGTCAATAATTTTTTTCAATATCATTAATTCACAAGATTAGGATGTTGCAAAAGTTGCAATAATTATGTGTCTTTGGTTCATATTTCCAACCACTGAATGCATTTTTTAAAAAATTCATATTACCACCTGGTAACAAATTGAAACATAATTATGGAGGATATTTTGATTTCACTATTGTATGTGATGATATCACACTGACAAGTCCTGAAATACATCTATCAGCTCAGGGATATTGGTTCAGCAGGCTGCGTTATGGAAAATCAGGCAATTTGCAGCCCATGCAGGAACTCAGCCAAACATTCCATAATAATAATCATTTATTGTCACAAGTAGGCTTCAATGAAGTTACTGTGAAAAACCCCTAGTCGCCACATTCCGGCCCCTGCCCGGGGAGGCTGTTACGGGAATTGAACTCGCGCTGCTGCCTTGTTCTGCATTACAAGCCAGCTATTTAGCACACTGTGCTAAACCAGCCCCTAAACCATCCTTCCATGAATTGAAACAAACAAGTCATCCAGACTCGAAATGTTCGCTCCATTCTCTCTCCCCAGCGGCTGCATGGTCCAGCATTTTCTGTTTTTGTTTCAGATTCCAGCATCTGCAGTAATTTGCTTTTATCTTAATGGTTTCCTTTACTTGCCCCTTTTCCTAACATTCACCACACAAACCCAGGAAAAACAACGCAACTCGGCTTGTAGATCCAGCGAGAGGCATCTTCCGGGATTCCCGACGGTCGTTACCCCTCACGAGATCCAATGAGATGCTACGATCCCACTGTGGGTGCTATCCAGACTTGCATATTTAAGTGAGCTTAACTGCTCACTTTACTTTCTGCCAATGCCAGATCTAGCCAGTGACCGTGATCTACCGGCCTCGTCAAACAGACTTTCAGCCAGGCACCATTTAACGCTGGTCCCCACAAATGAAAACCAGGTGGAATGGCACTTGGGGAGGTTTCCCACGTGATTGGAGCCCCCTAGGTGGTAGGCCTCTGGGTAGGGTGGCACCCTGGCAGTGCTGATGCCACCAAGGCATCCGGGCAGTGCCACCCGGATGCTGCCCTGGCATTGTCAGGGTGACTAGGTGCACAGCCAACCTAGCAGGGACCCTGCCAGGGTTCCAGGCTGGCAGTGCTAGGGTTTCCAGGTGGCATTTTGCCCATACCAGGAATCAGGCCCGGGGAACACCCTGCCCATATGAGGTGGGGTCCGGGGGGGGGCTCGAGGCTCCCCCTCGATCGGTGAGTTGCGGCTCTGGAAAATGGCACGCCGATCTTTTTCTACACTGACGAGCAGAGATCCTCCGTACAGGAAATGAGACTGAGTCCAGTCTCGGTGGGGCATTCCCCCAAAAATAACAGCATATCGTTCGATAGCAGGGTCGTGCCGCGAACGACTCGACTCGACCCACCTGGACTCTTTTTTTCATTTGATCGCGCCCCATGTCTGTAAAAGAAAAACTGTAATGGAATAAATATTATAAATTCAACATGGTCTCCCTGCCCTAATTTAATGAGCTGAACAGAAATGGATTATGGCAGTATGTGCAAATATTCTGAACATTTCATTAGATTTTAGTTGCTTCAGCACAAAAGCACCATTTATACAAACGTGTTGAATTGCAAAAAAAAATTTAAGTTAACAGACTGTCAGAAGAACTAGACCTCATATTGACTCTCCTGAGATGTCATTGATTTGGCCTTATTTTATAAAGCTGTCAGCACACATCAGTGTTACTGCCAGATCCACCATGTAACAGCATTGGAGTTCTGTGGCTTCTATAAACTTAAAGTAACTGTACTTTGTTTCTTCAGCTTCACGGTAAGTTTTAAAATCATTTATTTATAAAGACATCAGGGAACGAGCAAATTCCGATGAAGTCTGTCTTACGGATTTGGTGAAACTGTTAAATATGATTCGTAATAAATTTCGATTTTTGTTTGAATGCTTGTACGGTAAGTCCACACTGCCTGACTTATAGGGCAAACTTAATTGAACTCACTGGGCAACAAACCCATGGGATCATGTGGAATGGCAGTTTTAGAACCCATACAATAATAATGTCCATTGACCTCAATGGAAAGTAGGATCAGGGGAGTTGTAAAGCCAACATTTTGCTGAAGTCATCAGTTCCTGACTATCGATTTACGTTAAAATTGTCCCCAAGTGTTGAGGCACCATAAGAGTGCTATAAGGGACAGACTTTTATGCACTCTCCCATGGCAAGTTTGAAGGTAGGAAGTGCATTTACTTGGACGAGGTGGTGGCCTACATAAACCCTGTCACCTTCCCATCTCTGCCAGCATTAAGCTTTGGACAAAAAGGCCCATGATTGACCTTCCTGCCCTGCTACCAGTTAATGGCCAATTAATGGCAATTTGAGGGGCTCATCCTTACACTGCTGGGATTAACCCAGTTATAGGCAGACCAGTTGCCATGTACAAATTTGTGCAGGCCGCTTTTCACCTCGGGGGAATCGGTGCCCAATTGAGGGACTGCACGTTTGAATGGGGAGCCCGCTGAGTGCCTTTGCTTCCAAGCTCCTCCTGCCCCATTCTAGCTGCAACTCAAACCCTCTGAAATGCCCTGACCGCCCCCCCCCCCCATAATGCATACATGTATCCTGGGTCCTCCACGATCCTGGGAGTGTGAGGAGGCTGTCTTTCCAGCAGCAGCCATGGTCTCCTCAGTGGCACTGTTGAGCGCAAGAGCTGCCGGCCTCTAATTTGACTGCAGCTCTCGCTGGGTGCTGTGGTGATATGCTTGTGAATAATTTTGCATGCACTCAGCAACGCAACCTCCCACCAGCTGGTGGCGTCAGACATCCATCATGCAACATCTGGCTATCGGCAGAAAGTTGTATGGCGTACAGCAAGACAGTTGCACATAATGGTAGTTCCAGACGAGTCGATGTAACGCAATCAGTAACTTGGTCTGTATAGCATTCTGATTGTCATCTTACTACGAGTACACCAATAAATCATCATTCTAATTAAGTCACCAGCAGTTCTGCAGAATCATTGCAAAGACAAAGTCACAGAACAGAACAGGTGGGACGTCTAACCCCATGGTCATGATTCCAGGGAATGGCCCACCAGTGGCATCGCCACAGTCTAATTTGCAATGATTCAATGGGTGTTTCCGAAAAGAGTAAATATGAGTCACTCACCAGCTCTCCAGCCAGCAGGCAAGACTCCCCGCCACAGAATAACAGAATTGTTGGAGGACAGTTGGCCCACCATGTCTGCACCAGTTCTCAAAATGGTACTGGGACTTAGTGCCATTCTCCTACATTTCCCTATACCTCTGCACATTGTTTCTATTCAATAATCATCTAATGCCTCTTTAATGCCTCTTCCACACTTCCAAGCAATGCATTCCAGACCCAAACCACTTGTTGCATTAAAACGTTTCTTCTAACATCACATTTGCTTCTTTTGTAAATCACTTTCAATTTCTCTTTCTTGATCCTGTTATGCGCAGGCACAGTTTCTCCCTCTTTGTCCAGTCTCTTCATGATTTAAAAAATCTCTATCACATCTCCTTTTCGCCTTCTTCTCTCCAACTAGAACAGTTCCAACCTCTACACTCTATCCTCATAATTGAAGGTTCTCATCCCTTGAACCAGTCTTGTAAACCTCTTCTACACTCTCTCCAATGTGTTCACATCCTTCCTACAATGGGGCACCGAGAACTATATACAGTATTCCAGTTGAGGTCTAACTGGTATTTTGTATGAGTTCAGTATAACCTCCTTGCTCGCGTACTCTTTGCCCCTATTAGGAAAGCCCAGAGTACCATATGCTTTATTTACTGTTCTCTCCACCTGTCCTGCCATCTTCAATGATTTATGCACATGTACACCCAGGTTCCTATACTCCTGCACCCCTGAAGAATTTTACCCCTCATTTTATATTGTTTCTCCCTGTTCTCCCTACCAAAATGCATCACCTCACAGTTCTCCATATTGAACATCATCTGCCACCTATATGTCCAATCCACCTACGAGTCTATATCCTTTTGAAGTTCTACACTGTCCTCTTCACAGTTTACAGTACTCCCAAGTTTTGTGTCATCTGCAAACTTTGAAATTGTCACACCTAAATCTAGATTGTTAATATATATCAGGAAAAACAGGCGGGATTCGCTAAGTGTTGACGCCGTTGTAAATGCCTTCGCGTTTCTCGACGACGTCAACATGGCCTCAGGAGCAGTGATTCTGACTCACGCCGCTCCAGCTGCCGAACTCGGCATCAGATGGGTGCCGCAGGTCTGCGCATGTGCAGTGAGACCAGCGCCAATGCGCGCACGCGCAGTGGGACCGGCGCCAATGTGCACATGCACAGTGGCTCCCTTCTCCTCGTCGGCCCCAATGGAACATGGCGTAGGGCTACAGGGGCTACTATCTACAATTACTAGAAGGGCCTCTACTATGTATGAAAGGGGGTTCCATTTGGCAATGTTTTCGCACCAGGTGGGGTTTACGATGTCTGTTTTTATGTGTGGTGTAGTGTCCGGGCTGGTGGTGGCCTGTTGTGTGGTTGTGTTCGGGGCTGGTGTGGGGTTTGTTAAAACAGTCCATTGCGCGCGCAGTTGCAGGAGTCCAGCGATGATCCAAATGCATGTCAGCAGTCCTTGCTTCATCCTGTGCTTTCTGTATTCCGGGTAATCCTGGGGGTGCAAGCATAGTATCTGTTATTATCTTTGGTTAATATCTCATTTTATTAGTCTTTCTCTCCTTACTCCAATTACCCGTTATGGTTGTCACCATGTATGACTCCCTCATTTTTTTTTCTCGAAATACCATTTTGGAGAGACAAGAAATGCAAAAATGTTTAGTACAGAGACTCTCGCAGCTTGTGGTCGATGCGGGGAGTGGGCGGACAATTTCTTCTACCAGTCTTTTCTTTACTTGCAACCAGTGGTGGTTGAGGCTTATCTTAACCAGACGAATTTCAGGGCGGCCAGCTTTATAGAGATTCGTCCCAGGGTTCAGAGGTAGTTTGCGTGTAGCAGCCAATATAGCAACCAATTGTGTCATATGTGTAAACAGCAGGTGGGGAGCAACCAGGGGGCCGTGGGAGGTGAAGAAAAGAAGGGGTGAGCGTACGGAACGTGGCAAAATGCATTCTTTATACCACAACCAAAGAGAGAGTAGAGAAGGTGAAACTAAGGCCTGCCAAAGGCAATGCAAAGTATAGAGAACCATTCCAGAGCGTATGAAGTGACGGGAACATGAGGTGCGTGTGGGCCGCTGCGGGATATGTATGGGTGGAATCCCCAGGTAGGGCAGGGGTTAGTGCCGTTGCTCCACTACCCGCACTTAACTGACCTGATAAGTTTGGGGTCCTTAGGTAGGGCGGGGATCAGTGCCGTTACTCCCTACCTGGGTGACTTGGGTAGACGGTAAGAGTTTATAGTCATGTGGAAACTTGTCATAAAGACTGGGAGAACAGTGATCTGTTTCTCAACAAACTTGTGCCTATAGCTGACATTGGGTATCGTACCCTTGAATCAGAAGAGTAATTGTGTGTCGGGCGACATGAATTAAAACCATGTAGTAGAAAAAAGAAGAAGGAAAAAGGCGGGCAGGCTCCATCAGAACTTTGGATACCTTAATACTTAGGCGGTGTCTCTTTCTCATCATCTGGACACCTCAGGGTTCTGTACCAAACAGTGTTGTAAAAGCATTATCGAAACGAGAGTCAGTATCTGAATCATCACCATCTCCCGGTTGCCAGACTCGTTTCTGTGCCTTGACCACTTGGGCCGTTGGATAATCCGAATCATCGTGCCTTACTAGTCATGCAAGAGTTGTCATGGTGCCAAAGTGGGGCTTGTTTGTCGTGAGGCGTAGGGGCAGTGGGAGTGGAGGGCAAGTTACTGTAGTCAGGCAGTGGTTGTGGCTGTGGCTGTGGGAGGGCATATAGGGGGTCAAAAATATCTAAGTTGTGGTTCCGGGGGCTGGGGTGACTGAGGGCAGCGAGATCGTGCCAGTGTTCAGGAATTGTAATCAAATCCGGGAGGCTCTCGCTGTCGTCGGAGTCAAGTTCAAAGTGAAAGTCTGTACCTGTGGCGGAGACAGATTCGGGTCTGTGGGCGTGGACAAGGGTTAAATGCCGGCATGGCTGGGGGAGGGTTGGCGTAGGGGTCGGATTAGATTGTCGATGGGCGGGGCGTGATCGCCTCCTATTGCCAGAGAGATGTGGTGGGAGTGGCTACATTGTGATCCGTAGACTTTGAGTTGGTTGCTGTGGAACCAACCAGTTTTATCATTGGGGTACATTACCTTGTACACGGAGGGGCTCACTTTGGCAGAAATGGAGTAGGGTCCTGCAAATTTGGGGGAGAGGAAAGAACTGGGGTTGTAAAGTGAAACCATTACTTGCTGACCGACTGTGTACTCTACGGGGTGGACGGTTTTGTCAAAGCAGGCTTTACTTTGCTTCCTTCTAGCGCCTAAGCAGACAGCTGCAGCGAGTTGTGCCACTTTAATGCTATCTGTAACCTGTTGGACTGCTTTTTCGTCGGTGAGGGCGGTTACTGTAGGGCTTGCCAGATCGAGGCCTAATAAATATTCAATGCACTTCATGGGCCGTCCGGTCATGAAAGTGTGGGGGATGAAACCTGTTGAACTGGAAACGGTGTCCCGAATAAACATGAGAGCAAATGGGAGGACGGTGTCCCACGTGGTATTGTCCTGTTGCACCACCTTCCTAATGGTTGCTTTTAGAGTTCGATTCATTCTCTCGACAATGACACTGGATTGGGGGTGATATGCGATTTGGAATTTCTGCCTGATCCCCAAAATTGTTAAAACATTTTGCATGACTCTGCCGGTGAAGTGGGAACCTTGGTCTGGTTCAATGCTGCGGAGGAGACCCCAGCGTGTGAATATCTGTTGGGTCAAAATCTTAGCGGTGGCCTTTGCTGTGTTTGTCCGTGAGGGAAATGCTTCTACACATTTAGTGAAGGTGTCGATTACAACCAGCACGTACTTGAAACCATTTCTGAAAGGGGGCCAATGTAATCGAGTTGCAAATTTGTCCAAGGGCCATTCACAGGTCGGGTGTGACGTAATTGTCCTTTCTTTGAGTAATGTTCAGGATTGTTTTGAACACAGATAAGGCAATTCTCGACATAATGGGTTACATCGCTTTTTAAATCGGGCCACCAACACAAAGGTCTTAAATAGGCAATGGTATTGTCTGTCCCCTGATGTCCGTGTCCGTCCTGAAATTGGTCAATGAGTTGGTTTCTGTCCTGGATGGGGACCACATAGATTCCGTTTTTTAAAACTATGCTGTCCTGTACAGTCAGTGCGTCCTTCCATTTATAATAGGGGGCTGGGAAGGTGCCGTCAAAAAACCTGATTGATTGAGGGTGTTGTCTGCTTTTTGGGCTTGAGATAGATCCTCAATATTGGTCTGGGAAACCTGGACTGATGTATCGGTTTGCTTTCGGGTGGCTGCCAGAAGTGACCATGGTGTGATCCTGCTTTGGCTAAGGCGTCTGCCTTAACATTCCCGGGTGGGGAGGAGCGATGATGACTTCTTACTCTAATAATACTTTATGTGCGATCTGAGGCTGTCTTGAGAATGTGCTTTAACAACGGGGCAGAATATAGGGGTTTTCCATCGGCTGAAACAAAACTTTGAGATTCCCACCAGGGCAGGAATTCTGTTAAGCTGTTGCACACATACAGGCTGTCTGAGTGTATGTCTGCGGGGGTTGGAAAAGAGTCGGGGTGCTGAATTACATAGGCTATGGCTGCGAGTTCTGCTTGTGAACCTAGGTGGCCGGGCAATTTTCAAAGAGATCTCTTCTAGTGGGCGTCCCTTCGCGTCTGCCACGTAAATTCCGCAACCAGTAATTCTAACCCCATTTTTGACTGTGGAAGAACCATCTACATAAATTTTTTAAGTATTCCCTGTAGTTTGGGAATCCTGTGGCTTACTGCCTGCTCATGGGTGTCGTGACTTTGGGATGAAGGGTCCTGTGTGGTGTTGGGTGCTATGATCTGGCACTCATGTGGGGTCCCTGCATATTGGAGATTATTGGCCAGAAATGTGTGGGTTTTGGTGTGTTTTACCGTAATGTCCTTGTAACAGTAGTGTCCAGTGAGCTGCTCTGATTTGGCTGACTGAACCGTCCTTTAATCTACCGTCTAGTAATCGTCGCGTGGGGTGTGCTCGGTCAAGATCATTACTGGGTTGAGGCCTGTGATGTATGCAAAGTACTGTTCTGCCCAAAAGACTGCAAGCAAGTGCCGTTCGCAGGCTGAGAATCCTTGCCCAATGGGTCTAATCTTCTTGAGGCATAGGCTACGGATCCTAAGTGATCGTGTCATTCTTCCATGAGTACTGCTGATAGGGTTCAGTCGATGGTTGCTACTTCGATGGCATAGGGCAAGTCAGGGTCTGTAATTGTAAAGCGGGGGCTGTGCCGAGGGCACGTTTTAAATCATCAATGGCGCCTGTGTGCTGTGGAAGCCATTCCCATGGGGCGTTCTTTTTAAGGAGCTCTGGGAGTGGGGCTGCTTTGGTGGCAAAACCATCTATATAATTTCTGTAATATCCTACCAAACCTAGAAATGAACGGTGTGCAGTGACATTCTCGGGCAGGGGCAATTTAACAATTGACTCGATCCGCTTTTGCTCAATTTCTCTCTTCCCATGGGTAATGATGGTGCCTAAATAAAGAACTTTTTCCTTTAAAATTTGGGCCTTTTTGGGGTGTACCTTACATCCGATTGATTGCAGTAGGCCTAGTAATTCCGACAAGAGCCCTACATTTTCCTCTTTTGTATCCATTTGCAAGAGCAGATCGTCTACATATTGTAGTAGGCATTCGGGTCGGGAAAATTTAGAAAGTCCGTTGGCCAATTGTCAGTGGAAAATGGAGGGGGAGTTATGGAATCCTTGTGGGAGGCATGGCCACGGGTACTGCTGCCCTTGAAACGTAATGCGAACTTATACTGGCAGGCCCTGTCTAATGGGATGGACCAAAAGCCATTGCTGATGTCCAGCACTGTGAAATATTTGGCTTGTACTCCCTGTTTGAGCATGGTTGCGGGACGCGTGGCAACAGTGGGGGCTGCTAAAGGGGTTACCTTATTAAGTTCTCGGTAGTCGATCGTTAGTCTTCATGAACCATCAGGCTTTTTTACGGGCTAAATTAGGGCATTATTTGTGGACGCAACAGGTCGAATAACTACTTGGTCGAACAAACTAATAACCTTCAAAATCTCACCCTCGGCTTGCTGTGGGAAACCGTATTGCTTTTGCGGCTTTGGACGAGACCTGAAATCTTTACAGTACATGGGATCTTCCCACAGTCATGTTTGTGTTGTGCAAACAAAGCTTTGTGATTCCTGAGGACCTCTCTAATCATCTGGTCTGCACTAATTGTTTGCGGATTATACCAATAGTCCCCTACTGAGCAAATCCTGTTTTCATAATCCCCTACTGTGAGCGTAGCGGGAGCCCTAGCTGTTTAAGCCATTCGCCAGACACATTTGTTTACTGGGTCAAACAAAAGGTTTTGGGAGCTCATAAAATCAATGCCTAAAATGTGCTCTGCGGTTTGGGGTAAGTCAACTAAAACGACGGGGTGTTTGATGCTAATGTTCCCTATCTGAATGGGTACGGGAGCTGTGATATATCCTTGTTGTATTTGGCCTGTGAATCCACTCAGGGTGACGGTGTCTGTGGTGGGCCATTTGTCCTGTTGAAACATGGTGGAGAAGTTTAAGGTGGTGCGCGATCCTCCTGTGTCCCAAAGGAAATTGACTGTATGTCCCCGGACTGTGCCTGTAACTACTGGTCTGCCTGATTTGTCCCAGAGTGTGTCACAGACCTAGGTTGGGGAGCCCAAAACCGTCAATTTGTGGAGTTAAATGCTAAGTCGTCTGAACGGGCTAACATTATGCATGGGCCTAATATTGTTCCTAGGTGGGGGGGTTTGGTGGTTGGTATCGTTGCTGGTTCGGGGGGGTTTTGTCGGCAACCACGGGAGTAATGTCCCATGTGGCCGCAATTGTAACAACCTCATGGTGTCTGTGCTCTGGGGTGCTGTCCTTGTGTCTATCCTCGTTTATCCATGCTGGGTCCTGGCTTGTCCTAACTGGGTGCATGTTTGCTTCTATCTCGTCCTGATCTGTCTGTCGGTGTAGAGTTTGTTTCCATGCTCTAGAAAGTCGTTTCAATACCCAAACTTCATTGTGTTTGTGGTCTGCGGGGTCGTAGTTTACACAAGCCTTTTAACCTGCGTCTGTGGCACGCGAGACTAAGGTGCGTGGTGTCCTCCTCATTTAGGTGTGTGTGGTTCAATTGTCCATAGACTGCCGTGAATTGAATCCATAGGCAACCAGCAAATGCGGTCAGATGTTCTCCCTTCTTTTGCCTGCAGTGATGAAAACCCTCGACTGATTCTCCTTTGTTATACCCGATGGCATCTAATATGGCTGTTTTCATTTCCTGTAGGGTTCCTCCTGCTACATTTTGGGGTTCTGGCAAAGCTGAGCTTACGGACTGGCTAAGGCTCATAACTACTAGCTTTACTTCCTCCCTCTCATCTAGGCTGTACATAACTTTGTGTTAGCTCGCCTCCTCAAAGAGGCTGTGTGGGTCTGCGGTGAGCTGGAATGGACTAATTTTCGTGCAAGCTTCTCTTAATTGGGTTATGGATAGTGGGGTGGTGTAAACGATATCAGGCTCATACTGATCCGATGACTTGCGTTGTGTGGTAACCGGATTCATGGGGTTCGAATTGTGAGTGGGGGTGTGTGCTGCCTGTGCATTCGGTGCTGCAGGTGCTTTTCTTTTTGGGCATGTGGGGCTCGATTTTGATTTCCCATGTCCTCTACGTATCTTTGGGCGCATTTGTTTAACTCTTGCCAATCGGGAGCATCTTCCTCATCTAAATCCTGCCCGAAAGTGTACCTGAAGCCATTCTGTACTGAGAGTAGTGACTGTAACTTTTCTATCCTCTGTTGGCATTTAGCATGGTCAACAGTACTCTGCCTCTGTTCCTTAGTGGAGCTGTGGAGCGCTCTCAAAGCTACTTTTAAATCTGCGCCTTTGCTAGTTAGCTGGGTGACCTGTTGTTCTGTTTCCTCTCTTACCAGGACTGCGCGCTGTGCATCTTGGTAGGTTTTATCGTACTGGGTCTGGAAGCTACTAAGGTGAACTAGACAAGATTGATGTGCATGTTTTACATTGGCCATTTCCTTATCCTTAGCTGCTAACTGTTCCCGGAGTTGCTCAATTATCTTTTCGGTTTCGTTATTGTTTCCCTCGTTCTTTTCTTCCTTCTCAGCCTATGGAGCGTCTACACACCTCCTCTGTGCCAAACAGGACACTATTGCCATCGGCTTTCTGACTTTCCCTACATTTTTCTTGTTGACCTCGCTTAGGTTCTCCCACCAAGTTTGTCCTATCTTTCCTGGAACTGACTCATTACGAGTGCAAAAATTCGACCATAGGGGCCATCCTTTCCCCTTTAAGTATTTCCTTAACTCTTCCTCCCATATGGGGCATTCCTCTGCTCTGTTGGTCGCTGCGACCTCGAGTTCCTGTGGATTCATCAATATTTCCATTGCTTTAGTAGCCATTACTTCGCTTATCTCTTTCTCTGCTTTTAATTTGGGACAGGGGAATCAGGCGGCGATTTGAACAGAGGGTATGGTTTAAACTATTTTCCGGCTCACAATCCCTTGATAGTTGTACACAATTCTAATGAGTTTACCTTACTCTTCCTGTTAGGTACACATGGGGGTTCGTACACACTTCCGAAATTTGGTTATTTGGTCGATACGGGACTTGCACTTGTGGTTCTTTCTCTTTCTCGCAATTGGATTCAAAGTTTGTGGGTTCTTTCAGAGTGACAAAGTCACTTCTAATCGAGTCCCGTTAGAGGTCGCCAATAATGTTGTTCTATTAATAATGTTGGTGAACCACAAGCCTTCCCTTATATCGATCAAATGACCACACAACCAGTTAGTTAGTTCAAAAGACGATTTATTTACATACACAAAAGTTATCTCGACTTGCAAACACAATATCTACTACAAGTTAAACTACACCTATCAGCAACAATAACCTATACTTAACTTCAGGGCGACCGGCACTGTGCAAATGGATAAGGCCTTTATCTGGATTTCACTTGGCTGGTTCGAAGAAAGTGGCTCTGTCTCTGCTGGGCTCATCTGTCAGGCAGCAATCGTTGGTCTTGAACGTGACTGGCTGTTCCTGCTACGATTGGGTTGGCACAGGCCGGATCCAAAACAGACAGAATACATGACTGTGCTCTCTTTTATCCCTCTGGGATTTCACGCTCTTTGGGGTGGTCCTTAACCTTGGACCCAATAGTTCGACAGGGCTCTGATCACTGTCTTCGATTTTGGCCAATAAAGGGGCGGGTGCCTTCGTGGCTGGGAGGGTCCTTAGCGGTCATTGACCTTGGCAGTTGGGCTTTCTGAGTAAGGGAAGTGGGGCCGATCAGTCGTTGCTTGATTGGAGTTCTATTGTCCAGGGAAAATGGGCCATTAAAATACAAACGAGTGGGGGTTTCGATCAGGTCTGGTTACCTGTGTTTCAGATACACGTAGGTTCTGTATCTGTCTGAGTCCTGGGTTGGCCATAATTCCCATGGTCCTTTGCAGGTGGCCATCTTAGATGGCTACACTAGTAGGATCTATCTCCTTGGTAAAGATGGATGCGAGTATTCATTTCATACCTCAGCCATGTCCACAGCCTCCATGCATAAATTCCCTTGTTGATCCCGAATCTGCCTCACTCCTCCTTTTGCCATCCTTTTACTATTCCTCTGCCTGTATAAGACTTTGTGATTTTCCTTTGTGCTGAATGTCAATCTTTTCTCATAAATCATCTTTGTTTCTCTGGTGTGCTTGTTCACGTCTCCTCTGAGTCTTCTGTATTCCTCCTGGTCCTCAATTATATTGTCAACCTGAAACTGTCATAAGCATATGTTTTCTTCCTCATCTTAGCTCCTTTTCCATTCAGGGAGCTCTGGATTTGTTTGGCCTACCATTCTTTTTTAAGGGAATCATGCCTTGACTGTTTGGAAGCTGGCCACTGTCCAGCTCTCACCTATCCTACCAACCTTTCATTCCAGTTTAACCAGCCCAGATCCGTTAATGCCCAATTGAAATCGGTTCTCCATCAGTTAATTATTTTTACTCTGGATTACCCATTATCGTTTTCTGTCATCATCCTAAACCTTTCAAGACAATGATCACTTTTTCCTAAATGTTCCCCCACTGACCCTTGATCTATTTGACCCACCTCAGTTCCATGATCCAGGCCCATCAGTATATCCTTTCTAATTGGGCTAGAAACATACTGCTGTAAAAAGTTTTCCAGAACTCAATCTAAGGACATTTGCCCCTCTCCATCCTTTACACGACCACTGTCCCAGCCTACATTCGGGTAATTAAAGTCCCCCATCATAACTGCTCTATAATGGTTGCACATTATTTCCCTGTAATTTCCCTCAGATTTCTTCTTCTACATCCTTCTCACTAGTTGGTGATCTGTAAATTACAGCAAGCAATGTGATGTACCCTTTTTGTTCCTGAGCATCAGGATTCTGGCCATAGTACATATAGAAGAGATCCTTGGGGAAAAGTTCTCCTTAAGTTCTCTCAACACATGTCCATTGATGTCAAGAACACATATCAGGCAATCAACCAGTTACAATTTTCAATTCTTTCATTTTAGTGGGTGGAAAATCAGAATCTGTCAGCATCTAATTTCATGGGGCGAAATTCTCCCCCAACGGCGCGATGTCCGCCGACTGGCGCCAAAAACGGCGCCAATCAGACGGGCATCGTGCCGGCCCAAAGGTGCGGAATGCTCCGCATCTTTGGGGGCCGAGCCCCAACATTGAGGGGCTAGGACGGCGCCGGAGGGATTTCCGCCCCGCCAACTGGCGGAAATGGCGTTTGTTGCCCCGCCAGCTGGCGGAAATGGCGTTTGTTGCCCTGCCAGCTGGCGCGGAAATGCGGCGCATACGCGGGAGCGTCAGCGGCCGCCGACAGTTTCCCGCGCATGCGCAGTGGGGAGTGTCTCTTCCGCCTCCGCCATGGTGGAGGCCGTGGCGGAGGCGGAAGGGAAAGAGTGATTCCACGGCACAGGCCCGCCCGCGGATCGGTGGGCCCCGATCGCGGGCCAGGCCACCGTGGGGGCACCCCCGGGGTCAGATCGCCCCGCGCCCACCCCGCAGGACCCCGGAGCCTGCCCACGCCGCCTGGTCCCGCCGGTAAATACCAGCTTTGATTTACGCCGGCGGGACAGGCAATTTCTGGTTGGGACTTCGGCCCATCCGGGCCGGAGAATTGAGCGGGGGGTCCCGCCAACCGGCGCGGCCCGATTCCCGCCCCCGCCCAATCTCTGGTACCGGAGACTTCGGCGGGGGCGGGGGCGGGATTCACGGCGGCCAACGGCCATTCTCCGACCCGGCGGGGGGTCGGAGAATGACACCCATGATATGTGCCAGGGATACATGCTAGGAGCATGAATATGGCAAATTTTCCACTGTTTGTGTGGCAAATGTATACTGCTTACATAGCTGCTGCTACGATCAAAGGCTGCAGTTATATTTCATGACCAATCTGATGCTGAAGCGCATCAAACACAATGGTCAGAGTTATACAGTATATGCAATCCAGAGGTCACAATATATGAATGCAAATCTCCTGTCCCCCTCCAATTACTGTCAGTGTCAGAAGGAAATGCAGACGCATCTGGTTCTAAGAATATTAAACATATTCAATAAAAAGCTTTTATCAAATGTTTGGAAAATCAATGGATTTTATAAAGACTTTTCAAAACCTAGCTTTTTATCAGATGAGGATTATGAAAAATAGAGATGTTATGGTAAACTTGTCTCGAACCTTGGTTCGGCAACACTTGGAGTAATATGAAGTGTTTAGGTTTCTCTTTACAAAAAGATATGAGACGGGATTCTCCGGCCTTCCAGTCGGGTATTTCTCGGCAACGGGAGGCGGCACACCGTTAGCTGGCGGGGATTCTCTGCTCTCGTCGCTGTCAATGGGAATTCCCATTGAAGTCACCCCACGGCACCAGGAAACCTGCTGATGGCAGGACCAGAGAATCCCATCGCCAATGAACGGCCAGAGAATTCCGGCCATGATGCATTAGAGAGGGTACAAGAAAGATTTACAAGATTGGTATTGGCCACCCAAGGTTATACTGGAAAGGAAAGGCTGTGTCTCTTTACACTTGAAGGGTTGGGGTGGGGTGTGACCTAATAGAGGTCTGTAAAATTCTGAGAGTTTGACAGAGTTTGCACAGGGAGAATGTTTCCACTGTGGTGAAGCAAAAAGCCAGAAACTATAAATATAAGAAAACCAGCAAGAAATTAAATCCAGAATTCAGAAGAAATGTCTTTACTCGGGGAGGAATGAGAAAGTAGAACCTGTTATGACAGGAATAGGGAATAGTTGAGGGCAATAGTATAGGTCAATTAAGGTGAAGCTAGATGAGGGAGAAAGGAATAGAGAGTGATGCTGATCGAGTTAGATGAGGAAGAATGAGAGGAGACTCAAGTGGAGTATAAATGTAGGCCTGGGCTCTTTGGTCTACTGGAACTGTTTCTGTGCTGCATAAACTGGAGAACTCTGTATTCCACAGGTCGTGCTGCCTGAGTAGTGTGAAATGACTTTGATATTATTTTGCTTTAATCTGAGGCAATATTGTAACAGGACCTGATTCCTGAACCATACAGCTCCTTCTGAATTGATGCACAACTGAAAACCACTTTGCATCTCTACAAAATGCTAGGCTACATGCAGTCTGAAATGCTAGTCAAATGAATACCATAGAATCATATTCCGTCCTTCCGTCCGTCCATCCAACCATCCATCCATCCATCCATCCACATTCAACATTCAAACAGAACTTTTAAACTGACTATACAGCAGCTGATGCTGTAGTGGGCAGCACGATAGCACAGTGGTTACCACAGTTGCTTCACAGCTCCAGGGTCCCAGGTTCAATTCCCGGCTTGGGTCACTGTCTGTGCGGAGTCTGCACGTTCTCCCCGTGTGTGCGTGGGTTTCCTCCGGGTGCTCCGATTTCCTCCCACAGTCCAAAGGTGTGCAGGTTAGGTGGATTGGCTAGGCTAAATTGCCCTGAGTGTCCAAAAAGGTTTGGTGGGGTTGCTGGGTTACAGGGTTAGGTTGGAAGCGTGGGCTTAAGTGGGGTGCTCTTTCCAAGAGCCGGTGCAGACTCGATGGGCCAAATGACCTCCTTCTGCACAGTAAATCCTTTGAAAATGGAGGACATAGAGTTGTGCTGTCCAGAAAGAGGCCCTTTGTTCCATTGTGTCTGTGCTGGCCATCAGTCACCTATCTGTTCTGATCCCATTTTCCAGACTTGGTCTGTGGTTTTGTATGCTAAGGTGTTTCAAGTGCTCATCTCATCTCATCTGTGGTACGGATGAGTCCTGTCTTCTCCCGACTCTACTGTGCTGCAGTGGAGTTCTCCGAGAAATTATGTGCTCCACCTTTCAGGGAAAGCTGGACGTGGAAGAGCCAGCAAGAAATGGGAAGCAGCATCCGGCGATGATTGCTGCTCTCAAAGATCTGAGCGTGGATTATGGAGGAGGGTGCAATTTTCATTGCATTGATGAAGGGATCGCTGCCATAGTTTGTCGAAGACTGAGCTGATCATATGTTTTATCTCCTTGTTAATGGTGGGCTTTTTGAGAGTGTTGGCTGCCAAGGTATGGGAAGTGTTGAACAAAGATGTGGTTAGATGGTTTGGTCTTGCTAAATTGCCCTGAAGTGTCCAAAGATGTGTGTATTAGGCTAAGTGGTTATTGGAATAGGGCAGCGGAGTGGGTTTGGGTGGAGTGCTCTTTCAGTGGGCTGTTGCAGACTTAAAGGGCTGAATGGCTACCTTCTGCACTGTATACGATTCTATGATGTACCAGAGTCTTTCTTTCCTTCAATATAAAGGTGGGGGGGGGCAATATTTGGCTGACAAGGTGTGGGTCGGTATATGAGTTTTGTTTTGGAAACATTCAAAGGCAGGCCAAGATATTTAGATGCAGAATTGAAGACATCGAAATTAGGTTGCAAATCAGATGCAAAGTGGGCAAAGGTTGCACAGTCATCCACAGACTGTAGATCAATGTAGATATATGATGGCCTGTTAAGTTTTGGCTCAGAGACGACGGAGGTTAAAAAGTTTTCCAGCTTGGCAGTATTTAACACTGACACCAGAGGGAAGTGGAATAGCCACTGTCAAGAAGATTCTACATACTATGAGAGCTAACACGCAGCATTGTCTGACATCGTTTTGGATTTTGAAGGTGACTTTTTTAGATCGTCCACTCGAGACAATTGCAATTGTATCACAACAAAGATCTTCATAAGTCCATGAAAGGCCTAGTGTACGGGGCAGTTGTCATCCCACAGTCCTACATTGTGTTTCAGTGACGCATAGAGAACCTCCATCAACAATGCCTCTGCTGCATATTCCGGGTTCAATGGTAGGACTATCAAACAAATGCTCGTGTCCTTCTTGATGCCAGTCCCACAAGCATTCAGGCAAAAACTCCTGAAAAATCAATTTCAATGGAATGGATACCAAATCATCTCCATCTCCTGGTCCTATTTTGTCAACTCTCAAGTGACCAATGTTCCAGGAGCGGACAGACAAAATATTTCCAAGACAATCTGAAGTTCTCCTTTAAGCACAGAAGCATTGGCATTGATGACTAGGTGGAACTTGCTACCAATCATTCAAAATGGGGACAATTTGTCTCCCAAGCTACATCATTCCCTGAGTCACACTGTCCTAATGACGAGGTAGAGTGACAGCAGAGGAAGGAAAGGAAGCACGGCAGCACGGTAGCATTGTGGATAGCACAATTGCTTCACAGCTCCAGGGTCCCAGGTTCGATTCCGGCTTGGCACTGTCTGTGATGAGTCTGCACACCCTCCCCGTGTGTGCGTGGGTTTCCTCCGGGTGCTCCGGTTTCCTCCCACAGTCCAAAGATGTGCAGGTTAGGTGGATTGGCCATGATAAATTGCCCTTAGTGTCCAAAATTGCCCTTAGTGTTGGGTGGGGTTACTGGGTTATGGGGATAGGCTGGAGGTGTGGACCTTGGGTAGGGTGCTCTTTTCAAGAGCCGGTGCAGAATCGATGGGCCGAATGGCCTCCTTCTGCACTGTAAATTCTATGAATCCATGAAGCAATTTGTGCGCTCCTGATTCTGCTACCTCCTGCCCCACATGCCCAAAGATCTGTGAGTTAAGAGTTGGCCTGTATGAAAATCCATGGCAGAAACCTATGACACTGAGTAGGGACGATCCTTTAAAACAGAGAATTTCTTCAGCCAGAGAGTGGTGAATCTGTGGAACTCTTTGCTGCCCGCAGAAGGCCGTGGAGGCCAAATCACTGAGTGCCTTTAAGACAGAGATAGATAGGTTTTTGATTAATAAGGGGATCAGGGGTTATGGGGAGAAGGCAGGAGAATGAGGATGAGAAAAATATCATCCATGATTGAATGGCGGAGCAGACTCGATGGGCCGAGTGGCCGAACTCTGCTCCTATGTCTTATGGTCTTATGGACATCATCCGCAAATTGAGGGGCAGCCACCAATGACAAAGAAATCACTTCTCTTTGAGCACTCAGTGCACCTGCCATGCTGAGAATCTGCCTCTGACTGAAGAAAGATCAGAAAAATATCCTGATTCTCCAGCACTTACTGGATGATGAATAGGCAGCACAGCGAGGGCACAGATCAGGATATTCACTTCCAGAAGTCTTTAAAGGGCTCTGACCACACTTAAAGTGGTCCATGTACTGAGGAGTAACTCAAAGATGCTTGAAGGTACAGTGTTGGCAAATTGTTGCAGGACGTGTACACAGAATAGTGGATATCTGCACTCATCTCATTCTGGCCGACTGAGGATCTCTGATTTTGATTGTGTTATCGCAAGGAGAGAAAAATCAGAGGCAGTGCACGTTGAGTTCATATAACATAGTGCAAGATGCTGCTCAAACAGGGTATGGTGGTGAACTCCAGAAAAGCCTGCAAAATGCTCCAATGGCATCGTTGTGTAACACATGGCATTACACCAGCCAATGGTGTTACTCTGATACAAAACACCCCTCCCTCTTTATTGCTTTAGTGTCCCTGGCATTTTTACTCAATCAAACATTTTAATACAGATCCAATACATAATTGCCATAACTAACATTGTTATGTTACGGATACATTAGTGAGACAGTCTCTTGGGTGGATGTCTGTCTCATTTTGGCAGAACCCGACATTCAGGAACTTGGCATTTCGAGTACTGGAAGTGTTGTCCTGTACTCTGGTCAGCGTTATATCTGATGAAACCAACTCAGGAATTGTCTCTGATTGTGTGGATAATGCTGTCATAACATATTCCACAATAATTGGTCAGCGTGTCGATGCCAAATTCGTTCATCATCAGTTTGCGCAGTATATGAAATTGAACATGTTTTGGAGTCCATTGTTCATCTGAGGTGTAATTTCTCATTCCCCATGGTCAAAAACTCTGTGTCTGATGTTGTTACCTGACTATCTCTGAAGTTGAAGAGGAGGAGTGGGGGGCGGGGGGGGGGGGGCGTTGTTGAGTTGTCAGACAACATGCTGGTCTTACTGCATGAGCGGGAATCAATGGGGGTGTCCCTAGTCCCCCTGCCCAGTCCAGGAGTCCCCTCTCCTCTGCCTGGCCTCCAGCACATCATCGGCTTCCTATCTGCTCCCTGCAGGACTTCCTGCTCATCTGAGGAAATGTGACCCTCCTCCAAATCTTCTTCAGCAAGATCGTCGCCCTGCAGCTCAGCCAGATTATGTAGGGCACAGCAGACCACCATGATGCATCGGCCCTCTGGGACTGTACTGAATGGCTCCATTGGACCTGTTGAGGCAGTGGAAGCACATTGTGAGGAGCCCGAGGCATTGCTCTAACACAGATGGGACTGTGAACCTCGTTGTATTGGGTTTCTGTCTCAGTCTCTAGGCTCGGCATTGGTATCATCAGCCAAAACCTCAGCGATAGCCTTGTGTCAAATGAGCCATCTCTGCAGCCTGGAGTGTCCCTCGAAAATTCCAGGTATTTGTGAATGGCTGAGAATGTTGCTCTCATGCACGCTCCCTGGAAAACATGCACACATGTGCATGAACCTCATCTGGTAGTCAGTCATCAGATGAACATTGAGCGAGTGGAACCACTTCCTCTTCATGAAGAGGACTCCCTGATGCCACGGGGTACCAAGAGTGACATGGGCGCAGTTGGTCGCCCCCTGCACCTGTGGCGACCAGCTATGGTGCTGAATCTGGAAGACATTCATCTTGCTGAATTGGTCCAGGTCAAAATAAATAAAGTTCAAAGCCCTTGCATAGATTGCATCCGTGACCTCATGGATGTACTTATGGAAAGATTTTGTTTCTTTTATAAATTTAGAGCGCTTAATTCTTTTTTTCAATTAAGGCAATTTAGTATGGCCAATGCACCTATTTTGCACATCTTTGGGTTGTGGGGGTGAGACTCACGCAAACATGGTGATAATGTCCTCGGTGCTGTGAGGCAGCAGTGCTAACCACTATGCCACCGTGCCGTCCCAACACTTATGGGTAGATGCCTGTGAGATGCCTCACTGTTCACCCGTGGAGTCTAGGAACTGCCCTATTGCATAAAAATTGAGGGTTGCATAAAACTCCGCGGCCACAGTGAACAGGTGTCCTCCATCGTCACATGGCGCCAGCTCTACAGGGATGTGGCACAAGTACCGCACAGTCTCCCTGGTGAGGTGGAGTCTCCTATAGCACATGATGTCCGATAGCTCCATGGAGGACATTCGGATCCTGCACACCTTGGTCTTTGCCTTCGAGCCCCTGTATGACTGGTGCAGCCTCTGGCCCTTAAGCTTGCTCTGTGCCCTCCTTGCCTCCTGCTGCTGGGTCCTCCCTGGGTGCTGCTGCTCATTGCTTCTTCAGTCTGTGTTCCTCCAGCACAGTGATAAGAAGAATAGCCAACTCCATTGGCTCCATACTAATATCGCTCGATACACTGCGGGGGAATGAAAGAGAGAGAGAGAAAAAGAGAGAGGAGAGAGAGATAAAAGGGGAGAGACAGCCTGGTTGGTGCCACAGCCACATAACATCAGTACCTCTCCTGACCCATTGGCTTCCTGGACTTGGAAGCATCCAGTCCCACAACATGTCCGCAGCTACCGCTCATGTACCCTCCAATCTCCTTAGCATGACTGGTCTCAGCCTATTCCCTCATCTAGACAGGGTTGCCTTTCGCCTCACATCTCGTTCCCCCCTCCCTTTTTCTCTGTATCACTGTGGGTTCTGTCAGGAGGCTTACATGCTCGCACATCCCAAAAGGACACAGTGGTGTCTACTTTGGGAGTGAATTAATCCTCACTGGCAGTCGTTGGGATCCGACATATAAGCAAGCCCATTGTCTCTCGATTCCAGGTACCCAAGCATTGAGCCTTGAACCCAGAGCATTCATCCCATCCCTTGAGTTTGAACCTGTGGGCAGCTGACATTGTTAAGGGTTAACTCTTGATAGTCAATTAGTTTGACAAGCATGAGTACCTGGAATGTTAGAGGGCACAATTGCTCTCTGTTAAGAGCAGAGGCAGACCTAATAGGTACCCTTCTTACTCAGGTTGCATCGTTCAGAGATGGCGGGCGGAATTCTCCGATCGCCGACGCCGGAATCACGTTCGGCGATCGGCCAGAGAATCCATTTTTATGCCAGAATTGGGGGTGGCGCTGTTTTTCCGATGCTCCGCCCCTCGAAAATGGCGTACTCGAGGACATCACCCCGATGTTCCGCCCCGATGGGCCGAGACCCAAATGCATGGGGCGCGTGTCCTCAAACCTTTCGGGGACATCACGTGGTGGCTATGGACTGTGAGCAGCGCCGCCACTGGGGGGGGGGGGGGAGCCATTCCACAAGCAGGAGTGGCTTCGGTGGGGGCTGGGGGTGTAATGATATGTAACTAAAGGGTTAATCACAACATTTAGCTCTGGCACTACCACTAGAAGGCATCACAAGATCCCACTATACATACTAGCTCCCAGAGGATCTTGGTCTCTTTCCACACAGGAGTAGCTAGACAGCAGTAGAGTAGTATAGATAGATCACAGCTTAGACAGCACGTGTAGTTCAGACAGAATTTATGTAGTTATATTTCATTACTTTATTTCTAGAGATGGTTCAGTAGAGTGTCAAACTGATTTATTAGTTTTATCGTTACTTACTAAATTTGTTTGCTTTACACCGAAGACTCGCGTATTCTTCAG
This sequence comes from Scyliorhinus torazame, assembly GCF_047496885.1. NCBI lineage: Eukaryota > Metazoa > Chordata > Chondrichthyes > Carcharhiniformes > Scyliorhinidae > Scyliorhinus > Scyliorhinus torazame. The sequence continues at coordinate 310,166,188 of NC_092708.1, forward strand.
GATCATCAGCAACCAGTAACGACATATATTACTTCAACCCAGTAACACAACAGGAGAGGCTGGTGGGGTAGTCCAGGTGTGGCGAGGGGGTTATAGGGGAACAGTTTCTGGCAGGCTGTCACCATGCGCATGCGCGGTCACGGACCCAGCAATTCTGCGTCCCTATTGGCAGGTAATGCCGGGGACTTTATTTGGCGTGGCTGCTAGCCCCCCACTGGGCGAAGCATCGGTGAGGGGGCGCCGACTTTTTGGTTGTAAGACCAGACGGATCTTGCGGACATAGCCGCAGAATCTGAGAATCCAGCCCCTCGTTTCTGACATGCCTCAACAGGCGGAAAACATGGCTCGTGGACCGAATAATCCAGTCCGTTTTTTTCCTCCGAACAGAATGATCAAAAAAGTCATTGCCATCATAATTGCTGACTCAACATTTTTCAGTGACGCTACTTTGCTCTTCCCAATACTGTGATTTAAAAAATAATAATTTCTCATAGACCGTTTAAGTTGCATCCAGCCATCTGTCAGGTATTGTACTCTGTTCTTCTAAAGCTGTTCACATACACAGGTGATTGTTCTGGGGATTATCAAGTCAAAGTTGAGAATGCAACTAGTTATCTCTTTTTGAAAGCAACAGACTTATTGTAGGTGGGTGTGTCCTGAGAACACATCCTTTCAATTTGCAGTGATATGCTGATAATCTTATTTTCAGTAATGTGGGATGGCTTTTTGCCGAGCCGAGGTGGCTTTAAAAAGGACCACCATTTCAAAATGACAGGCAGGCCCCGATTCCGAGATTGCTGACAACATTCTCAGGCTGTCTGATTTGTGGGAGTGCAATTAAAGACTGGTTCCTGTCAAAAGCGTGCACCCAGCACTCCAAACACGGCTGTCTCTAATGAGGAGATCGGCATGTCCTATCCCAATTTACATGGGATCAGAACAAAGAACAAAGAAATGTACAGCACAGGAACAGGCCCTTCGGCCTTCCAAGCCCGTGCCGACCATGCTGCCCGACTAAACTACAATCTTCTACACTTCCTGGGTCCGTATCCCTCTATTCTCATCCTATTCATGTATTTGTCAAGATGCCTCTTAAATGTCACTATCGTCCCTGCTTCCACCACCTCCTCCGGTAGCGAGTTCCAGGCACCCACTACCCTCTGCGTAAAAAACTTGCCTCGTACATCTACTCTAAACCTTGCCCCTCTCACCTTAAACCTATGCCCCCTAGTAATTGACCCCTCTACCCTGGGGAAAAGCCTCTGACTATCCACTCTGTCTATGCCCCTCATAATTTTATAGACCTCTATCAGGTCTCCCCTCAACCTCCTTCGTTCCAGTGAGAACAAACCAGGTTTATTCAACCGCTCCTCATAGCTAATGCCCTCCATACCAGGCAACATTCTGGTAAATCTCTTCTGCACCCTCTCTAAAGCCTCCACGTCCTTCTGGTAGTGTGGCGACCAGAATTGAACACTATACTCCAAGTGTGGCCCAACTAAGGTTCTATACAGCTGCAACATGACTTGCCAATTCTTATACTCAATGCCCCGGCCAATGAAGGCAAGCATGCCGTATGCCTTCTTGACTACCTTCTCCATCTGTGTTGCCCCTTTCAATGACCTGTGGACCTGTACTGCTAGATCTCTTTGACTTTCAATACTCTTGAGGGTTCTACCATTCACTGTATATTCCCGACCTGCATTAGACCTTCCAAAATGCATTACCTCACATTTGTCCGGATTAAACTCCATCTGCCATCTCGCCGCCCAAGTCTCCAAACAATCTAAATCCTGCTGTATCCTCTGACAGTCCTCATCGCTATCCGCAATTCCACCAACCTTTGTGTCGTCTGCAAACTTATTAATCAGACCAGTTACATTTTCCTCCAAATCATTTATATATACTACAAAGAGCAAAGGTCCCAGCGCTGATCCCTGTGGAACACCACTGGTCACAGCCCTCCAATTAGAAAAGCATCCTTCCATTGCTACTCTCTGCCTTCTATGACCTAGCCAGTTCTGTATCCACCTTGCCAGCTCCCCCCTGATCCCGTGTGACTTCACCTTTTGTACTAGTCTACCATGAGGGACCTTGTCAAAGGCCTTACTGAAGTCCATATAGACAACATCCACTGCCCTACCTGCATCCACCATCTTAGTGACCTCCTCGAAAAACTCTATCAAGTTAGTGAGACACGACCTCCCCTTCACAAAACCATGCTGCCTCTCACTAATACGTCCATTTGCTTCCAAATGGGAGTAGATCCTGTCTCGAAGAATTCTCTCCAGTAATTTCCCTACCACTGAAGTAAGGCTCACCGGCCTGTAGTTCCCTGGATTATCCTTGCTACTCTTCTTAAACAGAGGAACAACATTGGCTATTCCCCAGTTCCGGGACATCCCCTGAAGACAGTGAGGATCCAAAGATTTCTGTCAAGGTCTCAGCAATTTCCTCTCCAGCCTCCTTCAGTATTCTGGGGTAGATCCCATCAGGCCCTGGTGACTTATCTACCTTAATATTTTTTAAGACACCCAACACCTCGTCTTTTTGGATCTCAATGTGACCCAGGCTATCTACACACCCTTCTCCAGACTCAACATCTACCAATTTCTTCTCTTTGGTGAATACTGATGCAAAGTATTCATTTAGTACCTCGCCCATTTCCTCTGGCTCCACACATAGATTCCCTTGCCTATCCTTCAGTGGGCCAACCCTTTCCCTGGCTACCCTCTTGCTTTTTATGTACGTGTAAAAAGCCTTGGGATTTTCCTTAACCCTATTTGCCAATGACTTTTCGTGACCCCTTCTAGCCCTCCTGACTCCTTGCTTAAGTTCCTTCCTACTTTCCTTCTATTCCACGCAGGCTTTCTCTGTTCCTAGCCTTTTAGCCCTGACAAATGCCTCCTTTTTCTTTTTGACGAGGCCTACAATATCTCTCGTTATCCAAGGTTCCCGAAAATTGCCGTATTTATCCTTCTTCCTCACAGGAACATGCCGGTCCTGAATTCCTTTCAACTGACATTTGAAAACCTCCCACATGTCAGATGTTGATTTGCCCTCAAACATCCGCCCCCAATCTATGTTCTTCAGTTCCCACCTAATATTGTTATAATTAGCCTTCCCCCAATTTAGCACATTCATCCTAGGACCACTCTTATCCTTGTCCACCAGTACTTTAAAACTTACTGAATTGTGGTCACTGTTACCGAAATGCTCCCCTATTGAAACATCTACCACCTGGCCGGGCTCATTCCCCAATACCAGGTCCAGTACAGCCCCTTCCCTAGTTGGACTGTCTACATATTGTTTTAAGAAGCCCTCCTGGATGCTCCTTACAAACTCCGCCCCGTCTAAGCCCCTGGCACTAAGTGAGTCCCAGTCAATATTGGGGAAGTTGAAGTCTCCCATCACCACAACCCTGTTGTTTTTACTCTTTTCCAAAATCTGTCTACCTATCTGCTCCTCTATCTCCCGCTGGCTGTTGGGAGGCCTGTAGTAAACCCCCAACATTGTGACTGCACCCTTCTTATTCCTGATCTCTACCCATATAGCCTCACTGCCCTCTGAGGTGTCCTCCCGCAGTACAGCTGTGATATTCTCCCGAACCAGTAGCGCAACTCCGCCTCCCCTTTTACATCCCCCTCTATCCCGCCTGAAACATCTAAATCCTGGAACGTTTAGCTGCCAATCCTGCCCTTCCCTCAACCAGGTCTCTGTAATGGCAACAACATCATAGTTCCAAGTACTAATCCAAGCTCTAAGTTCATCTGCCTTACCCGTAATACTTCTTGCATTAAAACATATGCACTTCAGGCCACCAGACCCACTGTGTTCAGCAACTTCTCCCTGTCTGCTCTGCCTCAGAGCCCCACTGTCCCTATTCCCTAGTTCTCCCTCAATGCTCTCACCTTCTGACCTATTGCTCCCGTGCCCACCCCCTTGCCATACTAGTTTAAACCCTCCCGTGTGACACTAGCAAACCTCGCGGCCAGGATATTTTTCCTCTCCGGTTTAGATGCAACCCGTCCTTCTTATATAGGTCACACCTGCCCCGGAAGAGCTCCCAGTGGTCCAGATAACGGAAACCCTCCCTCTTACACAGCTGTTTAGCCACGTATTTAGCTGCTCTATCTTCCTATTTCTAGCCTCACTGGCACGTGGCACAGGGAGTAATCCTGAGAGTACAACCCTAGAGGTCCTGTCTTTTAACTTTCTCCTAGCTCCCTGAACTCCTGCTGCAGGACCTCATGCCCCTTCCTGCCTATGTCGTTAGTACCAATATGTACAACGACCTCTGCCTGTTTGCCCTCCCCCTTCAGGATGCCCTCTACCCGCTCGGAGACATCCTGGACCCTGGCACCAGGGAGGCAACATACCATCCTGGAGTCTCTTTCACGTCCACAGAAGCGCCTATCTGTGCCCCTGATAGAGTCCCCTATTGCTATTGCTCTTCTGCACTTTGACCCTCCCTTCTGAACATCAGAGCCAGCCGTGGTGCCACTGCTCTGGCTGCTGCTGTTTTCCCCTGATAGGCTACCCCCCCCGACAGTATCCAAAGGGGTATACCTGTTCGAGAGGGGGACAACCACAGGGGATTCCTGCACTGACTGCCTGCCCTTTCTGGTGGTCACCCATTTCTCTGCCTACACCTTGGGTGTGACCACATTTACATAACTGCGATCTATGACGCTTTCCGCCACCTGTATGCACCTAAGTGCATCCAATTGCTGCTCCAACCGAACCATGCGGTCTGTGAGGAGCTCCAGTTGGGTGCACTTTCTGCAGATGAAGCCATCCGGGACGCTGGAAGCCTCCCGGACCTGCTACATCTCACAGTCAGAGCACTGCACCCCTCTAACTGACATTGCGTCAATTTTTTAAAAAAATATATATTTTTTTTAATTTCAAAGTTACTGCTAACTACCTGTTCCCTAGCACTAGATTTCTAAAGCTAAATATAGTACTCTCCGATCTCTGGCTCAGATACCCCTCTAAATTATAATTAAGTAATTATGTTTAATTAGTTACCAATGCTTAATTTTTTTAATTAAGTGTAGATTCCCAACCAGCCACTCAGGTCACAGCTTTTCTGTGATGTCACTTCAGTTTCCCCCGACACACACAATTTAAAAAAGGTATAAAAGTAAAAATGAGTAAAAATCACTTAATTACCTTCTTACCTTCTGAGTGTCTTAGATGTTCTCAGGTTCTCTCCCTGACAGAGACTGCTCCTCCACCTCCGAACCTTGACCCGCACAATGCTAATAATATAATATAATAATAATATAATATGGCACTTACCTCACACCAATGGGTCTTATTATTAAGTTAGAGGAGGAGTGTGGGTGGGAGACACTACACGTGTAGTGTCTCAGTTTCCTCTCCACCAGAATTTATTGGTTGGGGGGGGGGTCTTCCCAGAAGTCCGTGGGTCGAAAAAAATAAAACAGCAAAGAAGTGTTTTTTTTAAAAGGATACACTTACCTCCCAGAAATCACTTGCGCACCGCTCCCGCTGAAATCGACTGGCCTGTTCCTGTGAAGGTAAGAGTTTTTAAAGGAGAAACTTACCTCCCAGAAATCACTTGCCACCGCTCCCGCTGAAATCGACTGGCCTGTTCCTGTGAAGGTAAGAGTTTTTAAAGGATACACTTACCTCCCAGAAATCACTTGCCCACCGCTCCCGCTGAAATCGACTGGTCAGGTCAGGTTTTTTAAGAGTCATGGTTCACAGACCCTCAGAGGAGGCATGAACTCTAGTCTGCACAAGGAGAGCCTTTCAAAGGTGATGTTTCAACGGTCCACTTTCTGTCCCCATGCCAAGATAAGGCCCCCTACTCACCCCCATGGCCAAGCTATGGCATTCCATATGGTACAGGGGGTATTAGGACACAGCGGGTGGATGGTGTACCGTAGCTTGTCAAAGTAGGTATGATGAGGCATGGGCAGATGGATGTGGTGCCATTGATTTCCACAAGGGGTACGAGGAACCATAAGGTTGAGTGGAGTACCAGAGCTTGACATATAGGGTACAAGGCGCCATGGGTATGGGTGGAGTGGTATAACTTGGAATTGGGGGTATGTGGACCATGGGGAGGTGAAGGGTGTGCCATAGCTTGCTATAGGGGGCAAGTGGGATCATGTGGGGTGGATGAGGGTCAAAGCCGGGTATGGGAGCATGAAGTGGCATGAAAGGGTCTTGGGGAATGTGTGAGGAGCTATGAAGGGTGAGGTCCAGAGTGCCTTTGCGTTTTTATTTTAACTGGGACCAAGTGCTGAGGTGGGCCTTTGAAACAGCTTGTCTTGGTACCTGGCACCCCCTCTGGCTGTCTCCAAACATTTTCTCATGTTGGCTGGCTCGAACGCAACCCATAACCGCGCCCCAGTACTGAAGGTATCACCTTTACACGCAATTTCCCTTGAGGTGGGTGGGCTGAGTCAGGAAGTTTCCAAACCCCCGCTGAAATTCATGCCATATTTCTTCAGTTGACAAGAAGTGCTTGTCTTACATGATCTTCTTTTGGCAACGCAGCAGTAAACATCCATTATGCTATTGTACTACGTTTGGTTATCTTGGGCAGGATTTTTTGGCCATTCACACTGGTGGGATCTCACCAACAGCGCACCCCTCCCGTGGGCTTCTCGGTGAAGAGGAGTGTGCTCAATGGGTAACCCCATTGGTAACGGCAGGACCAGAACGTTCCACCACCGGCTATTGGTGAGATGCTTTTGGCTGCTGCAGAACACTCTACAAATGGAGAGGAAAATCCCACACACAATATTTTATCCATGGTTTTATTTTTCTGATTTTCTCATTCGGATTGGGCAATATCTCAAAATCAAGTATTTTTTCAGAGAACATTCCAAACAAAGAGGCTGTACATCGCATTCTATGATTTATTGGGGAGAAAGCAAGATTAGGCTATTGAGTTGGGTGATCAGCCATGATTATGATGAATGGCAGAGCAGGCTCGAAGGGCCAAAAGGCCTCCTCCTGATCTTCTCTGTATCTCTGTATCTATGTACAAGCACCGGCCTCACCTCTACGTTGCTCAAGCAAGACCAGCCTTGGGTGAAAGAGACGTTTATTCCACCAATTTCCCATGAATCAATTAATTGCTTCCTCAGCTTTGTCAGACTGTGTGTCAGCAGGAGAGATCATTATTTTCAGATACAATATTCCAGATTATTTCTTTTTCTATTTATGTATTCCAGGTTCAGGAATCAAACATATGAGCATTGTAATGATGGATGTATGTTTGAATATTTTTTGGAATATGGTGGTGTTCTGTAAAGAAATGTGTGTGTATCTCTTTGTGAACATGATTAATGAAACTGGAGGACAGTTCATAGAGACAGATTCTCTGTGGGCAGTAAGAGATAAAAGAGTGAAGGCGTTAGGTCCATGTATTTGTAATGAGAGATTATGGTGAAAGGATTTACAAGTAAATTCCCAAAAGACGTGCTGTTAGGTAATTTGGACATTCTGAATTCTCCCTCTGTTCACCCGAACATGCGCCGGAATGTGGCAACTAGGAGCTTTTCACAGTAACTTCATTGCAGTGTTAATGTAAGCCTACTTGTGACAATAATAAAGATTATTATTATATAAAAATAGATTTGTTTTAAAATTTGTATTATGAGATATGTAGAGACTTGATTTTTCAGCTTTGAATTTCAAATGGAAGTTCTGAAATGACAATGGACTTTCACAACAAAGGTTTCAGAAGTTATCAAAGGAAGCTATATTAAATTGTGTTGACCCAAAAATGGAAGCAATAGGAAAACATGAAAAATTATTATGTTTGAAAAAGTTGAGTTCAAAGAGGTGTTTGAGGACAGTGGATTCTGAGATGAAATATGCTCAACTGAGTTGAGGCATGGGGTAAAATGTCTTGAGACCAAATCTGTGCTAAGAGAAGGTGAGAAAATTGTGAATTTGAAGCAGCCATCCAGTCAAGCCGGAATAGCCTTTGTTTTCAGAAAGAAGGCTGTTTTGGGACCTTTCTTTTAGATCTTCACCTCAGAGTGGAAGTGTTCTGGAGTCACCTGGTGTATCTTCATTAAAGTAACAGCAGTTCTTTGTCTTGCCTAATTTTTCTATGTTGTTGTTGCCGCAAAGACAAAAGGTATGGGTGTACCCACACTTTGGATTCTTGTAAAACACAATGAGATGCTTATTAAGGATGTTGTTCTGACAATCAAAGATGGTGACCCACCCAAAGCCTGCACAAAAACTCTGCTAATATCACTACACATCATGTTGAGCATAAGCAGCAGGAATGTATTCCTAGGTGCATAACAACCCTCCGCCTTTATGAATAACATTTATACAACCCTTGATGTTATTTCTACACATATATTTGGCTGCTTGAGGCCTCAGAAGTGTCCTCATTCCTTTCTGTCGATGGCAATTCTTGAGTCGGTATTTCAGTATCTGTCATGATAGGCATTGAAAAGTTCTCAGAGACAGAAACCCAACTCGTCACGATCTCTGGTCTCCATTGCAAACCTTGCTTTCTAGATTTTCCAAAGGCGGAACCTCTTGAGAAGTTTGTGCAAACTCACTTCATGAAACAAGTAACTGATCAGCTTAATGTTGCCAAATTCTTTCATCATCTGTTTGTACGTTGTATGATATTGGACCTGTCTTTGCTAGGATCATAAGTGCTACCCCGTTTCTTGTTCGTGGTGCATGTCTGCTAACACACACACTCCCTGGTTGAGTACTTGCTTTTTAGAGTTTTGCCTCCCCATAACAATTATTGCTTGTTGTTTTAATTTGACAACTTCTGAAGTATCAGGTGGAATTAACAAATCAAACTGTGTTTTTAGTTTCTTCTTGAACAACAGCATTGTCGGTGAACATTGCATAGTAGTATGTGCTGTGCTCCGATAAGACAATTGGAATTTGTTTATTCTTCTGCTAAAGTCCCCTAGTCCTTTGATGCTTTGATAGAATACTTTAATGATTGCGCACAATGTTCAGCCAATCCATTTGTTGCTGGATAATATGGAGCTGACTTGATGTGGTGCATACCGTTCCCCACCAAGTAGTCCTCAAACTTCTTCAAAGTAAATCGAGTGCCATTTTCACTGACAGTCTGCTCTGGTGTTCCAGATTGTACAAATTCTCAATGGCTTGCTCAGTCATCGTTGATTCATTATTGCAACTTGGGGCCATTTTGAGTGCGCATCCACAATCCCCAAGAACAAGTGACCCTCCAGTGGACCAGCATAATCAATGCAAATTTTCTACCAGTTTTGTGGCAGCCATTCCCATGGGTGTAATGTTTCATAGTGGAGTGTTCCTGAATTTTGCATAAGACTGATATTTCCCAACTTTCTCTTCAATTTGAGCGTCTAATCCTAACCACCAATAGGATGTCCCTCATTCAGTGGGTCGGGGACTGTACAATGCAAGCATGGAGGAATAAACATACGGATTCCCCACAATAGAACTCAATTCTATACTGTCAGCTCCTGTATGGTGTAGGACTTGAGGTCTGGATTTTTCCTATGATTGTCAGAGAGCGTTTATTTTTGGAACATGTCCATCACCTTCCCGATGCAGTTGGTCCAGAGACCCAGAAGTTCTGAAGCCTTGGTCGGCCCATCACAAGAGATGGGTATTGCTTGAGTGCCAATACCCAAGCAAGGTATTGCCCTGCCTCCCATAACCAAGGGGCTCCAATGGCCTCTGAGACCCTAGGAGTTGCCGTGATGCCTGGTCTCCGCTTGAGGAGATCAATACTCACTGACGCCCAGTCGAGGCACCACCAGCGCAGCTGGGAACTCCCGGGAACCGGGAGAATGTGGTTATCCTAATGGATCATTTAAATATGAATATCTGGATCATGGTCAGCTAGGGCGTAATCCAGATCACGCCGGGCACCGCAGGTTGGTGCCTCATGCGTCATTTTGCACCCGGTGTGAAGCCTGATTTGAGCTTCTGCCAATGCACTGAGATTAGCGGTAACCATAACATGGTGGGAAAACCGCGCCTCTGTGTCATCCTCACCATTTTCCTTCCCACCTATTTTTATGTCTTCTGCAAACTTGGCAATGGTGATTTCACTTCCCTTGTCCAACTGGTTAATATATACCGTCAATAATTGTGGTCCCAGCACTGATCCCTGTGTTACTCCATTAGTTACAGTTAGCTGTTGTGAAAAAGCTCCTCTTATCCCAACTCTGTCTTTTATCAGTTAGCCTGTGTCAGACCAACTATTGTGCCAAATTCAGTAGCCCTCTCGTCACGCTGGGCCTGGTTCAGGGCAAAATTAATGAAGTCCGAGGCCCTTGCAGAGAATGATTCATGACCTCATGGATGCACTTATGGATGGATGCCTGTGAAATGACACACAAGTCTCCGGTCGCATAAAAGCTGAAGGCTGCTGTGAGCTTCATGGCCACAGGCAGAGGGTGTCCTCTGCATCCAAGTGGGGCAAAGTTGGAAAGAATGTGGTACAGGTACTGTACAGCCTCCCTGGTCCGGTGGAGTCTCCTCCAGCACATGTTGTATAATATCTCCATCAAGAAAACTTGGGTCCTATATGACCTCGGTTTCCTTCTGCGCCTTTGTGCTCCCTGTCGTGTTGGGTGTTCCTCTACACAAACATACCAACACGGTTGTAGATGGTACAACTCTGTTTTATTACTCTTGATAACAACATCTGTCAACTTATGACTGTGGTTCGTACTTTACCCTTTAACCTGTGGACCCAGCCCTAACACTATCTTAGAGAGGCACTCAGCACATGGTGTATGTCTGAGTGGCACGCTGTGTGCTCTGTGCCCTGAGCTGTCTCCTGCTGGAATGAATGGGAGCTGTGGTGTTCCCCGTTTTATAGTACGTGTGCTCTCACTGGTGGTTGGCTGTGATGTTGCGTGTGTGTTGATTGGTTCATTGATCTGTCCATCAGTGTGTATGTGTGTTTGCACCATGATATGTTTATCTGAATATCATGACATCCCCTTTTTTACAAGAATATGTGCCTATGTGGTAATAAATATTCGTGTGTACTGAGTGCAGCTGAATATGTATGTGCAATATCTACAACATGTACATGAGGCTAAACTATATACATGGGAAGGTGTCAGGTGCAACATAGCAACGAGGTTGTACCATAAACAAAACAAGTGCAATCATCAAACATCGAAAGCAAACTCCTGTAACGACAAAAAGAGAAACACATTAACATTGTGGCATGACACTTTAGTGAGTCCAATGTGCAAACAGGCTCATAAGTCCAGCCTAGTAGGTGGGCGACGAATTCGGGTTGACTGCCGCAAGGGTGGGTGAGGATCCACCGGCTGAGGAATGGGCCTGGCCACAGGCGATAGAGGAATGGGCATAGTGGCAGGAAGCTCCGCGAAGTCGACATCAGGGACAACAGGAGGGCGTGGCACCGGTGCATGATCACGTAGCGAGCGCGGAAGCAGCCGAAGAGCCTGCCGATTATGTCGGCGAATGGAGCCATCAGGCATGCGAACCAGGAATGAGCGGGGAGCCACGCGGCGGAGAACTTCGGCAGTTGCTCACCAGCCGCCCTTTGGTAGGTGGATGCGGACGTTGTCTCCAGGCGCCAAGGCAGGAAGATCAGTTGCCCGACGTCATGTGCCACCTTCTGCTGAGCACGCTGCCGTCGCATCCTTTGCAGTACTGGAGCATGGCCGGGTTTAGGAACATGAATGGACAGTACAGTGGTCATGAGGGTGTGACCCATCAACAGCTGGGCTGGTGAGAGGCCAGTAGACAGTGGGGCCGAGCGATAGGCCAGCAGGGCTAAACAGAAATCCGATCCAGCATCAGCAGCCTTGCAGAGGAGCCGCTTGACGATATGGATGCCCTTTACCGCCTTGCCATTTGACTGGGGATGCAGAGGGCTGGACGTCACGTGTGTGAAGCCATACGAAGCGGCAAAAGAAGACCATTCTTGGCTTGCGAAACAGGGCCCATTGTCCGACATGACGGTAAGCGGAATGCCATGGCAAGCGAAGGTTTCCTTGCATGCCCTGGTGACAGCTGACGATGTCAAATCGTGCAGGCGTATGACCCCTGGATAATTTGAAAAATAATCAATTATGATGACGTAGTCCCTGCCGAGCGCATGAAAAAGGTCCACACCCACCTTTGCCCAGGGGGACATTATCAACTCATGGGGATGAAGCATCTCAAGGGGTTGCACCGGCTGAAACCTTTGGCAGGTGGGGCAGTTGAGCATCATGTTGGCAATGTCGTCGCTGATGCCCGGCCAGTATACAGCGTCTCGGGCCCTCCGCCTGCACTTCTCGACCCCGAGATGGCCTTCGTGTAATTGTTCGAGGACCAGCCTGTGCATGCTGTGTGGAATCACAATCCGGTCCAACTTTAGGAGGACACCGTCAATGACGGCCAAGTCGTCCCGGACATTGTAGAATTGTGGGCACTGTCCTTTGAGCCACCCTTCCGTCATGTGGCGCATCACACGTTGTAGAAGGGGGTCAGCCGCAGTCTCCCGGCGAATACGGGCCAGACTTGCATCATTAGCTGGCAGATTGGCCGAAGTGAAAGCCACATGCGCTTCGACCTGACATACGAACCCCCCCGATTCGGGCGGTGTGCTCACTGCTCTGGACAGGGCATCCGCGATGATGAGGTCCTTTCCCGGGGTGTAGACCAGTTGGAAGTCGTACCTCCGGAGCTTGAGCAGAATGCCCTGGAGGCGACGGGTCATCTCATTCAGGTCCTTTTGTATGATGCCGACCAGGGGGCGATGGTCAGTTTCCACGGTGAACTGAGGGAGACCATACACGTAGTCGTGGAACTTATCTATGCCGGTTAACAAACCCAGGCACTCCTTCTCGATCTGCGCATAGCGCTGTTCTGTGGGGATCATGGTCCGCGAGGCATAGGCGACCGGGGCCCATAATGCAGTGTCGTCCCGTTGCAGGAGTACCGCCCCAATGCCGGACTGGCTGGCATCAGTCGAGATCTTCGTATCTCGAGAAGTGTCGAAGAACGCCAATACCGGGGATGTGGTGAGCTTGATCTTGAGCTCCTCCCATTCTTTCTGGTGTGCGGGCAGCCACTGGAACTCCGTAGTCTTCTTCACTAGGTGGCGAAGAGCCGTTGTGTGGGAGGCAAGGTTGGGAATGAACTTCCCCAGGAAGTTGACCATCCCGAGAAAGCGTAGCACTGCCTTCTTGTCTGCCGGCTGCGGCATGGCTGCAATAGCTGTCACTTTGTCTGCATCCGGACGCACTCCTGACCGGGATATGTGGTCCCCCAGAAACTTTAGCTCAGTTTGGCCAAAAGAACACTTGGCTCGGTTGAAGCGCAGGCCGTGTTCTCGTATCCGAGCAAAGATGCGCTGGAGACGACTGATGTGCTCCTGCGTGTGGTGGACCAGATGATGACGTCATCAACATAGACGCGCACCCTTTCAATGCCCTCCATCATCTGTTCCATGATTCGATGAAACACCTCGGATGCCGAGATGATGCCAAACGGCACTCTATTGTAGCAGTACCTGCCAAAGGGAGTGTTGAAGGTGCACAGCTTCCTGCTGGACAGATCCAGTTGAATCTGCCAAAAACCCTTTGAGGCATCAAGCTTTGTAAAAATTTTAGCCCGGGCCATTTCGCTCATGATCTCCTCCCGTTTGGGTATGGGTAGTGTTCCCTCATGATGTTGTTGTCCAGGTCTTTCGGGTCGATGCGGATCCGGAGTTCGCCAGAGGGCATTTTTACGCACACCATGGAGCTGACCCATGGCGTGGGCTCCGTGACCCGGGAAAGCACTCCTTGGTCCTGGAGATCCTGCAGCTGCTGCTTGAGGCGGTCTTTGAGTGGTGCTGGGACTCTCTGAGGTGCGTGAATGACCGGGGTGGCGTCCGATTTGAGCCGTATTCTGTAGGTGTAGGGCAGTGTGCCCATGCCCTCGAAAGCCTCCTGGTTGTGGGCGAGGAGCGAGTGGAGCTGTGCCCTAAAGTCTGCATCCGGGAAGTCGGACGTGCCTTCTGGAGACAGAGTGTGTACCCGCTGAACGAGGTGGAGAACCTTGCACACTTGTGCGCCTAGCAGGGAGTCCTTTGATGATCCAACTATCTCAAAGGACAGTGATGCTGTGTATGCATTGTGTGTAACCTCGAGCTGGCAGGATCCCATGGCCAGGATAACATTTTTGTTGTAATCAACCATCTGACAACGGGATGGCCGAATCGGTGGTTTTACCTTCAAGGCATAGAAGGCTGACCATGCAATAAGGTTGGCGGAGACACCAGTGTCTAAACGGAATGTGATTGGTGATCGGTTGACCGTTAGGGTGGCACACCATTCATCACCCGGATTAACGCTGTTCACTGGCATCGGCTGGTGGGTCCTACTTGGGGACATCTGATTCCTGTCAATGACCGCAACGTGGAAGGCTTCCCGGTCATCAGTATCACCGGTCTGTACGTCGTCAGGGTATGACTCGGTGTATGGAGGCTGAATGGCTCGCATGTCCCTGCGAGGCTGGCGGAATTGGGGAGCATTGGCAGGTTGAGCTGCTCGACAGCAGGCAGCGTAGTGGCCCATCTTGCCACAGCGGAGGCACTGTCGATTCTTTGCTGGACATTGCCACTTGAAATGTGCGGATCCACAGTTGCCGCATGTCGTGACGTCATGGCGTTCGTTGCGCCACCGCGCATGCGCAGTTCGGTCCTGTGTAGAGCGCGCCTGCGTGTCACGTCACTCTGCGTCAACGTCTCTTTTGGCGCGTACAAGCGTGGGAGGCTGGAAAGCGCACAAAATGGCCGCCCTCGTCCGGGCCGCGGACCGGGAGGAACTCGATCGACTGGACCCGCTCGGCCTCATAGGTCCCCTGCCATGCCGATTCGGCCGCCTGGAATTTGGAGTACCGGCTGGTCGCGTTTTCATGGAGGACGCAGGCTTCGATGGCGGTGCCTAGGGTGAGGCTCTTAATTTTGAGGAGCTGTTGGCGTAGGGTGCCCGAGGTGACCCTAAAAACTATCTGGTCCCGAATCATGGAATCGGAGGTGGCCTCATAGCCGCAGGACTGCGCAAGGATACGGAGGTGTGTCAAAAAACATTTTGGGGTCTGCTGGAAGAGGTACCTCTCGAAGCTCTCATTTACCTCGACGCTGAAGTGTTGCTCAAGTTTTAGAAGGACCGTCTTGTACTTCGTCTTGTCCTCACCTTCCGCGAACACCAGGGAGTTTTAGATGTGGATGGCGTGTTGCCCCGCCGTGGAGAGGAGGAAGGCGATTTTCCTGGTGTCGGATGCATTCTCCCTGTCTGTGGCTTCTAGGAAGAACTGGAAGCGCTGTTTAAACAGCTTCCAGTTGACGCCGAGGTTTCCAGCGATTTGGAGCGGCTGTGGCGGGCTGATGGTGTCCATGGCGCAGGATGGCAGATCCCTGAAGATGTGCAGGTAGGTCTCACAGTTGCTGGGTTCCAATCCTGGTACTATGTCGTGTTGGGTGTTCCGCTACACAAACGAACCAACACGGTTGTAGATGGTACAACTCTGTTTTCTTAATCTTGATAACAACATCTGTAAACTTATGACTGTGGTTCATACTTTACCCTTTAACCTGTGGACCCAGCCCTAGCACTATCTTAGAGAGGCACTCAGCACATGGTGTATGTCTGAGTGGCACGCTGTGAGCTCTGTGCTCTGAACTGTCTCCTGCTGGAATGAGCGGGAACTGTAGTGTTGCCCGTTTTATAGTGCGTGTGCTCTCACTGGTGATTGGCGGTGATGCTGCGTGTGTGTTGATTGGTCTGTTGATCTGTCCATCAGTGTGTGTGTGTGTTTGCACCATGATATGTTTATCTGAATATCATGACACTCCCTGTTCAGCTGGCGCGTCTCCCGGTCCCTGGGCCTGCCCTGAGCCCCACTGGTCTGCTGCTGCTGCGTGTTCCCTGAGTGCCTCCTCCACTACAGTGATAAGGAGGAAAGCCAGGTTTGTGTCGCTGAATCACAGTAAGGTTGAAATTGCTTCCGCTTAACAACTGCAATTCCTCATACCCGTTGACCTCCCAGACCTGGAAGCAGCCAGACACACAACTTACTCGATGCCTAATACTCACTCATATCACAGGTGCCCTCCAATCTCCATCACATGACTGGCTTTATCAGAAATGGTTTATCCTCCTATCTGATTCTCCCCTCCCTTTTTCTCAATATTTGACTGGAGATTACAATGGTCACCCATCCCTCATGGGCAGGGTTCACTGTACAGTGATGTCCACATTTGGGACCAGTGGATCCTCAATGGCAGGTGCTGGGGTCCAGTACATAAGCAAATATCATGTGTACCGAAGCATTTTTCCTTGAACCATGAGTTTTCAGCCCATTCCTTGACTTTGAGACTGTGGGCAGCTGACATTGTTAAAGGTCAACTCTTGATGGCCAATTAGTTTGACAAATATGAGTCTCAGGAATATTAGAGGGCACAATTACTTTCTGCTTCAGGGATATGCAAAGCTAATTGGCACCCTTCTCACTCAGGCTGCATAATTCCGAGACCTCATTCCTGTCAGGCCTTTATATTTAAGACTCCTGGACAAACATTCCATATTTTTTTGCCACACACCCCCTCCCCAGACTGGGAACCACTTTCTGGGTTTCATTCACACAGCCCTTTAGGCCCACATCCTTCACTCTCATCAGACCCTACCCCCTCATGCCATGTGGGCTGTACATGTGGCCAGCTCATACCCCAAGAACTTAAAAAGAAAAACCAGGAAGCAGGATTCAGGATCCTCCACATCATCCACAACCTCATTCCGATTGAACCCCCCTCACCCCTCTGTGGAACGAGCTCTGTCCGCTTGGACTCCTTGGTATTAGATGGAGGCAGTGGTGCTCAACTCCTTCCTCCCTCTTGGAGATCATGGAACTGATTTCCCTTATTAAAAGTCAGCAGTAATTCATGCCCGTGTGACATCACGTCGGGTGGGTGGGGAGATTCAATGAAGTGTGAGGATGCATCGTTATTCTCACTCAGTATATCATAATGGATTCAAATTGATGTAAATCGGGTTCACTCCCTTCCTTGATGTGAACCTGATTGTGTCATCGGGGAGGGTCTGGAAACATTACTATCTGAAATATCGCCGATGCAAATCCTGTTTTCGGCCTCTCGTGATATTTAGCGGACATTGCAGGATTTGAACCCATGGCTATCTGGCCCTGGAAATCTCGCCCAATGATCTTGTACTTCCTCATCTCATTCAATATTGGGAATTCCTGCTTACCTACAAGCTGTCTGATCATTAGGAGACAATGGAAGAGAGGTGGTGATAAGGTCAAAATTGAATGTTGGAACCTGACATGTTTTTGGATGATGTCGCTGAAGGGCAGCATGTAGATGGGAACGAGGAGGGGAGTCAAGGCTCGATCCTTGCAGAACTCCTGAGGTTCTAATGTAGGTAGGGCAAGAGAATTTAATACAGGCTTTTTCTGGCTCTGATTACATGATAATCATTGAACCAGCGAGTTTAGTCTCACACAGCTGGACGGCAGAGGAGAACGTTTGGAGGAAAATGATGTGGTCAGCAGTGCCAAAGGCTACAGAAAGGGTCAAGAAATCAATAATACTCAAGAATAAAAATGGAAACTTTAATCACATGCAGCTTCTTTCAGGCTCAGGTAATGTCAGGAGCCGATGTCTGTCCAGGAAGCTGAGCTGGGTTGAGCTGTTAAAGCCCTTCAATAAATTAATCTGGGCTTTATCACAAGTAACAGCACCTTGATGTCAACTGAACAAAAGCTAGGTAGAACATACGCATTGCATGTTTTATTCAGTTTCTTTGAGTCTACAAGAGACAACTTGAAGATAGTGAAGATCAATTAAGTTTCTGTTTTTCATTAACTTTGGTGTGGAGGCAGGAGGAATGGGATTACATCTCCTAATTTCACAGCAATGCCAGAGGCTACTGCAAGATAAATCCCACACTCCCACTTTCCTTTTCCCATTGACATTGTTCCCCACTCTGGCTAGTTTAGCATACCGACTGACCAGTTTTGCATTATGACCACAGCTCGCACTACAATGGAGATGAGTTTGCAGACCTAATTTAGAATAAGAAGGTGCTGTTCAGGTGACTATGTACAAATCGCTGATGCTTTGTCTGTCAGGCCAGGCCTCTGATCTGCACACTATCCATCCCTTTGTACCACTAGGCCTAGTTCATTCTCATAGAGATTGTTATGTTCTTTGTTGCAACTGCAAAGAAAAAGAATGGAAGATGGCACATGTCGAGGTTGTATGACATAATGCAAGGGGTTTATTTACAAGGTGCTGCTCAAACAGGGTACAATGTTGAATGCCACAAAAGCATGTGAAATGCTCCAATGCCGACATTACATAACACATTGACATTACACCAGCAATCGTGTTACTCTGATACACAACAGATATAAACAAATATATCCTTGTATACATTCATCTGAATGAGTACCTGCATGAAAGTATGTCACCAGTGGCCACCCATAGAATGAAAATATCGTGATAATCTCAGTGCTATCTTCTACTTGAGAATTTTATCCATTAGAACTGTCAGGAAAGCAATAAAATGAAATGATTTCAACTGTTAACCACTTAATAAAACCTGATGACTTAACTAAACAGAAAGAGATAACTATACCTGAAAGCTGAAATAGAATTTCAGTACTTAGCTGTAATCTATGACGATAAAACATCTGCCTTGGACTGGAGACAGTTTCTCTCTTCTTCTTACTCAGTTTCACCCAAATTGAGCACTGAAACTTTAGGCTGGGATTTCCCTGCCCAGTTGTGGAGGGACCTGTTGCAGGAGATCTGATGACCCAGTCTTCCTGTGGAACCCGCTGATGTGGGCAATGAGCAGGGCTGGAAAATCTCACCTTAAGTTTTATCTCATTCTGTTCTTCCATTTCAACAATAACTCAATATTATAGTGTCCCAGATGATACTCATTAAATTATATTATCAGGATCTCATGTTCATCTGTTCTTTCCCCCATCTTTCTTCTGCAACCAAGAAAACTAGAAACATTTCATAAATGCCTTTCACAGCCTGGCAGGCTATCACCTCTTATGTTTCTGTTAGGTAACATATTTTAACCTAATTAATAAGCTCCTTGGTACAGTTTTCCTGGTTGTTCCAGATGGCATTTATCTTTCGAGAACAGAACTGAGCAGCGGGATATGTGTTGATCTTGATGTTAACGACGTGCACAAAGATAATAGAGAAACTTTTGAACCCATCATCAACAGCAAGGAGAATTCTGTGATTACTTTCAATTACTACTGAGCAGGGAGCCCCTCAGAGCCAGAGAATTGTGAAGGTAAGATTATTTATAAAAGCAGAATAGAAGCTGCTTACAACACTCATGATTTTTGCTGATTTTCCTGATCATTTGGTCATGCATTGAGCTTGTTTTTTTTGGACCTATGGGCTATCCCAACAGTAAAGCATCTTTGTTTTGAATCTCCATTATTTAAGCTTAATTAATAATGTCTTACTTGTTAAATTATTACGTTGAAGTTCATTGTTTACATCTCACAAAAGATTGCGCTGATGATATGCACAATTTTTCAGTTTAGCTTTACAGGTGTCCTCGACCCAAGTCACCTTGGGTCAACGGAATAGATTTTTCATTGTCATAATCTCAAACCTAAAATAGTGTTCCTCCCACTTCTAATTATCTAGACAGCGTCGTGTTGCCTTAAAAAAAACAATATTGTGGTTCCCCATGTATATTATTTTGAATGTCTCAGAAACTCAGCGTACCCACTGAAAAGGTTTAAATTACCCCTAATATATTATGGATGAGTGACCATGTGAGATGTGCTGATAATGATTTTGTGAATGTAGGTGACACTATCTAAAAGAAAATTATTATCTCATACATCTTGGGGCACAGTCCCTAAGTAAGAATGCGATCTTGAAAGATTAATGTCATCTGGAACAACCAGGCAAACTGTACCAAGGAGCTTATTAATTAGGTTAAAAGATGTTACCCAACAGAAACATAAGAGGTGATGTCTTGCCAGGCTGTTAAAGACATTTAAGAAATGTTTCTAGTTTTCTTGGTTGCAGAAGAATCACGGGGAAAAAAACAGATCAACATGAGATCTTGAAGATATAATTTACTGAGCATCATCTGTGACACGCTAATATTGAGTTATTCAAATGGAGGAACAGAATGAAATAAAACTTAAGGTTGGGTTTTCCAACCTGCCCACTGCCCAGATCAGCGGGTCCCACAGGAAGACTTTTGACTGGGTCATCAGATCTCCTGCAATGGGTCCCTCCACAACTGGGCTCGGAAATCCGAGCCTAAGGTTTCAGTGCTCAATTTGGGTGAACCTAAGTAAGAAGAAAAGGGGAACTGTCTTCAGTGCAAGGCAGATGTTTTATCATCATAGGTTTCAGATATATACTACAAATCTCTTTAAAAGCAAATTACTGCGGATGCTGAAATCTGAAACGAAAGAGAAAATTCTACTGCAATTCTTGGGCAGCACGGTAGCATTGTGGATAGCACAATTTCTTCACAGCTCCAGGGTCCCAGGTTCGATTCCAGCTTGGGTCACTGTCTGTGCGGGGTCTGCACATCCTCCCCGTGTGTGCGTGGGTTTCCTCCGGGTGCTCCGGTTTCCTCCCACAGTCCAAAGATGTGCAGGTTAGGTGGATTGGCCATGATAAATTGCCCTTAGTGTCCAAAATTGCCCTTAGTGTTGGGTGGGGTTACTGGGTTATGGGGATAGGGTGGCGGTGTTGACCTTGGGTAGGGTGCTCTTTCCAAGAGCCGGTGCAGACTCAATGGGCCGAATGGCCTCCTTCTGCACTGTAAATTCTATGATTCTATCTGAGCTTTCAGGTATAGTTATTTATTTCTGTTCACTTAAGTCATCAGGTTTTAGGAAGTGGTTAACAGTCATAATCATTTCATCTTATTGTTTTCCTGACAGTTCTAATGGATATAATTCTCAAATAGAAGTATAGCACTTAGATTATCGCGATATTTTCATTCTATGGGTGACATACTTCCATGCAAATACTCTTTCAGATGAATGGATATATTTGTTTATATCTGTTGTGTGTCAGAGTAACACGATTGCTGGTGGTAATGTCAATGTGTTATGCATTGTCGTCATCAGAGCGTTTCACAGGCTTTTGTGGCATTCAATATTGTACCCTGTTTGAGCAACATCTTGTAAATAAACCCCTTGCATTATGTCATACAACCTCGACTTGTGCCATCTTCCATTCTTTTTCTTTGCAGTTGCAACAAAGAGCATAACAATCTCTATGAGAATGAACTAGGCCTAGTAGTACAAAGGGATGGATAGTGTGCAGATCAGAGGCCTGGCCTGACAGGTATGGCTTCAGCGATTTATGCAGACACTTAAACTGCACACTCTTAGCCTAAATTGGGTCGCCAACCTCATCTCCATTGTAGGGACGAGCTGTGGTCACCAATCAAAGCTGGTCAGCCAGTAGGCTGAACTAGCCAGAGATAAATTGTGATAGGGGGAACAAGTCAATGGGAAAAGGAAAGTAGGAGTGTGGGATTTGCCTTGCAGTGGCCTCTGGCATTGCTGTAGAATTAGGCAATGTAATCCCGTTCCTGCTGCCTCCACATCAAAGGTGTGAAAAACAAAACCATAATTAATTGTTCTTCACTATCTTCAAGTTTTTTCTTGTAGACTCAGAGAAGCCGAATGAAACATGCAATGTGTATGTTCTACCTAACTTTTGCCCAGTTGGCATCAAGATGCTGTAACATGTGATAAAGCCCAGATTAATTTATTGAAGGGGCTTAACAGCTCAACCCAGCTCAGCCTCCTGGACAGACATTGGCTCCTGACATCACCTCAGCATGAAGGAAGCTGCATGTGATTAAAGTTTCCATTTTTATTCTGAGTATTATTGACTTCTTAACCTGTCTGTAGCCTTTGACATTGCTGCCCACACCATTTTTCTCTGCCGTCCAGCTTTGTGAGACTAAACCTGTTGGCTCCATGATTATCATGTCATCGTGGCCAGAAAAAGCCTGCATTAGCTTCTCTTGCCACATCTACATTATAACCTCAGGAGTTCCCCAAGGATCGAGCCTTGACTCCCCTCCTACTTCCCATCTACATGCTGCCCTCCAGCGACATCATCCAAAAACATGTCAGTTCCACATGTGCACATTGGACAACATTCAATTTTAATTTATCATCACTTCTCTCGATTCTTCCATTGTATCATAATGATTAGTCAGCTTGTAGGTAAGCAGAAGTTTCCAATATTGGATAAGATGAAATTGCATCCGACTAAATATGTGGAAGTACAAAATCATTGGGTAGGATTTTCTGAGTTGGATAGCCGTGGGCTCAAATCCCATGATATCTGCAAAATATCACAAGAGGCCAGAAACGGGGTTTACACTGGCGATATTTCAGAAAGCGATGTTCTTAGGCCCTTAACGATGATGCGATCAGGTTCAAGTCCAGGAATGGTGCGAACCCAATTTGCA
The DNA here is from genome assembly GCF_047496885.1 of Scyliorhinus torazame. NCBI lineage: Eukaryota > Metazoa > Chordata > Chondrichthyes > Carcharhiniformes > Scyliorhinidae > Scyliorhinus > Scyliorhinus torazame. The sequence continues at coordinate 310,188,699 of NC_092708.1, forward strand.
TCAATTTGAATCCTGACAGTAATGAGGTCTCGGAATTATGCAGCCTGAGTAAGAAGGGTGCCAATTAGCTTTGCATATCCCTGAAGCAAAAAGTAATTGTGCCCTCTAATATTCCTGAGACTCATATTTGTCAAACTAATTGGCCATCAAAAGTTAACCTTTACCAATGTCAGCTGCCCAGAGTCTCAAAGTCAAGGAATGGGCTGAAAACTCATGGTTCAAGGAAAAATGCTTCGGTACACGGGACCAGGAGGGACTGTGTCTGCTTATGTGCTGGATCCCAGCACCTGGCATTAAGGATCCATTAGTCCTCAATGTGGACATCACTGTACAGTGAACCCTGCCCATGAGGGATGGGTGACCACTGTAATCTCCTATCAAATATTGAGAAAATAGGAGGGGAGAACCAGAGAGATGTCTAGATTTCTGATTGGGTAAGGGAATATGCCAGGGCAAGCACCTGTGGAGTAAGTGAGCATTAGGCATCGGGTAAGTTGTGGGACGAGCTGCTTCCAGGTCCGAGAGGTCAATGGGTGAGGTGGGGTGCTTTTGTTCATTGGAAACGACACCAACCTGACTGTCTCGCTTTCATCCTTCGCAGCTAACCGAGAGACTTTGGTATAGAGCCAGTGGAGCTGGCTATTCTCTTCATCACTGCACTGGAGGAGCACAGATCCCAGCAAAAACATGCAGCGGCACCGGAAAACACACAGCAGCATGAGGCCAGGAGGCTGCAGGGAAGGCTCAGGGGCTGGAGGTCACGCCAGCCGAACAGGGAGCACAAAGGCGCAGAAGGAAACCGAGGGCATACTGGACCCGAATGTCCTTCATGGCTCTGGCGCACAGCATGTGCTGGGGGAGACACCGCCTTCCCAGGGACTTTGTACTGTACCTTTGCCACATTCTTTCCAACTTGGCGCCACGTGGATGCAGAGGACACCAGCTCCCTGTGACTGTGAAGGTCACGGCAGCCCTCAGCGTTTATGTGACCGAGTCGTTCTAGGGAGCCACGGGTGACCTGTGTGCCATTTTGCAGGTGTCCACTCATAAGTGCATCCGTAACATCCCACATCACTCTATGCAAGGGCCGAGAGGGCTACGCAATGGATCAGGCCCAGCAGGCCGAGAGGGCTACGGAATACGGCACCACAGTTGGTCAGATGCAGGCTACATGGTAAAAGAGTTGGGATAAGAGGATCTTTTTCACGATGGCTAACTGTAACTACTGGAGTGCTACAGGGATTCTGGGGCCACAATTATTTATAATATATGTTGATGACTTGGACAAGGGAAGTAAATGAACGATTGCCAAGTTTGTGGATGACACAAAAATAGGTAGGGGGGCAAATGGTGAGGATGACACAGAGGGCGTGATTTTTCCACTATGTTGTGCCCGGCGCCGATCTCGATGTGCCAGGTGCATTGCAGTAGAGGCCGAATCTGACTTCACGCCGGTCGCAAAACCGCACACGAGTCACCCAACCTGCGGCTCATTTAAATACGGACTACTTGAGGCCGCATTATCTCGGCTCCCGATAGTCCCCGGCCGCACTGGCGAGGCCTCTACCGGGCGCAGATTAGTATTGATCTTCACAAATGGAGACCAGGCGTGATGGCCACTCTGGGGATCTCGAAGGCCATTGGAGCCCTACAAGTGGTCGGGGACAGGGCAGAGCAGTACTCCGGCACCCAGGTACTTGGCACTTCCATGGTGCCATGCTGACACTGCAAGGGTACCAGGACTGCCCAGGTGCCAGGCTGGAAGTGCCAGGTATGCCAGGTTGGCACTGCCAAGAGTCGGGGCCAGAGGGGGAGCCATGCCCAGAAGAGGGGTTATGAAGAGACTTCATAGAAGGTTGGGGGGGGGGGGGTAAAGGGGAGATCCTGAATGGATGGTAGGGGGATCATTCCCATGTCTGCAGGGGGTGGCATTGTCCATGTGTGGGGGGGGTATAGGGGACCCTTTCAAAATGGCGCCCCAATCTCTCATGAACGGGTCTTGGCAGCAAGTTCAGCTTCCCACTCCAGAAAAACTTTCATCGTGTGAGAGAGACCGGGGTGCCAAGCATTGGCATCAACATCAGAGGGGCTGGTTTTGCACAGGGCTAAAGAGCTAGCTTTTAAAGCAGACCAAGGCAGGCCAGCAGCATGGTTCAATTCCCATACCAGCCTCCCCGAACAGGCGCCGGAATGTGGCGACTAGGGGCTTTTCACAGTAACTTCATTTGAAGCCTACTTGTGACAATAAGCGATTTTCATTTTCCTTTTTTCATTTCCTGTCACAGTAGGTTTTGGGACTCCTCCATTCGGCCTTGCTATCGCAGGAGCATCACTGAATTGGCATCTCTGCCTTTGCATCTACAGCAGCTAAGGGACGCATGTGTCTAGAGGCACAGAGCGTGCTTGGTGCAAGGCTGTGTCCTGGGCTCCAGCGGATCTCTGACTATCTGTTCCTGAATGCTCCTGCTTTCACAGCATGGGCATAGAGGCTGTGCGGTGTTCAACAGAAAGTGACCCTGATGCTAGTCTGCTAAGTTCGCATACTGAGGTGTGTGTCTCTGTGATGGTGGATGGTGCAGGGATAGATATGATGCTTCATCTGTGTCCTCCTCTGAGGTCTTCTCTGAGGCAGTGTCAAGGGTGGGCAGTGCGACACTGCTGGTATCTGGGCCAGGCTCTTCAGTTTATGTTTATGCAAGGCAAGAGACATGTTTTTAGCACACGGCCTGGTCAAGGGTTTGGACTACAACAAACTCACCTGAGACTGCTCATCTGGATGAAGGTACAGTAGCTGCTCGCTTTTCTGTCACATGCCAAACGCTCTCGGCGCAGGCCCGCTCCTGCTCCTCCACTGGAAGTTCAATGGCTCTGTAGCGCACAAAGACTCCGTGAGACGAATAGAGTGAAGTCGATGAGGCTTTATTAAGCGTGTGTGTTCCCCCACAGCTCAATAGTAGACTGGCCTGCGGGGGAGGACTCCGGCTTCTTATACTCCGCCTTCAGGGCGGAGCTAGAGGTCAACGGCCAACCAGGACCCGGGATCTGTCAGCCAATGACATTAGGGCTTCCAGTCCCACATGACCCCCAATACATACTACCACATTCACCCCTTGTCAAAAATGAACCCGGCGGGGTGATGCTTCGTATGGTGGTAAGGGTTTACAGGGCTGGTCCTGGGAGGAAAAAAAACATTCACACGGCAATACAGTATTGTACAATTTTGTCCTGTTTCAACTATTTACAGAGGGTATAGAGAGAAAAGCAAAATGTTCTTGTGAAAAGTCCATATTTAGATTTAGATCGACGCCACGAGTCGGTCGGGCGGTCTGGTCGTCCGTGTCGATCGCCTCGGTCCCGGTGGTGGTGGTGGTGCTTGTATCGGTGTTGTCATCTCCGGGAGCCTTACGGTTTCAGCTTGGGCTTTATTCTTGGTCGGGCCTGAGGGGAGGGGAACCGATCCTCCTGGGAAGGGGGTGGTCGCGGGGTGCGGCGGTGGCAGGAAGGGGGGGGGGGGTGAATGGTGTCGGGGGTGTGTGTGTGTTGCCGGCGGGCGCCAGATCCCGCAGGGAGACCGTGTCCTGTCGGCCGTCGGGGTACTCCACGTAAGCATACTGCGGGTTCGCATGGAGGAGGCGAACCCTTTCGACCAACGGGTCCGCCTTATGTGCCCGCACATGCTTTCGGAGCAAGATGGGTCCTGGGGCCGCCAGCCAGGTCGGCAGCGACGTTCCAGAGGAAGACCTCCTCGGGAAGACAAGGAGACGCTCATGAGGCGTTTGATTAGTGCTCGTACATAATAACGACCGGATGGAGTGGAGAGCGTCCGGGAGGACCTCCTGCCACCGTGAAACTGGGAGGTCCCTGGACCGTAGGGCCAGTAGGACGGCCTTCCAGACCGTGCCGTTCTCCCTCTCTACTTGCCCGTTCCCCCGGGGGTTGTAGCTGGTCGTCCTGCTTGAGGCTATGCCCTTGCTGAGCAGGAACAAGCGCAGCTCGTCACTCATGAAAGAGGACCCCCTGTCGCTGTGGACGTATGCGGGGTAACCGAACAGTGTGAAGATGCTGTTCAGGGCTTTAATGACTGTGGCCGCGGTCATGTCAGAGCAGGGAATGGCAAAAGGGAAGCGGGAGTATTCGTCCACCACATTAAGAAAATATGCGTTGCGGTCGGTGGAGGGGAGGGGCCCTTTGAAATCGAGACTGAGGCGTTTAAAGGGGCGGGAAGCCTTAATCAGGTGCGCTCCATCTGGCCTGAAAAAATGCGGTTTGCATTCCGCGCAGATGTGGCAGTCCCTTGTGACTGTACGGGCCTTCTCTAAAGAGTATGGGAGATTGCGGGACTTGATGAAGTGGAAAAACCGAGTGACCCCCGGGTGGCAGAGGTCCTCGTGGAGGGTTTGGAGGCAGTTAATTTGTGCGTTGGCACATGTGCCGCGGGATAGGGCATCGGACGGCTTGTTCAGCTTTCCGGGACGATACAAAATATCATAGTTGAAGGTGGAGAGCTCGATCCTCCACCTTAAGATCTTGTCGTTTTTGATCTTGCCCCGCTGTGCATTATCGAACATGAAGGCTACCGACCGTTGGTCCGTGAGGAGAGTGAATCTCCTGCCGGCCAGGTAATGCCTCCAATGTCGCACAGCTTCCACTATGGCTTGGGCTTCCTTTTCCACTGAGGAGTGGCGGATTTCTGAGGCGTGGAGGGTCCGGGAGAAAAAGGCCACGGGTCTGCCCGCTTGGTTAAGGGTGACCGCTAGAGCTACGTCGGAGGCATCGCTCTCGACCTGGAAGGGGAGGGACTCGTCGATGGCGCGCATCGTGGCCTTTGCGATATCCGCTTTGATACGGCTGAAGGCCTGGCAAGCCTCTGTCGACAGAGAGAAGGTTGTGGTCTGTATTAGGGCGGGCCTTGTCTGCGTACTGGGGGACCCACTGGGCGTAGTATGAAAAGAACCCCAGGCAGCGTTTCAGGGCTTTTGAGCAGTGCGGGAGGGGAAATTCCATGAGGGCGCGCATGCGTTCGGGGTCGGGGCCTATTATCCCATTGCGCACTACGTAGCCCAGAATGGCTAGCCGATTGGTGCTAAAAACGCACTTGTCCTCGTTGTACGTGAGGTTCAAGGCTTTGGCGGTCTGGAGGAATTTTTGGAGGTTGGCGTCGTGGTCCTGCTGGTCATGGCCGCAGATGGTTACATTGTCGAGATACGGGAACGTGGCCCGCAACCCATGTTGATCAACCATTCGGTCCGTCTCCCGTTGGAAGACCGAGATCCCGTTTGTGACGCCAAAAGGGACCCTTAGGAAATGGTATAATCGCCCGTCTGCCTCGAAGGCTGTGTACTTGCGGTCACTTGGGCGGATGGGGAGCTGATGGTAGGCGGACTTGAGGTCCACGGTGGAGAAGACTTTATATTGGGCAATCCGATTGACCATGTCGGATATGCGGGGGGGAGGGTACGCATCTAGTTGTGTGTACCTGGTGATGGTCTGGCTATAGTCTATGACCATCCTTTGTTTCTCCCCTGTCTTCACTACTACCACCTGCGCTCTCCAGGGACTATTGCTGGCCTGGATTATGCCCTCCTTTAGTAGCCGCTGGACTTCGGACCGAATGAAGGTCCGGTCCTGGGCGCTGTACCGTCTGCTCCTAGTGGCGACGGGTTTGCAATCCGGGGTGAGGTTCGCAAACAAGGACGGGGGTTGCACCTTGAGGGTTGCGAGGCCGCAGATAGTGAGTGGGGGTATTGGGCCGCCGAATTTGAACGTAAGGCTCTGTAGATTGCATTGGAAATCTAATCCCAGCAAGGTGGGGGCACAGAGTTGGGGAAGGACGTTTAGTTTGTAGTTTTTGAACTCCCCTGCACCGTTAGGGTAACTATGCAGAATCCTTGGATCTGTACGGAGTGGGATCCTGCAGCTAGGGAAATCTTCTGTGCGCTGGGATAGGTGGTCAAGGAACAGCGTCTTACCGTGTCGGGGTGGATAAAGCTCTCCGTGCTCCCGGAGTCGACTAGGCATGGCGTCTCGTGGCCGTTTATTAGCACCGTTGTCGTCGTCGTCTGGAGTGACCGGGGCCGAGCTTGATCGAGCGTAATTGAAGCGAGACGTGGTTGTAGTAGTGGAGTGGGATCTGTTGTTGCCGTCCAAGATGGCGTCGGGATGGACAAAATGGCCGCCCCCATACATCGCACGTGGCTGGTGGGTCACAAGATGGCGACGGGGGTGGACAAAATGGCCACCCCCACGCGTCGTACAGGTCCGGGGCGGTCCAAGATGGCGGCGCCCTTCCTCCCCTCGTGGTGGCCGGGACCCAAAATGGCGGCGTCTGCGGGTCGCACATGGGGCGCTGAGGGGGCTGGGGAGCGCTAGGACCACGCGGAGCTCCCTCACCGGGGACAGCGGTGGTCGGGACCCAAGTTGGTGGCGCCGGCGGGTCAGACGTGGGGTGCGGGGTGGGGGTTAGGGGGGGTTAGGGACGTGCAAAACTCTCTCTTCTCCGTGGAGAGTGGTGGCCGGGACCCAAAGCGGTAGCGCCGGCGGGTCATACATGGGGTACGGGGAGGGGGGTTGGGGAGTGTAAGCGGCGTGAAGGGCTCCCTGTTCTCCCTGGACCGCGGTGGTCGGGACCCAGAGCGGCTGCGCCTGCGGGTCGTACATGGCGTGCTGGGGGGGTTGGGGCGCGTAAACGGCTCGCAGAGCTCCCTGTTCTCTCGGGATAGCGGCGACCTCGCGGGACCGGCACACAACCGCGTAATGGCCCTTTTTCCCCGCAGCTCTTGCAGATAGCTGCGCGGGCCGGGCAGCGCTGCCGGGGGTGTTTCGCCTGGCCGCAGAAATAACAGCGGGCGCCCCCGGTGCGACTCGGCGTTTGGACCGCGCAAGCCTGTGGGGTGTCCGGGGGGGGGTGGGTTTGTCGCGACGGGCACGTACGGAGCCCAATGGGCTGCCGCGCGGTCGGGGCCGTAGGCGCGGGCATTACGCGCGGCCACGTCTAGGGAGGCTGCTAGGGCCCGGGCCTCTGAGAGTCCTAGCGACTCTCTTTCTAGAAGTCTTTGGCGGATTTGGGAGGAATTCATACCTGCCACAAAAGCATCGCGCATTAACATGTCCGTGTGTTCATTTGCGTTCACCGAAGGGCAGCTGCAGGCTCGTCCCAAAATCAGCAGCGCGGCGTAGAATTCGTCCATCGATTCTCCGGGACCTTGCCGTCTCGTCGCGAGCTGGTAGCGAGCGTAGATTTGGTTAACTGGGCGGACATAGAGACTTTTCAGTGCTGCGAACGCCGTCTGGAAATCCTCCAAGTCTTCGATGAGGGAGAAGATCTCCGTGCTCACCCTCGAGTGCAGGACCTGTAGTTTTTGGTCTTCTGTGACCCGGCCGGTGGCCGTTCTGAGGTAGGCCTCGAAACAAGTCTGCCAGTGCTTGAAGGCTGCTGCCGCGTTCACTGCGTGGGGGCTGATCCTCAGGCATTCCGGAATGATCCTGAGCTCCATAGTCCTTTTTAGGCACGCTTAATAAATTGTAGCGCACAAAGACTCCGTGAGACGAATAGAGTGAAGTCGATGAGGCTTTATTAAGCGTGTCTGTTCCCCCACAGCTCAATAGTAGACTGGCCTGCGGGGGAGGACTCCGGCTTCTTATAATCCGCCTTCAGGGCGGAGCTAGAGGTCAACGGCCAACCAGGACCCGGGATCTGTCAGCCAATGACATTAGGGCTTCTAGTCCCACATGACCCCCAATACATACTACCACAGGCTCTCTCCTCATACGGAGCCAGGATCCTCAGCTCTGGCATCCCACCGCCTGTTTTCTCTCACTTGCAGCAGTTTGGGCGATCTTCTCCCACAGGGTCACAAATGGGGGTAAAGTGAGCTGAACACCTGGCGGGTCAAAGGCACCAGGCATGTGTCCACACTGCGCCAAAGCAGGGAGAGGTTGTGATGAGGAGTGCTCGGGAATGTGTGAGGATGCTGGTGAGAGGTCAGGTGCTGGGGCCCTGCGGGTTGGCGGAATGTAGAATCCTGGTTACTTTCCGGGATGTGAGAGAAGGGTGGGATGCGGAGGAGAGACCGGGAGCACTTACCCTTGCTGATCGTTGAAGGTCATTCATCTTTCTTTTGCCCACCTGTCCTCTTGGTCAGGCGGCTGACACTGGCCAGTTCTGCCACCGTGTCTCAGTCGGGATTCGTCACCTTGCTGGAGGGCGTCTTGCCAGTCCAATATATATTGGTATATTGTCGCCTGCCTCTTCTCCATGATATCCAGCAAACGTCTGAAGGCCCCTCTCTGTAAACCATGGAGTTGGTTTCCTCACTGCGATCCTCCTGGCTGAATGAAGGTAATTGCTGTGGAGCCGTTTAAAAGCAGCACCTCCAGGGTGGACGAATCAGACCCTTCACGCCACAGACACGGCATTTTTCACGTGAGGAACACATTTCTTTCAAAGTGCCTGAAAATTGAGGCCCCGATCGTGCCACCGAGGTGGCTGGAATCGCACCAATTTTATCAACAAAAATGACACTTTGCCATTTTCTGGGAAAATTCAACTCACTGATTTCAAACCCTACCACAAACTCCATTCCCTAGCAACTGACTCCTTCACTTTCTCTGCAACAGTCTGCAGCTGATTAAAACCATTTATAAACTTGGTGTCGCCTTTAACCAAGAGATGAGCTTCCAGCTGCAAGACCTTGCCATAAGTCAGACCATCTATTTTTTGAAGATCACCCGACTTTACACTTGCTCAGCTCAACCGCTGCTGCAACTCACACCCATGCCTTTTTCTTCAGCTCACACTTTACTCCAATGCCCGCCTGGATGTCGTCTTCCTCTTCCGCCCACCATAAACTTCATACCCTGCATCACGTTTGTTTATCCATCACCCCAGTGTTCGTTGATTACCATTGGGACTTAGCCTGGCAGGCCAACATTTTTAATTTCTCACCCTGGTTTTCAAATTCTTCCATTGCCTTTAAATGCCTGTAACTCCACAACCCTCTGAGATGTCAGCCTTTATCCAACTCAGACCTCTGGCATATCCCAGATTTTAATTACTCCATTATTGGAGGGTATACTTTCAGCTGCCTAGGCTCTGAGCCCTGAAATTCCAGCCCGACACATTGCAGCCTCCCTCCTCTTTTAATGTGCTCCTTAAAACCTACTTCTTTGGCTGAATGATTGGCCACATCTCTTCTGGTAGCTCCATATTTTACTCACACCAAATGTGGAAAGGCTAATTATCCTACAAAATCCTTGGGATGCCTTGTTATTTTAACGGAGCTTAGAGATGCAAGTTGTCATTGTTGTTTCATGAAGGTGCCCTGAGTGCTCAGAAGCCACTAGCTGAATGATTAATGCAGCAGCTCACTGTTACTTGTTAGCATTGATGGCAGCTCTGATTGTCTGAGAGTTTGTAGCGACCTTTCTCAATAGATTTTGGGGAGGGGGGGGGTTTGTAGCAACACTATGTTATGCGGGGAGAAAACCTAATGGTTAACATCAATCAAACACTTTTTTTGTCCTCCGGTAATTACTATCAAAAATCTAGAAAAGTCAGTGATGGTGAAGTGAATAGTCTTGTACTTTCAGGGTTAATATATAGCAGTCAATCCGAAAATTGTACCTCAATTATTTCCTTTAAAGTTGAACCATTACAGAGGTGTTGACATGATCATTCAAATGAGGTAATTTACACAACCAGTTCAGAAAGGTGGTGTGAAAGATTGGCAGATACATAGGGCTGGATTTAATGCTCTCTCACTGACGGGTTTGAAGGCCAGGGGGCTCGATAAATCCAGCAGCCGGTCTGCCCGCTGTCTTCACGTGCGTCTCTGTTCCCCCCGCAATTATAAGTGCCCGACAGTGAGCCAATTCAGGCCCTTAAGTGGGCAATTGGTGCCCACTCAAGGGCACCAAGCCACCACTATTGGCATTCAGCTGGCAGCACGGGAGGTCCACACCAAGTAGCTGACCCAACAGGTCTCCATGCATGGACTGTGACAGGCAGGGACTGACATAAAGGACCTCCTGTGCCCATCAGAGAGTACCTCCTCCTCCCACCCCCACCGTCTAACTCCAAAACTGGGTTTCATCCCTGGTGGTGGTGGTGGTGGTTGGGGGGGTTGGGGGGGGAGGGGGGGATCTGGCACCTTGCTTAATTTAGCACAGAGAGTCAGCAAGTCATTGGGTCCTAATTCACCATCTTCCATGCAATGGTGCAGTTTAATATTTTTGTCCCACAGCCTCTGAATTATTGCATTTTATTGTGACAACAGTGCTTTTGATGCGAATGTTGGCTGCTTCAATCAGGAGCAGGGCTGTCATTGTTGAAATCTCCATCAAAGTGTGTTGTTTCAGTAAGGGAACCCACTAACATCAATACCACTGCAGCATTTCTGCTGCTTAGCAACGCACAAGCACTAAGTCAGTCACTGGTGGCTCAAATTGACACTTAGTTTATATGTTTCCTCTGCTGGCATTGCCAGAGTTACTGATTTGCATCCTTATTGATATTCCTTAAAACACGATCGCAATGAATGTTGGACTTTATTTTCTTCAAAATAATTAAAATATGATTGTGGCAATACTAAATGTTCCAGTGCAATATAGCTGCATTTCCTTGTGTATCGTAGCCTCCCCAGTCCGGAATGTTTAAGACCAGGTTATTTCAGGATTTGGGAATTTTCTGGATGTTAGAATGCCTAATCACAAGCGTGTGAAGCGAAAAACGATGAATTCTCCACCAGTGGGATTATCCATTCCGCCAGCAGCACACACCTGCCCGGTTGTTTCCCGATGGCGTTGGTGGCCACAATGGGAAATCCCATTAGTCGGCAGCGGGAACAAAGAATGCCGCTGCTGGTGACGGTGCGCCGCCGAGGTACCACGCAGTTCGTGAGGCGGAGAATTCACACCGCGGCAGATATAAATATTTCCTTGAAACTTAAAATGATGAAACATTATGGAGCAGTAATTGAAATTGCTGTATTTATGCAAATGCTCCAAAGCCTATGTTTCCACTCCCCTCAAATGCTGCACTAAAATGTAACCGGTCAAGTGGCAAATCCATGGCCAGAATTTGACATTGGTCAGGCGGGCGCATGCCAGGCCCAGAAACGCCTGAAAGGACGGTGGGTGTGCGTCCCAACGTCATCACGCATTGAGTCGGTGGACACGCGCATGTGTTGGCAGCATGCCTGCCAAGAGTCAAGTACGCAATTTAGCTCATTATCCATCTGCTTTTACAATTGGCGGGCGGGCCAATAGGTCAGTTGGCCTTCACATTTCAGCTGTAACCTGGATCCAGGGTGGGATGAAATGTTCGGGCTGAAATAAAATTAACAAATGTGTCTGGGGACTGAGGTTTATGTTTCTATGTCTCGCTTAAGACACTCATTGCTGCGTTTTATCCATCGCAAATTATTCTTTGCATATCTTCAACTGCCCCACAGTGGCTGTCCCCCTGGGGGAGAACACTAGAAGCTTCGGCCTACTTTCTCACTTTTCTCCCTGCCCTACTTCTTCCCACCCACCTCGGCAGTGCTGAGCCTTTCCCAGCAGGCCTTTCACATTGGCTGCCTAATAACTGGCCAGCCAGCATTATATCGCGCTCCAGAGCTGCTTGCGGCTGGCAGTGTGTTTAGCGCCTGCCTCCGGGCATGGCGAGTGCGCGGGTCCGACGTGCAAAAAGTTTAGACCCATGAGTTGCTGAGGTCTGCGCCAAATATTTCTAGACCACTAGCGTCTCTGTACAACATGGGGACGATTCTCAATATGGAGCCCAATGTTCGTGCCGTCGTGAACGCCGTCGCGTTTCACGGTGGCGTGAACCGTGCCCTGGTACGACCGATTGTGGCCCCCACAGCGGGCCAGCACGGCACTGGAGTGGTTCAGCCTCCTTTCCGCCGCGCCAACCTGCGCATGCGTGGGGAACTTCTTCCACGCTCCGGTCCAGACTGAACATGGCGTTGGTGTTCAGGGGCCGGCCGTGCCAGAAAGTAGGCCTGGGGGGGGGGGGGGGGGCGGGGGGAGAGGCGGGCCCGCCGAACGGTGGGCCCCGATTGCGGGCCAGACCCCATCGGAGGCCCCCCTGGTGAAGGCCGCCCTCTGGCCCTTTGCGCAGAGTTCCCGCCGGCAGCGACCAGGGGTGAACGGCGCCGGCGGGACTCTGTCGTATCGGCACGGCCGCTCGGCCCATCCGGGCTGGAGAATCGGCGGCCCCGCCGATTCCAGTGGCCCACGGCCTGCACCATGCCAAATGCGCCGGCGCAAATGGTGCCGAGTCTCCGCACCTCGGAGAATTGCGCACCGGCGTCGGGGCGTCGTGGCGCGGCTGCGGCGATTCTCCGGCCCGGCGCGGGGATCGGAGAATCGCCCCCTAAATTTCCAGCCTGGAAGGGTCACAATGGATTAAATAAATATACAATTGTGAATCTTGTGAGTTGTGTGCTGCCATACAGCACCACTCACTGCAATACAGCAATCTCCATTTCAACACTCACAAACACGATTAATAAAGTAACCATCTGCTCTGTGTCAAGTCAAACACTGGGGCGAGATTCTCCGACCCCCCGCCGGGTCGGAGAATCGCCGGGGGCTGGCATGAATCCCGCCCCCGCCGGTTGCCGAATTCTCCACCACCGGATATTCGGCAGGGGCGGGAATCGCGCCGGTCGGCAGGCCCCCCCCCGCGATTCTCCGGCCCAGATGGGCCGAAGTCCCCGCCGCCAAAATGCCTGTCCTGCCGGCGTAGATTAAACCACCTACCTTACCGGCGGGACAAGGCGGCGTGGCCGGGCTCCGGGGTCCTGGGGGGGGCGCGGGGCGATCTGGCCCCAGGGGGTGCCCCCACGGTGGCCTGGCCCACGATTGGGGCCCACCAATCCGCGGGCAGGCCTGTGCCGTGGGGGACACTCTTTCCCTTCCGCCTTCACCACGGTCTCCACCATGGCGGAGGCGGAAGAGACTCCCTCCAATGCGCATGCGCGGGAATGGGCCGCTAACGCTCCCGCGCATGCGCCGCCCGGAGATGTCATTTCCGCGGCAGCTGGCGGGGCACCAAAGGCCTTTTCCGCCAGCCTAGCCCTTTAAGGTTGGGGCTCAGCACCCCAAGATGTGGAGCATTCCGCACCATTGGGGCGGCGCGATGCCCGACTGATTTGTGCCGTTTTGGGCGCCAGTCGACGGACATCGAGCCGATACCAGAGAATTTCACCCCGATACAAAATGTCTAGTGCACTGATTTAAAGCAGAATCACAGAAGATAATGGGCTGGATTCTCCCAAAATGGGACTATTTCTCCACGCCATTACTCCAGAGATTCCTGTGAAAAAGATCAAGTAATTCAATGCCCTGTAGGGGTCTAGCAGGACCCGGAGTAAATCTCATAGCGTTAGCTGCGGATACGGGCCCCCACATTTCCGGTTTGGAGACCGCGCATGCGCGCGGCGGCCGACCCGGACCGCGGAGCCAGACACAAAAATGAGACCCCCCCCCGATCGGCCGCGGCTCCGAGCATCTACCTGCACGGATCTAACCCCAGGCCGCCTGTAAGGCCCCCCCCCCTCCAGTGTCCGATCCCCCGCGCCCCCCATCAGGGCAGCCGTGGACTGAGTCCGCAGCCGCCACGCCAGCACCCCAACCGGCAATAGGTGGTTAGTTCTGCGTGGTTGGGAACTCGGCTAGTCGGGAAAGGACAATCACTGGGCTGGCCTCTGTCAATGGGCCCCCAGCCGCGTGACGTACTCTGCGATCACGCCGATTTTGGGGTCCAGGAGAATTGCCGGACTGGCGCTGAGCCCGATTTCGGCGTGAAAGCGGAATCACCGTCCCCGCGCCAAACGTGATTTCATTGCGGGGCTGCGGAGAATCCAGCCCAATATGTTAGAAAACAGGGGCGGGATTCTCTCATCCTGGGGCCGGGCCGGAGAATCCCCGCGACCGGCGCGAATCGCGCCACGCCGCCCTGACGCCGGCATGCGGTTCTCGGCCCAGGATGGACCGAGCGGCCATCATAAAAATTGCGAGTCCCGCTGGCGCCATCAACACCTGGCGGGAACTCGGCGTGGCAGGGTCGGGGGGCAGCCTGTAGTGAGGGAGGGCCTCCAATGTGGCATGGCCCGCGATCGGGACCCACCAATCGGCTGGGCCGGCCTTTCTGGCTGGCGGCCTCCTTTCTTCCGTGCCGGCCCCTGTAGTCCTGCGCCATGTTGCGTCGGGGCCGCGCAACATGGCGGAGCGACACAGAGGGCCGGTGCGCAAGAAGGTAGCCCCCCCCCCAGACTGCACGCGCCCGCCGATCAGTGGCCCCCAGTCGCGGGCCTGGCCGTCGTGGAGGCCCCCCCCGGAGACTGATCCCCGTCCCCACCAGGATGGCCACCGCAGCCGCGCCACCGAGCTCTCGCCGTCGGACTTGATCGCGGGTCTGACGCCCCATTCTCCGCCCCCACGCCGAGCGCGATTTCGGGGCGGAGGCTCGGAGAATCCCAGCCGTTATTTCTTGCATGCGATACAGACAACGCATACCGTACATAGGAAAGGAAGGAGAGTCTGCAGAATATATTGTTACAGTTATAGCTAGGGTGCAGAGAAAAGATCACCTTAATACAAGGGAGGTCCATTCAAAAGTCTGATGGGAGCAGGGAAGAAACTGTTCTTGAGTCAGTTGCAACGTGACCTCAAAATTTTGTATCTTTTTCCTGACAGAAGAAGGTGGAAGAGAGTATATCCAGGGTGCGTGGGGTCCTTAATTTTGCTGGCTGCCTTTCTGAGGCAGCGGGAATTATAGACAGAGTCCATGGATGGGAGGCTGGTTTGCGTGATGGACTGGGCTGTATTCACAACCTTTTGTAGTTTCCTGTGGTCCTGGGCAGAGCAGGATCCATACCAAGCTGTGATACAACCAGAAAGAATGCTTTCTCTCATGTATCTGTAAAAGTTGGTGAGAGTCATAGCTGACATGCCAAATTTCCTTAGTCTTCTGAGAAATTAGAGTTGTTAGTGGGCTTTCTTAACTATAGAGTCGGCTTGGGGGGACCAGGACACGTTGTTAGTGATCTATACACCTAAAAACTTGAAGCTGTCGACTCTTTCTACTTCATTCCCATTGATGTAGACAGGGGCATGTTCTCCACTACGCTTCCTGAAGTCGATGACAATCTCCTTCATTTTGTTGA
This sequence comes from Scyliorhinus torazame, assembly GCF_047496885.1. Taxonomy (NCBI): domain Eukaryota; kingdom Metazoa; phylum Chordata; class Chondrichthyes; order Carcharhiniformes; family Scyliorhinidae; genus Scyliorhinus; species Scyliorhinus torazame. The sequence goes on from NC_092708.1 coordinate 310,203,872, forward strand.
CATTGAGGGAGAGATTATTGTCATCGCACCAGTTCACCAGATTCTCTATCTCATTCCTGTACTCTGTGTTGTCATTGTTTGAGATCCGACCCAGTACGGTGGTGTCATCAGCAAATTTGAAAATCGAGTTGGAGGGGATTTTGGCCACACAGTCATAGGTGTATAAGGAGTATCGTTGGGGATTGAGGACACAGCCATGTGAGGCACCGGTGTTGAGGATGATCGTGGAGGAGGTGTTGTTGCCAATCCTTACTGATTGTGGCCTGTGGGTCAAGAAGTTCAGGATCCACTCGCAGAGGGAGGAGCCGAGGCCCAGGACACGGAGTTTGGAGATGAGTTTTGTAGGAATAATGGTGTTGAAGGCTGAGCTGCAGTCAATAAATAGGTGTCTGACATAGGTGTCTTTGTTATCTAGATGTTCCAGGGTTGAGTGAGGGCCAGGGAGAACGCGTCTGCTGTAGACCTGTTGCAGCAGTAGGCGAACTGTAATGGATCAAGGCAATCTGAGAGGCTGGACTAACGTTTCGAAGCACTTCATAATATGGATGTCAGAGCCACTGGACGATAGTGATTAAGGCACACTGCTTGGCTTTTCTTTGGTGCAGGGATGATGGTCGTCTTCTTAAAGCAGATAGGGACCTCAGATTGTTGTAAAGAGAGGTTGAAGATGTCTGCGAATACCCCGCCAGCTGATCCACTCAAGACCTGAGTGCCCGTCCGGGTACCCCATCCGGGCCAGTGGCTTTCCGAGGGTTGACCTTCGAGAAGGTTGCTCTGACTTCTACAATGGTGACCTCAGATACAAGTTCATCTGAGGCTACCGGGGTGGAGGGCGTGCTCTCGCTGACTACCACGACATGCTGGAAAATTCTGGTCATTTTATCATGCTCACTGATATAACCCTGGTCAGCAGCAGCTAACCAACTGAGACATGGCTGCATGTCCTTAACCTAATAGAGGAGGCAGTGCTTACTAGCAAGATGTGGCCATGACTGAACTGAAAACAGAGGAGAAGTTTCTACTTACACCTTCTGAAATCCTACTTTTTCTCATCCCACAACTTCAGGTGATGTAGGCATGTACTTCTTTCTTTCCTCCCCTCCCCATTCCCTCACCACAATCCTGCTATTGTGCCTTTCTGAGAACTGACACCTTGCCAAACATTGATGTGAGAGTATGGAGTCCACAATGATTGATGATGATGAAACACTGGGCTGAATTTCCCCAGAAATCAGCAAAGGCCGATATCGGGCCGATTAAGTGGCGTTTGATTTGTTATGTTCTAGGTGCAACATAAACGGCTTCCTTGTGGTGCACTTGACAAAGGAAGGTTCAGACGTGGAGATAACTTCAACACGTTTATTAAACTATTTACACTTCTATTACTCGGGTTCGACACTACTGCTAATCCTACTATAGCTACCCAGACTGACTAACCAGTTGCTGCAATCCACGTGGTGGGAGTGATATTGAATCAACCCTGTGTCTGTACTTACTGACTGTCTCCACTGGATAGAGGCAGATCATGTGTGTGGTGTTCTTTATATAATGGTTGGTGTAATGCCCTCCTGTGGTCGTGTCACCTCTGTGTGTATCGTGAATGTCCATTGGTCGTGTCCTATCTAACTGACCTATTGATTGTGTGTGTGTTTGTGATGTCTCTGGTGCTCCCTCTAGTGTCTAGCTAGCCTACATGTATTTACATTGATACACATCACCACATCCCCTTTTTTTATATGTTACATATTTTCTGTACACTTTGAGAAAATTGAACGAAGTACAGGTAGATAAGGTAAGGTATATACAAGTCATGGGAACAGTGATTAAACAATAAGTCCAAATCATTTGTGTGAGTCCAAAAACCATCAATCATCATGGTCAAATGTCTCTCTTGGTTATGAACGTCATCAACGTCCCTGTGCCACAGGAACCAAGAAGTGGTCAAATCACTTCGCTGTCTGATTTGGACTCCCTTTCTTTGTCGATGTTTGTGATGGTGCTGTCGGATGGCATCTTGTAGCTGATAAGGTGTTGACGTTGAAGAGGTACCATCAACAGTATCATTCGAGGTCATGGATGTGCCATATGTTGAAGTCGGATAAGACTGGACATACTGGTTCTGGCCACATGCTGTGCAGGAAGGGTGATCCTGCTGAGAACCATTGAAGCTTGTCGAATTGGAAACAGAATTGCTGCTCGCATAGATACCTGTTGATGGTGTGAAACTAGATCCTTGCATCTGATAGGAATATGCCGTCTGGCCAGGCTGGGGTGCAGCAAATCCTGGGCAGTAACTAAGGCATCCAGTCTGTAGTGCAGATTGCGTTTGCGGTAGTCCTCCTTCGATCTTGATTCCATTAGTGGGCAATCCGTACTGCTGGCCTGTTTGAGAATATGCTGCATAGACTGCTGGCTGCTGCATGCCTGAACACTGGGTTTGTCCAGCATGAGCTGTCATTGGCTGCACTGCTGGGCTGGAAAAAATGTGTGGATATAGCTGTGGTGAATATTGGTGTATTCCTCTTGGACTGCAGCCACTGCTTGTTATTACTGACCCAGTGTAATTGTTAAGTGATCCATCTCCTGTCGTTGTGGCATCTGCTGTCACCCTGAGCGTGCCATCACTGAGGTTGTGGCACTCCCTGTCTGTACTAAAGTCCGGCTTACGTGAATCAGAGTCGGCGTTTGGTTGCTCCCCATCTGGAGTCTGGTCTGTTTTAACTGAGTCAGTTTTGGTTTGTTGATGCTCCCTGTCCGGAGTCTTAGGAGGTTCACTGGAGTCAGCTGAGATTTCTTGAAGCTGCATGTCTGGAGTCGGGACATGCAGGAATGCATTGACTTGTGGAGAGGTTCGAGTGAATGAGGGTGGAAGTATCATGGTGTCACCGGAGTCACCAGTGGTCTCACAGTGATCGTCGAGTGCCTCTGTACACACTAGCTGAGGTCTGTCACTTTGCACATCTTGCATGGGAAGTGGGATACTGTCGTCACTCGTCTCACATCCCGTGGGTAGAGCCTCAGTAGCTGCTTGTTGTTCACTTGGGTTGGGTAAATTGTCAGAGTCTTCATCTGGTGGTGCAAACAATGTGGGTGGACTGTCATTGTCTTGCTGTTGTCCTTCATTTGGGCTTGGACTGTCATCGTCGCTTTGTTCTTCACTGTAGCATGATAGACCGTCATGGTCGTCCTGCTGTGCACTGGAGCATGGTAGCAGTCATAGTCTTTGCTGTTTACTTGAGCATGGCAGACTTGCATCATCTGCCGCTCGTTGGTCAGAGGAGGTTGCTAGACCCTCATGGTCTTGTTCCTGCAAGGACTGCGCATCGGAGTCTTGCATTGCTTCTATCGTGTAGGCTGTACATGAGCTCGCTGTGGAGGCTTGTGACACTGGAGTCACATCTTGTGCGTGCAAGGGCTGCGCTCTGGAGTCTTGCGTTTCTTCTGTCGTGGAGTCTGTCCACGAGCTCGCTGTGGAGGCTTGTGACACAGGAGTCACTTCTTGTTCGTGCAAGGACTGCGCTCTGGAGTCTTGCGTTTCTGCAATTGTGAAGTCTGTCCACGAGCTCGCTGTGGAGGCTTGTGACACTGGAGTCACTTCTTATTCATGCAAGGACTGCGGTGTGGAGTCTTGCGTGTCTTCTTTCGTAGAGTCTGGAACCCTGAGCAGTGCGTGGACCACGCTTTCTGTGGCAGCAGGCCGCTCTCTGTGGGCTTGTACCGCTCTCTGTCTCTTGGTTTCAGGCTGTAGCATCATCCTGCACTCACGAGTTGGGATGCCATATCAGCTGGGCTGAAGATCCTCAAATCCGAAGAATTTGTCGTCGGGGTCGTCAATGTGCAACACGTCTAGTTGCGGTTCAGATTTGGTACTGGGGTAGCCTCCCAAGGTGAAAGCTTCGTCTGAGTCATAGTCTTCTAGGACCATAATCATCACTGTTTGCGTCGGAGCTGGCATTGGGCTCGCGAGGTGCAGAGAAAATGTAAAGGTCGGTACCGATGTATTCAAGTTCGGAGTCATCGGTTTGGGCATAGGTAACTGCTTGTTGCAGGGTTATTCGGAGGTTAATTTCATTTCCTGATTCAATTTGAGACATTATGCTGTCATTCCAGGTGAAGGAAGGTTGTTTTACGGCTTTAAAAGATTTTTTCTTTGATTTGGGATGTTTCCCCTTTAAATGGGCGTGGTCCAGGGCCTCTGACATCATGACACATGTGACATCATACGTAGGAAGCGTATGCGCGACGTCTCGCTCATGCGCAAACGGACCTTCCCGTTCTGTGCGCTTCTCGCGCAACTGCGGAAGTGCAGTCCATTTAGAAAGATGGCCGCCGATCAAAATTGTTCTCTGCTCCGGGATCTCAGCCTCGTGGTGAGTACGGGTGCTTCTCTTACCTTTTCTTGCTGGTTGGAGTGTGTTTTCCTCACAGTATTTGCCGAATTTGTCCAGGACTGCCTGGAAGTCGCTCCTGTTTTGCCCTTTAGAGAACTTGAATTTTTAAATGATTTCTTCTGCTCTGGCACCGGCGATGGTGAGCAGAAGCTCTGTCTTTTCAGCATCGGCCACGTCTTGTAGGTCGGCTGCTACCAGGAAGATTTCAAACATTTGCCGGAATACCCGCCAGTTTTCGCGGAGATCGCCGTGGCACTGGAGCTGCTGCGGAACCCGGATCTCGAACATCTTGCCTGGGTATCGTTGCTGATTGTCACTGTATGCTAAGGTATGGCTATATGGATTGAAACAGTTCACTGCTGGTACCATGATTTGTTATGTTCTAAGTGTAACATCAGCGGCTTCCTTGTGGTGCACTTGACAAAGGAAGGTTCAGACGTGGAGATAACTTCAACAGGTTTATTAAACTATTGACACTTCTATTACTCGGGTTCGACACTACTGCTAATCCTACTATAGCTACCCAGACTGACTAACCAGTTGCTGCAATCCACGTGGTGGGAGTGATATTGAATCAACCCAGTGTCTCTACTCACTGACTGTCTCCACTGGAAAGAGGCAGATCATGTGTGCTGTGTCCTTTATATATGGGTTGGTGTAATGCCCTCCTGTGGTCGTGTCACCTCTGTGTGTATCGTGAATGTCCATTGGTCGTGTCCTATCTAACTGACCTATTGATTGAGTGTGTGTGTGTGATGTCTCTGGTGCTCCCTCTAGTGTCTAACTAGCCTACATGTATTTACATTGATGCACATCACCACAGCAGAATAATCCCACATGTAAGAGTACAAAACAGCCATGGGCAGATTCTACGACATATCACTGGTGGGGCAGCCGTTGATTCACCACCCCACCAGCAACTTTGTCCCCTAGGATCAGGATGCCATTTTGAAAGGCCGCCCCAGCGCTAAGGGGTTTGCCCTAGAACTCACCTCACCCCCCAGCACTGGCCATGGGCGCTGCACCCTGGCACTGCCCCTGATGCACTCACATGAGCTGCCCTAGAGGTTTTACCGCCAGGAGCATGCCTTGGAAGACCAGTCAGGTTTTACACCATTCTGCCCTCATGTCGACATGGATGATTTTTCTGAAGGGGAGGTGATTCAGGCGGAGAGGCCTAATAATAATATGCTAATTTATTCAGATTATGGTCCTAACATTGAATGCCAATGATGGGGAGAGGGGACAATCGCATTTGCGTCAATGTGAAATGCGATTTGGCTGTCCTAAAGAAATTTTCTGCACCAGCCTGACACGATCAGGAGACGAAAATCCTGGCCATTATCTCTTCTGAATGCTGCCAACCTTTCACCAAATTCTGACTGCTACCACAGAATTCAGCTATCTAACTATGGCAGTCACATTAACTAGTTACAAATGATGGCAGTTTTCAATGAGCACCTTCTAGGTAAACAGAGACATGCATATTCAGTTCCTGGCTGAGATTGAGGTGAGAGAAATGCTCCCAGCTGAAGCCTTAAGAGAATCCTTCTCCCTGTCTCCATTTCTCTCTCTCCTCCTGTGTTGACTCTGCTGAATCACCCTGACATGCTTCACCCACAGAACTGGGATGGTCCCACCTCACTGATAACCACGTCATCATGATATTGAAATTAACTGAACATAAAAATGAAATGAAAATTCGCTGAAGTCAATCAGCGACTAACCCGAAAGTGGTTGATGACACAAGTAGGCTTCAAATGAAGTTACTGTGAAAAGCCCCTAGTCGCCACATTCCGGCGCCTGTTCGGGGAGGCTGGTATGGGAATTGAACCATGCTGCTGGCCTGCCTTGGACTGCTTTAAAAACCAGTGATTTAGCCCAATACTAAACCAGCCCCTGTAATGGAAATGTAATGGAAAGTAAAGAAAAATAAAATAAATAATGAAAAGCATTCTGTAAAAACAACTAAAAATAAAAAAATCCCACTTATGACCAGAATAATGAAGCCACAGGGAGGGCATTCAAAGCCACAATTGAAGTTGGCAGTGGTTCCACCTATAACATGCTTACAGGTAACAAGTTTAACTGGGTGGGAACCGTACCAGTTTAATGGGTTTCCCAGCTCTGATACCAGCCACAAGTAGTGGCCAAAAGCCATGTTAGACTAGTATACCCTGGTACCAGGCTTTCAGGTTTGTCCTTCGAGGCCGCAGGCCAAAAATGATGGTAATCACAGCACTTGTGACTGGTAAGTGGTCTGACTCGAACCTTTCCATGTGCAGCACCACTTCACCAACTTTAAAATCGCACCAGAAAACTGGCAGCTTTTCTGCAATCTCTGCAGATCCAGTAGAAGTCAATCAGCGACTAACCCGAAAGTGGTTGATGACCACTTTAAATTGCAATGATGGGAGATCCTTTCCACTGCTTGTTCAATTGCCCAGAGGGGGAATTAGCTGCTGTGACAAGGTTGAAAGTGGCAGTGCTTATGTCAATTTCAGTCACACACTGACCGACATTACAACCCGTCTTTTCTGCATCCTTCTGGAACATGCTCCTAATACTAAACTAATATCCTCACGAAGATGGCATACAGCGAGGTTCATCTGGGAAGTGTGCATGTACAGTGTGTACACTATTTTAGTGCTATAAACAGCCCCCATACTGCTGATACTACAAGTGCTATGTAGCCAAATTTAGTGGCCTGTGTATTTTCCCATGTCCCACTACCATTTAGGTTTTTATATTTCTGCTTGCTCTGTAATTATGCAGCACAATACATCTAACAGGGAACATTAAAGTTCACGAAAATGGGACTTCATAAGTAGCTAAGGACATATTTTTGTCCAAACCAAATCTGAATGCAATGAATATTATCTGTTACTTCACAATTTGTAAATTCACCTTCCAGCTATACCTACTTAGTGGGTATTTGAGAAAACATACAAAAGATAATTAGTCTGAGAAAGTGTGAAGATAATTCATAATTTAGGAATAAAAGGTTTGCATGTATGTATTTTTAATCTGATGAAGTAACTTCTTTGGTTTTGCACAGTGTAATACTGAACGTTGACTGGGTAATTAATTTCATGTGAGTTTGTTCACCCTGTTTATGTATGAACTACATTATCTGTTGAAGAGTTGAGTTGAGATTTTGCAAGTGCCCAGGTGTTCTGTGAGGTGGCCATGCTCCTTTGTTTTTGAAGAAAATATTTTCCAACTTTCAACTGAGCGCAATTTACACCGAGTCAGCGAAAACTATTTCAAAGTGTAAAGCCATAATTCAAGGTGAAGGTGAGAAGCCAACAAATCACCCTCAGGAGAGTGTGGAGAGAGAATATATATATGTATGTGTGTGAGTGTGTGTAGAAGTGTGCGTGTGTAGCTATGTACATTTACGTGTGAGCTTGGGTGCGTGTGTGTCTATGCTTGCTGCTAGGATACCAGACAAGAACCCAACTTTTGCTAGGATACCGGGTGAGAAAATCCAAATAATGCTTCATTTTTGAAACTGTGAGGAAAAGATACTTCACCCCAGCAGTGATGATTCTGACCAATAGGAATATTTTATGTTGAAACAAACTTTAATTTAAAAATAGAATTACCCACATTACCAAAAATAGCTGTACAATTCAGTCAAACAGTTTTTAAAATAAAAAGAAAAACTTTACACTTGCCACTAATTCCAATTAAGCAACCCAATAAAGTCAAGATGACCCTTCTAAATAAAGTAAACGAAACAGGTTACTTGCTTATCTGTGTGAACTTTAAGAAATAGACCCTTTTCAGGAACAACCTGAAAATCCGCCTGTCTTGTCAGACCTTTCTGCTCAACCCCACATCTGAAAATTACAGACAGATCTGACTCCTCTCATCATATTATCTGTATACCACGAAGATGTTCCATCACCACCTGAGCTCGGACTAATTACAAATCCTCTAAAATGATCTACTCTCCAGGGAATCTCCAGCAATCAAAACAATGTTCCATTAGCCATGACTCTATACACAAGTAAATAGTTAAATTAATCATTACCACACCTTTCACAACTCCTTAATTCTAGCTTTAGCAGACCCTATACAAATAGAGAAGAAAAATGCAAAATGTGAAGCAACCACATTAAAAAGCTGGAAGCACAGAGCAAATCAGTCAGCATCTGTGAAGAGAACAGAATATTTATGTCTACCATCTTCCGGAGGACTGACAAGAAGAAACATGAACAGACATGTTGTAATTAAATCAGATCAAAGGGAATGGAGAGGCAAAAAGCAAAACAAACCGAGATGGGGTATTATTGAAATGATTTGTTCCCCTTTAACTGCAGTGCTAATGTTAACTTTCCAATAAAACCTTAAGCAGCCGGTAATGGAATTAAACTCAGGAGTACATTTGTAATGATCCTCTGATCAGTATCATTCATTGACGCTATTACGCAACATTAAAATTACCCTCCACCTTTCTCCAATGCAGTCAGGCAAGATGGAGATGAAGATATCCTGAGGGCAAGAAAGGGTGATAATTCCAGTAATTAATAGTCTTCATTAAAAAAGCTCCATGTAACCAAATTATTTAGTGACCGATCACAAGATAAAACGATTTAATTTGATCTGTCCAAAGTTGCAAAGAATTTAATGCTACTTCCAGATTTTAATAAGGCTAAATTTGCAAAAAGAATTAGCAGGGAGCTTAAATAAGTTAGATTGGACACCCTACGAGGAGGGCTAATTACCAATGCAGAAACAAAATGGAATATCTTCAAAACCAACCTGATGCACACGTACAAGTCCATGAGTCAGAAGAAGGGCACCTGGTGAGGAAAACCAAAGTGCCTAACTGCTAGTTCAAATTACACTGAAGCAAAAGTGTTTTCCCAGACTCCAAGAACATTACTCTCAAGAGGCTAGGAATAGATACCGAGCACAATGAAGGGAAACAAAAATTACTTTCACCTAACCAAAGGGTCAGTAGAGAAAAAGGTAGTGGATAGCTGTTGTAGTAATAGTAAAATCTTCTTTGATAGCTATCGGGCGGGATTCTGCGGGAATTGGCGGGGCGGGCAGAAATGGTGCAGTGGAGTGCCGTGAACCACTCCGGCGTCGGGCGGCCCCAACGGTGCGGAATCCTCCGCACCTTCAGGGGCTAAGACGGCGCCAGAGTGGTTTGTGCCCTGCCGGCCGGTGTGGAAGGCCTTTTGCGCCGCGCCAGCCAGGGCCGAAGGGACTCCGCCGGCCGGCGCGGGAGCGTCAGCGACTGCTGACGTCATCCCCGTGCAAGCACAGGGGGTGTTCACCTTCGCGCCGGCCATTGCGGAGGCTTACACGGTCAGCACGTAAGAATAGAGTGCCCCCACGGCACAGGCCCGCCCGCGGATTGGTGGGCCCCAACCCCGGGCCAGGCCACCGTGGGGGCACCCCCTGGGGCCAGATCGCCCCGCGCCCCCCCAAGGACCCCGGAGGCCGGCCACGGAACTCGGTCCTGCCGGTAAGGACCTACCTTGATTTACACTGGCAGGACCAGGCAAAAATAGGTGGGAACGTGGCCCATCGCTGGCCGGAGAATCGGCGGGGGGAGGCCACCAACCGGCGTGACGCGATTCCCGCCCCCGCCAAATATCCGGCGCCAGAGAATTCGGCAGCCAGCGGGGGCAGGATTCACGCCGCCCCCTGGCGATTCTCCGGCACGGGGTCGGAGAATCCCGCCCTTAGGAGTATTTCGACACCCTGGCCTAGTGCATGCTCAATTCCAGCCCCACAGCCCTGGAGTCCCAACACAAGTGAATTAACCAATAATTCACATATAGTTTCTGAGATATTTGACCATTGACTGCTCCAATGACCTACAGGCACTAGATTTGTAAGTAAAAAATGCTGTTTATTTGCAACAGCAATAGAGATTAGGGGCCAAATTCTCCGTTATCGGCGCGATGTCCGCCGACCGGCGCCAAAAACGGCGCAAATCCCACCTGCATCACGCCGCCCCAAATGTCACAAAGTCTCCGGCCCGGAATGGGCTAGCAGCGACGTGACGCTATCCGCGCTGGCTCACGGGTTCACGCCGTGACGGCTCATAAGACGCGCTGCTCCCCCCACCCGACCAGAAGACCCGACCGGATGGCCGCCCGTCGCTCAGTCCCGAGGTTCCAGTCCCGCGATATTGAGGCGCTCTTGGATGCAGTGGAGCAGAGGAGGGAGGCCCTGTATCCCGGACACGGCCGCAGAGTCGCCCCACGCCACAGCCGGCGTCTGTGGAGGGAGGTGGCAGAGGCCGTCACCACTGTGGCCCTAACACCACGGACAGGCGTCCAGTGCCACAAGAAGGTGAACGACCTCGTCAGAGCAGCCAGGTTGAGCCGCCCCCCCTGCCCGATATCCATATCCCCCCTCCCCCATATTCCCCATATCCCCCTCCCCCATATCCCCCCTCCCCATATCCTCCATATCCCCCTCCCCCATATCCTCCCTCCCCCATATCCCCCCTCCCCCATATCCCCCCTCCCCATATCCCCCCTCCCCCATATCCCCCTCTCCCATATCCCCCTCCCCATATCCCCTCTCCCCCATATCCCCCTCCCCATATCCCCCCTCCCCATATCCCCCATATCCGGGGGCGGTCGGAGGGCAGCCCGGCCAAGCGAACATCTGCCGCCCAGATGGATCCCGGGTTCCTGGAGTTACCACACCCACACATAGATCCGATGCAACCACCGACACGGAGACGAGCGAAGAGGGTGACGGCCGGCTTGCGGCGGCTGCAGTCGCAGGTGGAGGAGTCCACCCGCGTCCAGGAGATGGCAGTGGTGCCGGTCATGCATGCCACCCAGGCTGACACCGCACGTGTGGCGTCCGCGGTGGAGGCAATGGGTGCCACGGGATGGCACACATGGGGAGCGGTTTGCAAGGCCTGGGGCTTTCCGTGCAGGCGGCGTCTGTGGCCCAGGACATGGCTGCCCTCGCACAGGAGGCCATGAGCCAGCGCCAGCGGCAGATGGCAGAGGCGCTCAACGCCATGGCCCAGTCTCAGCAGGCCATCGCTGAGGGCATCGGCGCCATTGCCCATGTGCTAGCCGGCGTCGCACAGTCACAGACAGGGATTGACAACTCCCTGAGCTCCATGGCTGCAAACCTGCAGACCCTTGTCGATACCAGCACGGGCCTCCAGGACTGGCAGCGCCAGATGTCGGGGGGGGGCGTGAGATGGCCAGTCCGTTCGCATCCCCCACCCATGTAGAGGCCTGGGGGCCATCGGGCACCGCGAGGGAGGAGGAGGTGCTGGAACCTGTTCCGGGTCCCATTGTAGGGGAGGTCCCAGAACACCTCAACACCTCGGGCTACCCCCCTTCTGTCCCAGGTGCATCGGGTGGGCAACGGGCAGGACATGCTGGCAGCTCGCCATCCCAGTCGCCCGGGCCGAAGCCTGGCCCATCTAGGCCAGGACGCCCCAGGAAACGGCTGCCAAAGGGATCCCGTGTCAGAGGGCAGGAATCACAGGACTCCACCTCCAGTTCTGCTGTACCGTCTGGGGAACCACCTAGGCGTAGTCAAAGGGTCCGTAAGGCCAAACAATTAGACACTGAGTAAGTTGGCACGGGTGCAGGGCACAGATGAGTTTTAGGGGCTAGGGCACGTGCATGAACTCCTTTCGTTATTAAAGTCAGTGTTACACCTACAGAAGCTGCCTTTGTCCTCTGTCCAAAGCATGCGGGGGTGTCATGTACGTTGAGCGCAAGTGTGTGTGTGAGGGGTGGTCTTACCTCAAACCCAGGTGAGTCTGCCCCCTTCCCCCTGGGCCGCCATCAACATCCCCCCGGGCAGAGGACGGGACCGTGCGCTGCAGTGTCACAGCCGCATGCAGGGATGGGCCGGGTGGATGGTGGTACTGTGGCCATGGGTCAGACATAGTCCAACGATGTGGAGCCAGGAACTCATTGCAGAGCAGGTTGTCATCATCCTCCATGGCCTGCAATAGACACGCGTCCACCGGCAACTGTGTGAGCCCGGCCGTTGTGCCGCAGGTGGATCGGCAATGGGGGGGTGGTGTGCATGTGGGTGGGGTGGTGAGGGTGCTGGGTGGGTGGATGGGTGGGGGGTGTGGGTGGTCGGGTGTTGCCATGGTGTGCGGTCTGTGGCCCTACTACCCGATTCCCACGCCCATCTAGTCAGTGAAGTGGCCGTCTATCAGCCTGTCTCGTGCCCGCTGGCCCAGCCGGTAACGGTGGACAGCCACCTGCCCATGTCTAGCCCCTCTGCCCTGACCATTGCCCCCATCCCCCTCATCTGGGGAGGACTGCGTCTCTTCCTGCTGCTCCTCCACTCCGCCCTCCTCTGCCTGTGGCACATCGCCCCTCTGCTGGGCTATATTGTGCAGGACGCAGAACACCACTATGATGCGGCCGACCCTATCTGACCGATACTGGAGGGCGCCCCCAGAGAGGTCCAGGCACCTGAAACGCATCTTCAGCACGCCAAAGCACCTCTCTATCACTCCCCTTGTCGCTACATGGGCATCATTGTAGCGGTTCTCCGCCTCATTGCGTGGCCTCCGTATAGGCGTCATCAGCCACAATCGCAATGGGTAGCCCCTGTCGCCCAGCAACCAGCCCCTCAGCCGGGGATGGCGTCCCTCGTACATGCCGGTGATGTATGACCGCGACAACACGTATGAGTTGTGTACACTGCCCGGGTAACGGGCGCAGACGTGCAGGATCATCATGCGGTGGTCGCAGACCACCTGTATGTTCATTGAACAGGTCCCCTTCCTATTGGTGAACACGGCCTTGTTATCCGCAGGTGGCCGCACGGCGACCTGCATCCCATCAATCGCGCCCTGGACCATGGGGAAACCGGCCACGGCAGAGAAGCCCACGGCCCTGGCATCTTGGCTGGCCCGGTCCACAGGGAAGCGGATGTAGCGGTGCGAAATGGCATATAGGGCATCTGTCACTGCCCGGATGCACCGGTGCACCGATGTCTGCGAGATGCCGGACAGATCCCCACTCGGTGCCTGGAACGACCCCGTTGCATAAAAGTTCAGGGCCACCGTAACCTTGACGGACACGGGGAGAGGGTGTCCCCCGCCAGTGCCACGCGGTGACCGGTGCGCCAGCAGGTGGCAGATGTGTGCCACAGTTTCCCGGCTCATCCGGAGTCTCCTCCTGCATTCCCGGTCCGTGAGGTCCTGGTATGACAGCCGGGTCCGGTACACAGGGGGAGTCCTCGGGTGCCTCCGGTGCCATGGGGCCGCGACGTCCTGCTCCCCCTCCTCGTCCTGTCGGTCAGGTGTCCCTCCAGCCTGGTCGGCTGCCGCCTGCCCCTCTGCGGCAGCCTGCGCCGCCTCTCTGGCACGCTCCTCATCCTCCTCCTCATCCAGGGCAACATGGACATTAGCGGCTGCCGCCACGGCGGCCAACATCGCTGGCTGACCAGAAAACATGACAGCCTGTGCGGGGGGGACGGGGGGGGACACGACATGTCATCGTTGCCCATACACCATCCTTCCCCCAGCCAGGTGGCATGGACCGCATGGGTCCGAATGTTGGAGGCTGGCACCTGGCCAGGTGGACCAACTCACTTGCCCCCTCACCCCCCCCTCCCCGGCACGGATCCCCCCCCATCCACCTTGCCGGCATGGACCCCCCCTCCCGGCATGGACCCCCCCGTCCCCCTTCCCGGCACGGACCCCCCTGTCCCCCTCCCCGGCATGGACCCCCGTCCCCCTCCCCGGCACGGACCCCCCCCCGCACCCCTGCCCGGCATGGACCCCCGTCCCCCTCCCCGGCACGGACCCCCCCCCCCACCCCCCCCCCCCCCCCCCGGCACGGACCCGTCCCCGTCCCCGTCCCCCTCCCCGGCACAGACCCCGTCCCCGGCATGGACCCGTTCCCCACCCCCCCTCCCCGGCACGGACCCACCCCCCCCATCCCCCTCCCTGGCAGTCATCCTCCCGTCCCCGGCACTCACCCCCCTCCCGGCACTCCCCCGCAGCCCAGCCCACTCTAACCACCCCCCCTGCCACACACACACACACACACACACAACCCTGCACACACCTCTCCCCCACACATACAGACTGCGGCCACACCATCACCTCTCCAGCGGCCAACCCCCCAGGCCGTCACCCCCTCCACGCTGGTCGGCGTCAACCTTGAGCACTGGTTGACGCCGATTAAAAGGTGTCTTGATTTACGCCGACGTGAAACTTCGTCCCATCCGGACGGGAGAATATCGGCAGCCCCGAAATCCATTGCCTCGCGCCCACCCGTGCTATTCACCGAGGCGTGCGGCGCGATTGACGCCCCGCCGACTTTCCTCCCTTCGGAGAATTCGGCGGGCGGAATTCACGACGGCCCACGGCAATTCTCCGACCCGGTGGGGGGTCAGAGAATCTCGCCCCATATATGCGATGATTACTGGCCAGCTAATCTATTACTCCCTCCATGTTATCGTTCCATCCTCTACCCAAACACACACAAGACAGCACACACAGGGGAAAGGGAAAAGGGTAAAATGATAGGGATTAAAATGGAAGAGAGAGAGAGAGAGTTGGCTATCCTCCCAGGAGGCAGAGTGTTTAAACCACCAATTAGATTGTGAACGGGGCTTGTCTGGTTGGAACATTTGAGAGAGATTTACCCTCAGAGAGAGATCCAAAAAGATCTTCCTAAACTCGGAGTGCAAAATGAAACTGAAAGAAAACACACCATCTCACAAAGCAAGGATCATTCCACAAGGATCAACATCAAGTGTTAGTTAATGACCCAGGAATTTAAATTAGCTTGTGTCATCCCTGATGTCAGTCCAATCAACACATCTTCCCGAGGCTCTAGTAATTGCCCAAGTACAAAAATTATAAAAACCAAAACAACAGAAAATAAAGGGAATATACAGGAGAAACCAAGTTTAAACAGAAGGATCCTTGCAGGAGTCTGAAGATTTTAAAAAAACTGCACAGGGCCTAATTTATAATCTGCGTTTTTATAATATCCAGATGAAATTAGCATTATGGTGGCCCAGTGGTTAGCATTGTTACCTCACGGCACCAGGTTAAATTCCGTCCTTGGGTGACTGTGTGGAGTTTGCCCTTTCTCCATTTGTCTGCGTGGGTTTCCTCCGGGTGCTCCGGTATCCTTCCACAGCCCAAAGATGCGCAGACTAAGTGGATTGGTCATGCTTGCGTGGATCCCACGAGGTGTGAAGGCTGTCAGAAAACCCACGGGAGGCCTTCCCCGGGATTCACCGGCCGCACCGTGATCGAGCGAGAGCGCAACGCAACTGGTGGATTACACCCCTAATTGAGTATATAAGATGCTAAAGGGAAGTTTAGTGTAGATGTAGAGTGGATGTTTCCTCTTGCATCTAGAATGAGAGGCCATCTGCGGGATTCTCCGTCGGCGGGATCCTCCGCTTCACTGGCAGCCCACCCATGCTCGCGGGCTTCCCGACAGTGTGGTGGCCACTATGGGAAACCCCACTGGCTGACTGCCGGAACAGAGGATCCCGCTGCCGGTGGGGACATGCTGCGCCGCAAAACGGGGCTGGCAGGACGGAGAATCCTATAGTTTTAGGCAAAGGGGTGGCAGATTAAAAACAGAAATGAGGAGAAATCACTTCACTCAAAGGGTCGTGAATCTATGGACTTCCCACCCCAAGAGTGCAGTGACACCAGAACACAGAACAAATTTGTGGAGATAAATAGGTTTTTAATTAGTAGTGGGATGAACGGTTATGGGGAGCGGGGAGAAAGGAGGAGAAGAGGCAAAGATGAGATCCGCCGTGATCGTATTGAATGGTGGAGCAGGCTCGAGGGGCGGAAATACCTAATTTTTATGTTCTTCTTTCTCTGTGAGGGCCATCACATAGCCCTCTGAGGTTGAGGAAGGGCATGTTTATGTCGAGAGGTATGTTTATTGGTGTGCTAACCTCTGTTGTTTTTCAAATATATTTTTACCGAATTTTCAACTTTTTTCAAGCATCGCAATAAAACAAGAAAAAAGAGAAAAAAACAATAGGTATCAATGCAAAGCTAGTACAGAAAACAGCAGGAGACATTACAAACATTCGAAACATGTTCCTGTCATAGACACAACACATCTGCACCAAATGAGACAATTCATATCGTACCCATCCATACAAAAAGGGGAGAGAAACAAAACCTACAAGAGCCCCAGTGCCAAGGGGGAATTAAACGATAATAATATCCGAGAATGTAAACTAACCCCCATCATGGCCCAGGACAGAGCAGACAATCATTATACGACTACAATACTACATGGAGAGGACTGATTACCACACGTCCAAGTCAAGCTCAGACCTCAAGCTCAGGGTCTGCCATAGAGAATCACGACAAGAAATAAAGACCTGAGCGACCAGACTCCAGCCAGCAGGTAAAACAATCAAGGAGGGAGACCCATATCAGGAGAAAAGACCAACTTGACCCGAGTGAATAGTCAGGCAAACCCAGTCCTCATCAGGGTAACTGGCAGTTCGCCTGCGCCCAAAAGGATTAAAGCTTGGATGCTCAGCAACAAAATTAAAAGGAGGGAGGAGAACCCCCCCCCCCCCCCCCCCCCACCCATGAAACTGGTTAGCTCTAACTGGGGGGGACCTTCCTCGATCATAGCGCGAACAAACTAACCCTTCTATCCTGTACCCTCGACCCCTCATACCAGCCCGGCTCTGCTCACCTGCCTTTTATGCATATAGAATATAAACTGTGCACAGACCCCAAATTCAATGTAAACTGTGCACAGATCCCAAATTCAACGACGTGAACACATTAAATTAAGATCCCGGGTTGGCACCCCCAATCCCTCATGACCAACACCAGGAACAGGACACACTGGATCAGTGGTTGGAAAGCCAAATCAACCCCAGTCCGCAAAGACAGGATTAAATGTGCTCCATCAAATTCCAGCGGGCTCCCACCAGACACCGTGCTCTCTCCACTGTGAGAATCTCCTTGTGCGCCGCCATAAAAAAAAACTACCCTGCAACTCTTGGACCGGGCCTGACAACCTGCACCTCCAGGCCAGGCCTCTGAGCAAAAACCGTGTATTCATTGATAGCCACCATCCAACCGTCGATGCACAGGGAGGGAGCCTGCTCAAAACCAAGTATGACACCAAAGACAGGGCCCCAGCCCGACTCCTTCCAGCCACCACAAACAAGTGAAGATTCAAACATTCTGTCTCATCTCCAGCATGCAGAAATATCAGCCAAGAGTCCTTGAGACATAGTACCAACCATGTACCCCAACTGTATACACCAAGAAAAAAAATCAAAAAGACATGCGCAGAAGGATGAAAAGACAGAATAAAAGATGAGCAGAGCTGGAGCTCGCAAAAAACACAGCCACTCCCGCAGTCACATCTCATGACCCTCTGTTGGTTGTTGATGGTAAGAAACTACCAGGTTCCAGCATCCCTTGTGATTGCAACATGGCTGGAAGTTGCGATGTGTGCACATTGGTATAAACCAAAGTTGGAGGGACAAGTTTCTCTGACTGTTGAACATTCACTGGTACCATTTCCACTGGAGATATTATGTTAATCTCGTGGGTGTTAGGCTGGTCTGACCATTGTAGATTATCCAACACCTGGAATGATAATGGACAAACAATCTCCGCAAAGAGAGAAGAGAGATCAAAGCCTCATACAGGGCAGGTTTGCTCAGTGGGCTAGACAGCTGGTTTGTGATGCAGAACAAGGCCAGCAGGGTGGGTTCAATTCCCGTACCAGCTGAGAATTCTAAAATCTCCCTCTGTGTACCTGAACAGGTGCTGGAATGTGGCGACTAGGGGCTTTTCACAGTAACATCATTGCAGTATTAATGTATATACCCAGTCTTCCTCATAGTTGAAACGTTCCATCCCAGGCAACAGCCTGGTGAATATCCTTTGCACCCTCCCCCCCAATGGAATCATATCCTTCGGACGGTGAGACCACCAGAACTGCACACAATATTCCACCTGTGACCAAACCAAAATTTTATAAAGTTGTACCAAGACCTCCCTGCTCCCATATTCTATGCCTCAGCTCATGAAGTAAAGAATTCCATGTGTCTCCTTCATCACCCTATCTACCTGTTCTGCCACCTTCAGGGATCCATGGACTTGGATACCAAGATCCCTTTGTTCCTCAATACTCCCTCGGGGCCTACCGTCATTGTATATATCCTACCCTTCCATCTGCCACACTCTGCCCAACTTACTAACTTATCAATATCAGTCTGTAGCCTAAGACTGTCCTCCTCACTATCAACAACACCACCAATTTTCGTGTCATCTGCAAACTTCCAAACTATACCTTTTATATTCACTTCCAAGTCGTTAATGTATAAAACAAACAGCAAGGATCCCAGAACTGATCCCTGTGGTACACCGCTGGTTACAGGTTTCCAATCACAAAAGCAACCCTCCACCACCACCCTTTACCTCCTATTAACATACCAATTTTGGATCCAATTTGCCAACTTGCCTTGGATCCCATGGGCTCTAACCTTTTTGGACCAGTCTTCCATGTGGGACCCTGTCAAAGGGTTTACTGAACGTCAGGTAAACCACATTAACTGCACTAACCTCATCAATATATTTAGATACGTTTTCAAAAAACTCAATTAAATTAGACAGGAGCTCCCACAATCAAATCCATGCTGACTATCCCTAATCAATTCTGGCCTTTTCAAGTGTTGATTAATCCTGTGCTTCAGATTTTTTCCTAATTCCTCTAGCACTCATGTTAGACTAACTGGCCTGTAATTTGCTAGCTTATACCTTCTACCCTTCTTGAATAAAGGTACCATATTATCTATTCTCAAGTCATTTGGCACTTCATCTGTGGCCAGCGAAGATTTAAATATCTCCATTGTAGCCTCATCAATCTTCTCCCTTGTCTCCAAACCAGCCTGGGATATATATCATCGGGTCCTGGGGATGTATACATTTTCATGTCCGCTAAAACATCTTATTAATCTTAAAGTGCTCAAGGACGTCGGCAATGAGTGAGTGAGCCGCACATTCGGGGGCTCTCACTCCGGCGGGATTTGAGGACCTGGTTCCCCGGTTTTGCGGGGCTGTAAAAGGCCGGCCACGGGGGGGCTGAGAAACGAGCTGAGCTGCATGGAACTGCGGGAGAGCAGAAAGCAGCGCAAACGGGAGAGGAAGGGACAAAGGCAAGGTGCAGGGGAAGTTGACCCGGGAGCAAAGATGGCGGACCTGCGGACCTCGGACCCGGCGATCCAGCAGGCGCTGGAAAACATGCTGCAGGTGGTAAAGAGCAGTTTTGAGTCGTTGAAGCGGGATAACTTGGATCCACTTCAGAAGGCAGTGGATCAGCTGAACCAGAGACTGGATGCCCAGGACGAAAAAGGTAAGGAGCTGGGGGAGGCGGTGGAGGAGTAGGCGGACACACAGACGATTGCTGCGCTAAAAGTTGACGGGTTGAAGGAGAGACAGAGAAGACTGCTGGACAGAGTAGAAGAGCTGGAAAATAGAGCCCGTAGACAAAATCTGAGGGTCATCGGCCTCCCGGAGGGGGCCGAGGGAGCTGATGCCACAGCGTTCGTGGCGGACCAAAAGACCATAAGACGTAGGAGCGGAAGTAAGGCCATTCGGCCCATCGAGTCCACTCCACCATTCAATCATGGCTGATTTCAACTCCATTTACCCGCTCTCTCTCCATAACCCTTAATTCCTCGAGAAATCAAGAATTTATCAACTTCTGTCTTAAAGACATTCAACGTCCTGGCCTCCACCGCCCTCTGTGGCAATGAATTCCACAGACACACCACTCTCTGGCTGAAGGCATTTCTCCTCATCTCTGTTCTAAAGTGGCTCCCTTTTATTCTAAGGCTGTGTCCTAGTCTCCCCTGCTAATGGAAACAACTTCCCTACGTCCACCCTATCTAAGCCATTCATTATCTTGTAAGTTTCTATTAGATCTTCCCTCAACCTCCTAAACTCCAATGAATATAATCCCAGGATCCTCAGACGTTCATCGTATGTTAGGCCTACCATTCCTGGGATCATCCGTGTGAATCTCCGCTGGACCCGCTCCAGTGCCAGTATGTCCTTCATGAGGTGTGGGGTCCAAAATTGCTCACAGTATTCTAAATGGGGCCTAACTAGCGCTTTATAAAGCTTCAGAAGTACATCCCTGCTTTTATATTCCAAGCCTCTTGAGATAAATGACAACATTGCATTTGCTTTCTTAATTACGGACTCAACCTGCAAGTTTACCTTTAGAGAATCCTGGACTAGGACTCCCAAGTCCCTTTGCACTTCAGCATTATGAATTTTGTCACCGTTTAGAAAATAGTCCATGCCTCTATTCTTTTTTCCAAAGTGCAAGACCTCGCACTTGCCCACATTGAATTTCATCAGCCATTTCTTGGACCACTCTCCTAAACTGCCTAAATCTTTCTGCAGCCTCCCCACCTCCTCAATACTACCTGCCCCTCCACCTATCTTTGTATCATTGGCAAACTTAGCCAGAATGCCCCCAGTCCCGTCATCTAGATCGTTAATATATAAAGAGAACAGCTGTGGCCCCAACACTGAACCCTGCGGGACACCACTCATCACCGGTTGCCATTCCGAAAAAGTACCTTTTATCCCAACTCTCTGCCTTCTGCCTGACAGACAATCGTCAATCCATGTTAGTACCTTGCCTCGAATACCATGGGCCCTTATTTTACTCAGCAGTCTCCCGTGAGGCACCTTATCAAAGGCCTTTTGGAAGTCAAGTAGATAACATCCATTGGCTCTCCTTGGTCGAACCTATTTGTTATCTCTTCAAATAAGTCTAACAGGTTTGTCAGGCACGACCTCCCCTCGCTAAATCCATGCTGACTTGTCCTAATCCGACCCTGCACTTCCAAGAATTTAGAAATCTCATCCTTAACGATGGATTCTAGAATCTTGTCAACAACCGAGGTTCGGCTAATTGGCCTATAATTTTCCATCTTTTTTCTTGTTCCCTTCTTGAACAGGGGGGTTACAACAGCGATTTTCCAATCCTCTGGGACTTTCCCTGACTCCAGTGACTTTTGAAAGATCATAACTAACGCCTCCACTATTTCTTCAACTATCTCCTTTAGAACTCTAGGATGTAGCCCATCTGGGCCCGGAGATTTATCAATTTTTAGACCTCTTAGTTTCTCTTGCACTTTCTCCTTTGTGATGGCCATATTCAACTCTGCCCCCGACTCTCCTGAATTGTTGGGATATTACTCATGTCTTCTACTGTGAAGACTGTTGATGCAGCTGATGGGGGCTGAAGCCTGTCCGCGACCGCCGGAGCTGGAGGGGGCACACAGAGTACAGGCGAGACAGGTGCATCCGGGGGGGGCCCCCGTCCGATGGTGATTAGGTTCCACAGGTTTGTGGAGAAGGAGCGGGTGCTGCAGTGGGCTAAGAGCAGCACGTGGAATAACAGTGTCCTTCGCATTTACCAGGACCTAAGCCAGGAGGTGGCCAGGCGGCGAGCAGCCTTTAAACAAGTTAAGGAGGTGTTCAAAAAGCACGGGAAGTTTGGTCTGCTCTTCCCGGCCCGTCTTGGGGTTACGCATCAGGGCCAACACCACAACTACTCAGAGCCCGAAGAAGCGATGGGCTTTGTGAGGGATTAGGGGCTGGTCTCTGTGGTAGTATGTATTAGGGGTCATGTGGGACTGGAAGCCCTAATGTCATTGGCTGACAGATCCCGGGTCCTGGTTGGCCGTTGACCTCTAGCTCCGCCCTGAAGGCGGAGTATAAGAAGCCGGACTCCTCCCCCGCAGGCCAGTCTACTATCGAGCTGCGGGGGAACAGACATGCTTAATAAAGCCTCATCGACTTCACTCTATTCGTCTCTCGGAGTCTTTGTGCGCCACAATTTATTAAGCGTGCCTAAAAAGGACTATGGAGCTCAGGATCATCCCGGAATGCCTGAGGATCAGCCCCCACGCAGTGAACGCGGCAGCAGCCTTCAAGCGCTGGCAGACTTGTTTCGAGGCCTACCTCCGAACGGCAACCGGCCGGGTCACAGAAGACCAAAAACTACAGGTCCTGCACTCGAGGTTAAGCACGGAGATTTTCTCCCTCATCGAAGACGCGGAGGATTTCCAGACGGCGTTCGCAGCACTGAAAAGTCTCTATGTCCGCCCAGTTAACCAAATCTACGCTCGCTACCAGCTCGCGACGAGACGGCAAAGTCCCGGAGAATCGATTGATGAAATCTACGCCGCGCTGCTGATTTTGGGACGAGCCTGCAGCTGCCCTTCGGTGAACGCAAATGAACACACGGACATGTTAATCCGCGGTGCTTTTGTGGCAGGTATGAACTCCTCCCAAATCCGCCAAAGACTTCTAGAAAAAGAGTCGCTAGGACTCCCATAGGCACGGGCCCTAGCAGCCTCCCTAGACGTGGCCGCGCGGAATACCCGCGCCTATGGCCCCGACCGCGCGGCAGCCCATTGGGCTCCGTACGTACCCGTCGCGACAAACCCACTCCCCCCCCGGACACCCCACAGGCTTGCGCGGTCCAAACGCCAAGTCGCACCGGGGGCGCCCGCTGCTATTTCTGCGGCCAGGCGAAACACCCCCGGCAGCGCTGGCCGGCCCGCGCAGCAATCTGCAAGAGCTTCGGGAAAAAGGGCCATTTCGCGGTTGTGTGCCGGTCCCGCGGGGTCGCCGCTGTCCCGGGAGAACAGGGAGCCCTGCACGCCGCTTACTCTCCCCAACCCCCCCCAGCGCCCCATGTACGACCCGCAGGCGCAGCCACTCTGGGTCCCGACCACCGCGGTCCCGGGAGAACAGGGAGCCCTGCACGCCGCTTACGCTCCCCAACCTCCCCCCCAGTCCCCACGTATGACCCGGCGGCGCTACCAATTTGGGTCCTGACCACCGCTGTCCCCAGAGATGAGGGAGCCCCGCGCGGTCCAAACGCTCCCCAACCCCCCCTGCGCCCCATGTGCGACCAGCAGACGTCGCCATTTTGGGTCCCGGCCACCACGAGGGGAGGAAGGGCGCCGCCATCTTGGACCACCCCAGACCTGTACGACGCATGGGGGTGGCCATTTTGTCCACCCCCACCGCCATCTTGTGACCCCCCAGCCATGTGCGATGTATGGGGGCAGCCATTTTGTTCATCCCCGACGCCATCTTGGACGGCAACAACGGACCCCAGTGTCGACGGCTCCACGGGGTTCGAGGAAGACGCTCCACTACTACAACCACGTCTCCCTTCAATAACGCTCGATCAAGCTCGACCCCGGACACTCCAGACGATGACGACAGCAGTGCTAATAAACGGGCACGAGACACCATGCCTAGTCGACTCCGGGAGCACGGAGAGCTTTATCCACCCCGACACGGTAAGACGCTGTTCCTTGACCACCTATCCCAGCGCACAAAAGATTTCCCTAGCTGCAGGATCCCACTCCGTACAGATCAAAGGTTTCTGCATAGTTACCCTAACGGTGCAGGGGAGGGAGTTCAAAAACTACAAACTACACGTCCTTCCCCAACTCTGCGCCCCCACATTACTGGGATTAGATTTCCAGTGTAATCTACAGAGCCTTACGTTCAAATTCGGCGGCCCAATACCCCCACTCACTATCTGTGGCCTCGCAACCCTCAAGGTGCAACCCCAGTCCTTGTTTGCGAACCTCACCCCGGATTGCAAACCCGTCGCCACTAGGAGCAGACGGTACAGCGCCCAGGACCGGACCTTCATTCGGTCCGAAGTCCAGCGGCTACTAAAGGAAGGCATAATCCAGTCCAGCAATAGTCCCTGGAGAGCACAGGTGGTAGTAGTGAAGACAGGGGAGAAACAAAGGATGGTCATAGACTATAGCCAGACCATCAACAGGTACACACAACTAGACGCGTACCCTCTCCCCCGCATATCCGACATGGTCAATCGGATTGCCCAATATAAAGTCTTCTCCACCGTGGACCTCAAGTCCGCCTACCATCAGCTCCCCATCCGCCCAAGTGACCGCAAGTACACAGCCTTCGAGGCAGACGGGCGCTTATAACATTTCCTAAGGGTCCCATTTGGCGTCACAAACGGGGTCTCGGTCTTCCAACGGGAGATGGACCGAATGGTTGATCAACATGGGTTGCGGGCCACGTTCCCGTATCTCGACAATGTAACCATCTGCGGCCACGACCAGCAGGACCACGACGCCAACCTCCAAAAATTCCTCCAGACCGCCAAAACCTTGAACCTCACGTACAATGAGGACAAGTGCGTTTTTAGCACCAACCGGCTAGCCATTCTGGGCTACGTAGTGCGCAATGGGATAATAGGCCCCGACCCCGAACGTATGCGCGCCCTCATGGAATTTCCCCTCCCGCACTGCTCAAAAGCCCTGAAACGCTGTCTGGGGTTCTTTTCATACTACGCCCAGTGGGTCCCCCAGTATGCAGACAAGGCCTGCCCCTAATACAGACCACGACCTTCCCTCTGTCGACAGAGGCTTGCCAGGCCTTCAGCCGCATCAAAGCGGATATCGCAAAGGCCACGATGCGCGCCATCGACGAGTCCCTCCCCTTCCAGGTCGAGAGCGACGCCTCCGACGTAGCTCTAGCGGCCACCCTTAACCAAACGGGCAGACCCGTGGCCTTTTTCTCCCGAACCCTCCACGCTTCAGAAATCCGCCACTCCTCAGTGGAAAAGGAAGCCCAAGCCATAGTGGAAGCTGTGCGACATTGGAGGCATTACCTGGCCGGCAGGAGATTCACTCTCCTCACCGACCAACGGTCGGTAGCCTTCATGTTCGATAATGCACAGCGGGGCAAAATCAAAAACGACAAGATCTTAAGGTGGAGGATCGAGCTCTCCACCTTCAACTACGAGATCTTGTATCGTCCCGGAAAGCTGAACGAGCCGTCCGATGCCCTATCCCGCGGCACATTTGCCAACGCACAAATTAACCGCCTCCAAACCCTCCACGAGGACCTCTGCCACCCGGGGGTCACTCGGTTTTTCCACTTTATCAAGTCCCGCAACCTCCCATCCTCTTTAGAGGAGGTCCATACAGTCACAAGGGACTGCCACATCTGCGCAGAATGCAAACCGCATTTTTTCAGGCCGGATGGTGCGCACCTGATTAAGGCTTCCCGCCCCTTTGAACGCCTTAGTCTGGATTTCAAAGGGCCCCTCCCCTCCACCGACCGCAACACATACTTCCTTAATGTGGTGGATGAGTACTCCCGCTTCCCATTCGCCATCCCCTGCTCTGACATGACCGCGGCCACAGTCATTAAAGCCCTGAACACCATTTTCACACTGTTCGGTTGCCCCGCATACGTCCACAGCGACAGGGGGTCCTCTTTCATGAGTGACGAGCTGCGCCAATTCCTGCTCAGCAAGGGCATAGCCTCAAGCAGGACGACCAGCTACAACCCCCGGGGGAACGGGCAAGTAGAGAGGGAGAACGGCATGGTCTGGAAGACCGTCCTACTGGCCCTACGGTCCAGGGACCTCCCAGTTTCACGGTGGCAGGAGGTCCTCCCAGACGCTCTCCACTCCATCCGGTCGCTATTGTGTACGAGCACTAATCAAACGCCTCATGAGCGTCTCCTTGTCTTCCCTAGGAAGTCCTACTCTGGAACGTCGCTGCCGACCTGGCTGGCGGCTCCAGGACCCATCTTGCTCCAAAAGCATGTGCGGGCACACAAGGCGGACCCGTTGGTCGAAAGGGTTCACCTCCACGCGAACCCGCAGTACGCTTACGTGGAGTACCCCGACGGCCGACAGGACAAGGTCTCCCTGCGGGATCTGGCGCCCGCCGGCAACACACACCCCCCCCCAACACCATTTACCCAACACCCCGCCCCTTCCTGCCACCGCCGCACCCCGCGACCGCCCCCTTCCCAGGAGGATCAGTTCCCCTCCCCTCAGGCCCGACCAAGACTAAAGCCCAAGCTGAAACCGTAAGGCTCCCGGAGACGACAACACCGGAACAAGCACCACCACCACCACCGGGGCCGAGGCGATCGACACGGACGACCAGACCGCCCGACCGACTCGTGGCGTCGATCTAAACCAATATATGGACTTTTCACAAGAACATTTTGCTTTTCTCCCGATACCTTCTGTAAATAGTTGAAACAGGACAAAATTGTACATACTGTATTACCATATGAATGTTTTTCCTCCCAGGACCAGTCCTGTAAACCCTTACCACCATGCGAAGCATCACCCCGCCGGGTTCAATTTTGACAAGGGGTGAATGTGGTAGTATATATTAGGGGTCATGTGGGACTGGAAGCCCTAATGTCATTGGCTGACAGATCCCGGGTCCTGGTTGGCCGTTGACCTCTAGCTCTGCCCTGAAGGCGGAGTATAAGAAGCCGGAGTCCTCCCCCGCAGGCCAGTCTACTATCGAGCTGCGGGGGAACAGACACGCTTAATAAAGCCTCATCGACTTCACTCTGTTCGTCTCTTGGAGTCTTTGTGCGCCACAGTCTCGAAAAAAGGACCCACGGACGCAAGCTAGGGTCCAAGACTAGTGGATGGGCTGGGGGCCCCGATTAGAGCGGAGGAGGTATTGGGGGGGGCCTAAAGGCCATGCAGTCAGGGAAAGCCCCGGGACCAGATGGATACCCAGTAGAGTTTTACAAGAAGTTCTCGGAGATAGTGGGACCGGTCCTGACAAGGGTTTTTAATGAGGCAGGGGACAGAGGGACCCTGCCACCGACGATGTCGAAAGCCACCATCTCGCTGATACTGAACCGGGACATACAGGCCAATCTCCCTGATCAATATGGATGCTAAGCTCCTGGCCAAGGTCCTGAGGAATTGAGGACTGTGTACTGGAGGTGATTGGGGACGATCAGACAGGGTTTGTGAAAGGCAGGCAGCTGACCGCTAACTTTGGAAGATTGCTTTAAGTGATCGTGATGCCCCCGATGGGCAAGGAGGTGGAGGTAGTGGTGGCAATGGACGCTGAGAAGGCCTTCAACCGGGTGGAGTGGGGCTATTTGTGGGAGGTGCTTGGATGGTTTGGGTTTGGGGAGGGACTGGTTAATTGAGTCAGGCTATTGTACCAGGCCCCAAAAGCTAGCGTTAGGACGAACAGGATAATGTCAGATTATTTCAGACTACACCACGGGACCAGACAGGGGTGCCCACTCTCCCCGTTGCTGTTCGCGCTGGCCATAGAGCCATTGGCGATGGCGTTGAGAGCTGCGAAGGGGTGGAAGGGAATGACTAGGGGGGGGTGGAACATAGGGTCTCTCTCTATGCGGACGGCCTACTCCTGTACGTGTCGGACCCACTAGCCGGGATGGAAAATATACTGGAAATATTGAGGAAGTTCGGACGGTTTTCAGGGTACAAATTAAATATGGCCAAGAGTGAGATGTTTGTGGTGCAAGCAAGGGGCCAGGAGAATAGACTGAAGGAGCTGCCATTTAGGCTGGTGGAGGAAAGTTTCCGGTACTTGGGGATACAGGTGGCAAGAGACTGGGGCAGGTTGCATAAGTTAAATTTGACCAGGGTGGTGGACCAAATGAAGAGGGTGTTTCGGAGATGGGATGCACTCCCGCTGTCACTGGCGGGGAGGGTGCAGACTGTAAAGATGACAATCCTCCATAGATTTCTGTTCCTCTTCCAGTGCCTCCCGATCTTTATCCCACGGTCCTTCTTCAAAAGGACTGGCAAAATCATCATGAGCTTTGTCTGGGCGGGAAAATCCCCGCGGGTGAAGAAGGTGATGCTTGAAAGGGGCCGCAGCGAGGGGGGGCTGGCATTGCTGAGTTTGATCAACTACTACTGGGCGGCTAACATAGCCATGATAAGGAAGTGGATGGTGGGTACGGGGTCTATCTGGGAGCGAGTGGAGGTGGCTTCGTGCAGGGGCACCAGTTTGGCAGCCCTGGTCACGGCTCCCCTACCGCTGTCGCCGGCCAGGTACTCCACCGGCCCGGTAGTGGGGGCGGCCCTGCGGATATGGGGCCAGTGGAGGTGGCATGTGGGGGGGGGTGGGTGCGTCTGTCTGGGCTCCAATATGTGATAACCATCGATTCGCCCCCAGGAACATGGATGGAGGGTTTCGAACATGACGGCGGGCGAGGGTGGGGAGGGTGGGCGATATGTTCCTGGAGGGGAGCTTTGTGAGTTTGAGGAGCTTGGAGGAGAAATTTGGGCTGGTAAGGGGAAATTACTTTAGGTACTTACAGATGCGGGACTTTGTACGTAGACAGGTCCCATCCTTCCCACGCCTCCTGCCAATAGGGATCCAGGGCAGAACAGTCTTTAGAGGAGAGGGTAGAGTCTCAGACATCTACAAGGTGCTCATGAAGGGGGAAGAGTCCCAGACGAAGGGACTGAAATTCAAATGGGAGGAGGGGTTTGGCGGGGAGATGGAGGACGGGCTGTGCGCGGAAGCTCTGAGTAGGGTAAACTCAACCGCAACATGTGCCAGGCTCGGCCTGATTCAATTTAAGGTCGTTCACCAGGCCCACATGATGGTAGCTCGGATGAGCAAATCCTTTGGGGTAGAGGACAAGTGCGCTAGATGTGCGGGAGGACCAGCGAACCATGTTCACATGTTTTGGGCATGTCCTAAGCTTAGGGGGTACTGGGAGGAATGTGGGGGTGTCATGTCCCGGTTGCTGAAAACAAGGGTGGTGATGAGTCCAGGGGTGGCAA
This sequence comes from Scyliorhinus torazame, assembly GCF_047496885.1. NCBI lineage: Eukaryota > Metazoa > Chordata > Chondrichthyes > Carcharhiniformes > Scyliorhinidae > Scyliorhinus > Scyliorhinus torazame. The sequence goes on from NC_092708.1 coordinate 310,232,904, forward strand.
TGTTCGGAGTTTCGGAAGGCCCAGGAGTCCAGGGGGAGAAAGAGGCAGATGTTCTGGCCTTTGCTTCCCTAATAGCCCGGCGGCGGATACTGCTGGCATGGAGGGACTCAAATCCCCCGAAGACCGAACTATGGCTTTCGGACATGTCAAGTTTTCTGGGCATGGAAAAAATTAAGTTCGCCTTGAGGGGATCTGTACTGGGGTACGCCCAAAGGTGGCAACCATTCATCGACTTCTTCGCGGGAGAGTGAATGTCAGCAGGGTGGGGTGGGGGGTGGGGGAGAGGGTGGGAGGAAGAGGGGGTGAGGGGGGAGATTAGAGTAGAGTAGGAGGGATAAATAGGCGGGTAGTGTCTAGGGGAGAGGAGCGGGCATGTGCAGCATGGTTTGATTGAAGTATTGGTTTAATATTGATGTTAGCACATTTCTGTAATCTGTAACTGTTTACAATGCCAAAAAATACCTCAATAAAATTGTTTGTTAAAAAAATTTTTTTAAAGTGCTCAAGAATTTCACCGTCCCAACCGATATCTCCAGATTTGATGAGGCGAAATTCTCCCGAAACGGCGCGATGTCCGCCGACTGGCGCCCAAAACCTTCTGAGACATCCTTCCTCATTACTTCAGTGACGGTCTGTTAACAATAATGCAATGTCCCCTTCTCTCTTACATCCCCCCATCAGTCCTGAAACTTCTATACCCTGGAATGTTATGTTGAATTTCCAGTCCTGCCCTTCTTTCAACCATATCTCAGCTTTTGCAACAATATCATATTTCCACATGCTAATCACCGCTCTGCATTCATCTGCTTTATAAGACAGGCCCTTGAATTTAAATAGATGTAATTTAGCCTTCCAATCCACCCATGTGCCTTATCTTCCCCTTGTCTTCTCTGCTTGCTGAACTGACCTAGTTTTCCTTCTATATTTGATTGAACCTCGCTTGAAACTCCACATCTATTCAGGGTCCCATCTCCTGCCAAATTAGTTTAAAGCCTCCCCAATAGCATGAACAAACCTCCCAGCAAGGATATTGGACTCATTCCGGTTCAGGTGCAACCTGTCCAGCTAGGTCCCACCTACCCCAGAAACTGTTCCAATGATCCAAAACCCTCCCTCCTACACCATTCCTTTAGCCACACATTCATTTGATCTATCTTCCTATTCTTATACTCAGTAGCACATGGCACCGGAAGAAATCCAGAAATTACAACCTCAGAAGTCCTGCTCTTTAACTTACTACCTAACTCTCTAAATTCCTGTTGCAGGACCTCACCCCCTTTTCTACCCATGTCATTGATGCCAACATGTACCACAGCCACCTGCTGCTCACCCTGCCCCTTCAGAATGCCCTGAAGCTGCTCTGGGACATTCCTGACCCTTGCACCAGGAAGGCAACATAGCCCGCCGGCTCCACATACAATCGAATTCCCTATCACTAACAATCCTCCAATCTTTTCCTCCCCTGCTGTGCAGAGCCAGCCATGGTGCCAAAAATATGGTTGTTGCTGATTTCCCCTGAGAGGCCACCCTTCCAAAAGTATCCAACATGGTATATCTATTTGAGAGAGGGATGACCACAGCGGACTCCTACCCGGCCTACCTATACCTACTATTCTTCATGGTGGTCACACAACCCCTTTTTTCCTGTGCAGCAATTGCTTGTGGTCTAATCAACTCGCTAAATGTGCAGCCACGATGTCCTCAGCATCACGGATGCTCCATAGCGAAACCATCCGCAGTTCCAGTTGCACAATTTGGTCATGCAAGAATTGCAGCTGGACATACTTCCTGCACACATGGTCACCAGAGACATTTCCCACATATTGCAGGAGGATCATTCCACAGTGCTGAGTTCTCCTGCCACACCCTTGAACTGAACTTTTAGTCTTTCCCTTAAATTTTGATCACTGGTTACACAAGAGACCTTCCTCGACTTTAAACATTAGCTACTACAAAACTAACATTCCTGAAAGAGTTATAAGAGGGAATAAATGCCTACCTGATTGCTACTCAATCATCTGCCTCCGCTGCCGCATGTAACTTCGAATTCTGCCGTCGGATCATCTCGCTGTTTTTTTTCTGGAGTTCAGCCCATTGCATCCTCACAGGTCAGCTCTCAATTGTGATCTTACCCACTACAAACAAGCACCCTCGATTTCTTCCAACTCAGCTTTGTGATGAAAATCCTCTGCTAGCACTTCTGATCGAGTGTGATCTGCCTGCTGCAGGGCTATTTCATTGTCATTCAATACCAGCTACTGGTACAAATCTGGAAACATGTTTAAGCCTTTGAAAAATAAATAATTTGGGATTTCTACCCTGGGATTCCCACAAAGATATATCCCTGCTACTTCCAGATATTTCCCAGTCTCTCTGGCACTCTCTGTGCTTTGTTCTGATGCTGTTTTTTGCCTTTGCTTAGCTGTGTATATGCTATGTCTCTTTCGAAGCTCTGAACTTTCATGGGTTGAATATTAAAAGATTCATTGAAGGCTATTAATAATCCTTCAAGAATGATTATGGATTCATCATTGCCTTGCATGAGGACAATATGATCATCAAGATCACCAAACCAAGAATAAAACACCAGCCCCATTTTCCAGTGTGGTGCGCCCCCACCGGCAACAGGATTCTCTATTCCTGCAGCCGGCCAATGGGGTTTCCTAATGTGGACACCCCAACGCTGTTGGGAAACCCACGGGCCTGGGCGCATTTCCGGCGAAGCAGAGGATCCTGCTGATGGAGAATCCCCCAGCATGTCTCAAAGATGCCAGAAGTCCTGTTGAATTTGCCCCTTGTGTTGGTCTAGAGTGACCTGGGTGAATAGGATTTTTGATCCATGGTGATTTGATATTTCTCCTACAGTTACTGTTTTAAATATTCAAAGAATCATGGAATCATTGTATTCACAGTGCAGAAGGAGGCCATTCAGCCCATCGAGTCTGCACTGGCCCTTGGAAAGAGCACCCAACTTAAGCCCATACCCCTACCCTATCAACGTAACCCCACCCAACCTTTTTGGACACTAAGAGGAAGTTAGCATGGCCAATCCACCTAACCTGCACCTACTCTTTGGACTGTGTGAGGAAACCGGAGCACATGGAGGATCCTCACGCAGACACGGCAAGAAGGTGCAAACTCCACACTGACAGTGACCCAAGCCAGGGAATTGAACCTGGGACCCTGGAGCTGTGAAGCAACTGTGCTAACCACTGTGCTACCATGCCCCTCCCCTTCCCCCACGGTTGCCCTTGGCTGTGCATGAACAATTTCATCTCCCTGCTTTTCAGTAGGTACAGCTTTTAATATCATTGCCTCCTTCAGAATAGCCGTGCAGGAACCATGGGCGGGATTCTCCACTCACGCGCCGAAATGCCCACGCCGTCGTGAATGCCGCCGAGATTCACGACGGCGCGAAATGGCCCCTATCCCGAACGATTCAGGCCCCGACAATGGGCTAGGATCGGGGCCGCGTCATCTACACGCGCCAGGCCTTGTCGCCACGTAAAGGCGGCGCCGCATAGATGACGCGGCTGGCGCCGCATAACTGGCGTCACCCGCGCATGTGTGGTTGCCGCCCTCTCTACGTCTGCCCCGCAAGAAGATGGGGGACGGATCTTGCGGGAGGTAGGAGGTCCTCCTTCAGAGAGAACGGCCCGACGATCGGTGGGCACCGATCGCGGGCCATCCCACATTTGAGGTACCCCCCGGTGCAGGATCCCCCCTCGCACCCCCGCAGGCCGCCCCCCCAGAATTCGCACGCTGTTCCCGATGGCAGCGACCAGGTGTGGACGGCGCCGGGGGGAACCCGCCGTTTTGGCCTGGCCGCTCGGCCCATCTGGGCCTGAGACTAGCGGGGGTGCCGGGTAATCGCCATTTTGGGTGTCTCCGGCGATTCTCCGGCCTGAGGCCCGCGGAACTCGACCGGGCCGTTCCCGCTGCTTGGGAGAATCGCGGGAGGGCGTCGGACCGGCGTCCCGGGAAATTTTGGCGGCCCAGGCGATTTTCCCAACCGACGCGGGAGTGGAGAATCTCGCCCCATTTTTTTTCTTTCTCTCTCCAATCCCCTTGCACTTTATTGGATTCAGGGGCTCTGCAAAATGGACACGATGTAATTCTGGAAGAAGACTTTTTAACAAAGGCTATGTGGGTCAGCTTTTTTGCCAACTTGAATTATTCAGTAAAATAACATTGCAAGTAGCAAAACATTTAAATTTACAGTTAGTTTGCTGTTTAAGGATTCAGATAAGTTGTGTAACTATTCTTTTTTCGGCGGGGGGTCGGAGAATGTCGCCCCTGATCCTGAAAGAAAATCAAAGTTAATTCAGAAAAAATTACTTTGCGGCATATCATCCAATAGCCCATCAATCTATTCTTTGCAATGATATCAGCATGGAATTTATCAAGCTGACCTTCAACCCTTTTTCAATAAATTTACAGTTCCTGTAAGAGTTGGAAATTCCAGAGCTTCGCAACCCTTTGTGAAAGGGAGCCTCTCCTGACATCTATTTCGATACTTGTTAAAAAAAATTAGATAATGTTTCTGCATGTCCCCTAGTTCTTCTTAACCTACTAATTCAAATGATCTGCCCACACAGATGCAGTCTAGATTCTTCATTTTTTAAAAACATATCGGCCGATTTGCCCTGCTGCACTCGCTTAATGTAACTAGACCAGATTGTGCTGTGTGCAGGTTTTTAAACCAAGTATTAAAACCTAGGGTCACTGATCATTTGAGTGGACCAAAAGTGGACAAAGTGAGGCTGATTTTAACATTTTTGCTGTGGCAGAAAACAATATATTGGTCGTGCATTGTACAGACTACCTGATCTTTTCTTTCCATTTCATTCGGCAATATTGGGTGGAAATTATTCATGCAGTCTCGAAGTCTGGTGCATATAAGCGGTTAATGTGGGATTGCATACAGTACTGTCCTGACAGTGATGTAAGAAGACACATGAGCTAACGACAATGTGGTGTTGGCCAGAGATGCGTTCAGACCTAGACACGGAGAGAGCTCCTCCCTTTACTATATATATGCATATGATACAAGTATTTAAGAAAAACTTGTTAACATGCAGAAGACTTACAAAGATATTCTCAGCAGACATGTCCTATAACCAACAACAGATATGTCCTGTAATCAACACCATTACAACATGGGTTCAAAAAACACTCAACCTCAGAGGAATGCTGAAAACTAATATAATATCTTCAACAGATTCTGAATTGAAAGAAGTTGCTAACTGAAGCTCCAGAAGCTGACAAAATTCACCATCAAAATCTCTAGACAAAAGAGCATGGAAGCTGATTGCAGAACTTTTACTGGAGCAGAAGACTCTCCCTGAAGTCCATCGGCAACACGCAAAGTCCATAATCTGCAGGGTGAGCTAAACCTCTTTAGCTTCCAGGCTGCAGCTTATCCTGAGAAGCCCCCCTTTATTAATTCAATTAGAATGCGGGGCGTCATTCTCCGGCCCCCCCGCCGGGTCGGAGAATCGCCGGGGGCTGGCGTGAATCCCGCCCCCGCCGGTTGCCGAAGTCCCAGGCACCGGAGATTCGGCGGGGGCGGGAATCGCGCCGCGCCGGTTGGCGGGCCCCTGCACTCGATTCTCCGGCCCAGATGGGCCGAAGTCCCGCCGATAAATTGCCTGTCCCGCCGGCGTAAATTAAATCACCTAACTTACCGGCGGGACAAGGCGGCGTGGGTGGGCTCCGGGGTCCTGGGGGGGGGCGCAGGGCGATCTGGCCCCAGGGGATGCCCCCACGGTGGCCTGGCCCGCAATCGGGGCCCACCGATCTGCGGGCGGGCCTGTGCCGTGGGGGCACTCTTTCCCTTCCGCCTCCGCCATGGTCTCCACCATGGTGGAGGCGGAAGAGACTCCCTCCACTGCGCATGCGTGGGAAACTGTCAGCGGCCGCTGACGCTCCCGCGCATGCGCCGCCCCGAGATGTCATTTCCGTGCCAGCTGGCGGGGCAACAAAGGCCGTTTCCGCCAGCTGGCGGGGCGGAAATTGCTCCGCCGTCGGCCTAGCCCCTCAATGTTGGGGCTCGGCCCCCAAAGATGCGGAGCATTCCGCACCTTTGGGGCGGCGCGATGCCCGTCTGATTGGCGCCATTTTGGGCGCCAGTTGGCAGGCATCGCGCCGTTTCCGGAGAATTTCGCCCCTGAGAAGAATTTCCTTTTATCTGTACTGACCTGGATTTTATTTAAAGTCAGTTTAATTGAAAGGAAATTAAACCAAAACGATATTAACCAGCCTGCTCCGTGACGGCATAAAAAGCACAATAGGTAACTCTTATTCTACCTGCTGTCATTTTTATGGCAGTGGGTAGCATGGATTATCCCCTCTTGGAAATTTGTCAACAAAAGACAGGTGGTAGCTGCTAACTCCAGAGACTAAGTGCCTTTTATAATTTGCCTTGTGGGCCAGGAACAACAGAACAACTTCCTTCTGCCGATCACAGCCTATCTCTACTGCCTCCCAACTGCCAACCTCGCCACCCAGCCCTCGAATTGTAATCTTCGACACAATTATGGGTCACGATTAATAATAATGATAATAATTGTTTATTGTCACAAGTAGGCTTCAATGAAGTTACTGTGAAAAGCCCCTCCTCACCATATTCCGGCACCTATTCGAAGAGGCCGGTTATTGAACCCGCACTGCTGGCATTGTTCTGCATTACAAGCCAGCTATTTAGCCCACTGTGCTAAAACAGCCCCAATACCAGCGACTGTTCCCAACTGGTCCTTCCTACCACTCAGGTTTGCCAATCCCATATTCCTTGAGATATGTGACACTTGAACACATGACATGGAATCACATGACTCTGCTCATGCCATGCTTAATCATTTCTTCACTGGGTATTCGCAAATATTATTGCATTTATTTTTGTCGATTTCTTGTCACCAAGCCCCAAATAAAATATTTGATTTATTTGGTTTTATTATGGCAAAATTACATCATGTTATTAATGAAACAAAGAACAGACAAGAATAGAAAGATTTTAGGATTGTAAGTTCATATCTCAGGCAGAAAGAACAACACTCATTATCGTGGATTTAACTGCAAGAGCAAAATCATTTAATTTGCCACGCTGGCAATATCAACTCCCGAGCGTGTACAATCTGACCTTCAAATCTGCTGCCCTCCTCAGATGTAGTACAGAGTGCACCTTACAGTATTTTATCTGAGTATTGTATGGTATCTATTACTCAAGTCGAAGCGCACAGCCAGCTATCACGACAAGTAATATTTAATTAAAATCTATTTCTGTGATGTTTTCACTGTGCTGATCAGAATGAGAAGCATTTCAAGTTCCTCTAATTCACCAAAAACATCAATATTAGTAACTGATGTCTTTCTATAATTGTATGACATTTTACAATATACAGCCAAGTTATGAAAATAACACCATAAAACAAACAATTTATTTCATTTACAGAAACACAACTCAGACCTCAAGAGGTAGATCAAAGCTGCAAGAATCCTAGAACAAAATACTTATACAACAGCACACATCACAGGCCAACATGAACTCTCCCTCACTCCAGTTTGCATTTCTTTTCTTTCTCTTCTGCACCAGATTGGTGTCTACTTCTCCCTCTTTTTGTGGTTCCTTCTCTTTCCCTCCACCAGTTTGTGAGTTTACTTTGCTCCATCAGTTTGTTTTGCTCACTCTCTTCCAGTTGATCTCAGGAATCTAGATGCACAAATTTTAATCATTTCGAGCAATACAACACCAGCAGACCTCCATTGGAGAAGGGCTTCTCATGCAGGCCACACGACGAAGGCAACTGTAGTGCTGCACATTTATATGTCCTTTGTGCTCACCCATAGATGTTGTGAAAGTGAGATTGGTGTCAGGTTAAGTTTGTAACCCTCCTGAATATACTGGAGACTCAGGTCATCGCTGTGAGCAACCCAGGACAAAAAACATAGAAACAATTGTAATTGTGTTTTAAAATAGTTTTATTTCTTAACAAAAGTATCATGCACGGGAAAAACGGCCATTTTACTTGATCCCAGGAAACCTCCAGTCAGAGAGATGCCAGAGACGAGGACTCAGCTGAGCCCCAGTCCGATGTTGCGCCCATTCGGTCTGGTCAACCCAGAGCTGGAGCTACGGCAGAGTCACGAGCATAAATAAGGGGTGACAGCATCCCTCGTCAGACTGAAAGGTCGACTGGAGGAGTCCCATCGTCTTCTGCCCGAGGAGGTGCCGTCATTCCAGCGCAACAAGTCCAACATTGAGAAAGCACAAACAGAAGGTTTTTTAAATAACGGAAAAGGGGTGCAGACTAAGACAACCTATGTAAACATGGTCCATGGGCTCCACAAGGCATCTTGCGATTCTGTTAACTGATGTATCTATGACTATATGGCTGGGCAGCACGGTAGCATTGTGGAGAGCACAATTGCTTCACAGCTCCAGGGTCCCAGGTTCGATTCCAGCTTGGGTCACTGTCTGAGTGGAGTCTGCACATCCTCCCCGTGTGTGCGTGGGTTTCCTCCGGGTGCACCGGTTTCCTCCCACAGTCCAAAGATGTGCAGATTAGGTGGATTGGCCATGATAAATTGCCCTTAGTGTCCAAAATTGCCCTTAGTGTTGGGTGAGGTTACTGGGTTATGGGGATAGAATGGAGGTGTTGACTTTGGGTCGGGTGCTCTTTCCACGAGCTGGTGCAGACTCAATGGGCCGAATGGCCTCCTTCTGCACTGTAAATTCTATGATATGGGACTGCTGTGTGCAATACCCTCCACCCCAGGTCCTTGCTGTTAAGGGGGAGGACTCCTCCACAGAGGGACATCCCCTAGGGACCTCTGCCACCAGATGCCAACAAGGTGCACCCCGGCCAGTTCGGACGACAGGCAAGAGCAAGGAAGTGAAGTGTGTGCAGCAGTAGCCCATACAGGAAACAAGTCCGTGCAGTGCGAAAGGGCACGGAGGGTATTTCCACGAGGCGGCTTAGGCTGTGGGGCTCCTGCTTCTGAGGGGTTGTTCAGGGGCAATGTGAATTCTGTCTGAGCAGGGCTCCATTCAGACGGGAATCCATCACACGCCGGCGCATCCTTGAGACCACGAGTGCTGTTGGTTCAGAGTACGACCATTTTGAGGTTGTGGATGACATTGGTCGTGAGCCAGACACTCACTGCCGACTCGTTGGGTGTCATCCAGCCAACGCTTCCGCCACCCAGCACGATCCCGATCCTAGTCGTTCCGGCAACCACAGTCCACCGCTCCACCAGCCACCAGAAGTGGTGCTGGTGGAGGTGCGGATTCATGAGCAGCGGCACCCTGATGACAGCCACTACTCCAGACTGGGGAGAACTGCTGCGTGAGGTGATCATGTTCCAGACTGGAACCTGGTAAAAGAAAGGCAACACCTGGAAGACGTGTCAAAGCCCCCTCAGATCTATGAACAGGAGCATCACTTCATTGTTCAGGCCATGCACCTGACAGAAGAAATAAATGTTGCTAGGGCACACCATCTAAGAGGGGTATCACTGCATGGTTTAAAGGTGGAAGGGCGCCAGCTGGGGGTGAAGGCACACCAGTGCCTGATCGTCCTCCCTAAGTGGGAGATCCGGAACCTCAACAACGACCCACTGCAGCCTTTTATCCCAGAAGAACTATGTAAGTAGTCACTGCATATTTGTGACATAATCAGGGGGAGGGGTCAAAATGACAGGCTGGTATCACAACATGGAGGCACTCAGCTGGTTTATGACCAGAACTCGGCCCCTGTAAGACAGCACTCGGCTCCTGTAAGGCAGCACTCTGAGCAGCCCTGTCTAGCGCCTCAGGCGAGAGGTGACTTCTGGCCTCCAGCTCCTGTCAATTTGAAATGGCAGAAATACCCTTTCTTGGGCAGCAAGGTAATAACAGCCCTGTGACATTATGGGAAATGTTCAGAACACAAAGGGTTAATGTCATATCATAATTAACCACAGATGGAGAACAATATAAAACAATGACTCTCAGGCCTCTGGGAGAAGAGAGCATAAGAGCAGTGAGAGAGATCAGAGTACAGTTATAGATAGAGTGTAAGACTCGTGTTAGTGGAGTGTAGATTATAGTTTACTAGATTATTGTTTACTATGGGAGTAAGTGGTCGATTTTTAATAAGTAGTGTAAATAAATGTTAGGTTTGTCAATGAACCTAGCTTTTGTGGTCTTTGTGAATACTACAATATCCATCCTGATAACAAGAATCACAAAGAACACCAAAAGCCCCGCACTACGAAAGTGGCATCTCCCAAGTTATGACGCGCTCCCCCAGGATCCCTGTATAATCATTCCCCAGGATGGCCCAGAATGCCCTGAAGAACTCCACAATCAACCGATCCAGCCCCGGGGTCTTGCCCATGAGACGCTGACGAGGGCCCGTCAGCTCCGAGGCTGATAGAGGTATCCCATCATCCCCCATCACTGCCACCCCAGCCAACCTCGCTAATGATATAATGCTTCAAATGTGGCTCCCGGCTTCCTGCCATGGATTTCTCATCGCACCGCTGGCAAGGGGCCGGGAAGTTCAGATATCGTGGGTGGAATTCTCCAACCCCCCGCCGGGTTGGAGAATCGCCAGGGGGCGGCGTGAATCCTGCCCCGCTGCCCCGACGCCGGCTGCCGAATTCTCCGGCTCCGTTTTTTTGGCAGAGGCAGGAATCGCGGGGCGTCGGTCAGCGGCCGCTGGCAGCGCCCCCCCCCCGGCGATTCTCCGGCGCGCGATGGGCCGAGCGGCCGCCCGTTTTCGGCCAGTCCTGTCAGCGTAAATCAAACCAGGTCCGTACCGGCGTGACCTGGCTCTACGGGTGGCCTGCAGAGTCCTCGGGGGGATGCGGGGGGATGTGGCTCCGGGGAGTGACCCCACAGTGGCCTGACCCGCGATCGGGGCCCACCGATCCGCGGGCGGGTCTATGCAGTGCGGGCACTCTTTCCTTCCCCGCTGGCTGCTGTCAACCTCCGCCATGGCCGGCGCGGAGAAGAACCCCCTGCGCATTGCTGGGATGACGCCAGCACACGCCGGTGCTCCCCCGCATGCGCCAACTCGCGTCGGCCGGCGGAGGCCCTTCGGCGCCGGTTGGTGCGGCGCCAAGCCCTTCCGTGCCAGCTGGCGCGGCGCCAACCTCGCCGGCGGCAGAGTGGTTCACGCCCCTCCTCGGCGCCAGTATGGCATGCCCCACTGGATAGAGGAGAATCCCGCCCCGTGAACTCGCCGGGGAGAGAATCATGTTTTCTGATTCTGACTATATTTTCCACCTACGTCATCGTTCTTACTGTTGGCTAACACCAATCAGAATCGCCCCCTTACATTGTTTTGTAAGCATATGAGGACAAGAGTTGTAGTTTCACTTGCTCTGCAACATCAGCAGCACATGCCGAGTGTGGAACATCTTTGCAGAATGAGGGGAAGGAGAAGCATGTTTAGAAGGCCCCAACCAGAGAGAGTAGTTCGAGAGCACCATCCAATGTTAGGATGAGTCAGGAACAGTGCCTCAGTACTAAGGAGGTTGTGACGGAATTAGGGCAAGTCCTTCTGGAAGATCAGGGGCCTGAAATGCTGATGAGATTGTCTCCACTGTTGCTGATTTTCTCCTTGGTTCAATTTCTCTGTTTTATTACCTTTGCTCTCAAGTCGGCATGTAGCCTTATGATACCGCCACGAGGTTCAAGTCCGAGTAATGATCAATAACCCAATACAGCGATTAGTAAGATTTAAATCAAAGCACATTTATTATACACAGTAATCGCTACTCATGCACACATTCCACATCTAAGCTACTTCTACAACTAACAGGCCTACACTTAACTTTGGACTGGCCCACCAGGTCAGGGGAACAAATGGCCTTTAGTTCGGGTTCTGAGTCTGCGGGATTCGAAGTTGGTATGGATTGGTAGCTAGGAGCGCCTATCTCGTAGCGAGCGTTGAGTTAAGACTTACGGGTTTCGGTGATCACTGGAGTCACTGCACAGGTCACGGTCAATGTTGGTTCGTGTTGCTGGGTGACCCGGGCAGGAAGAAGAGAGCGAAGAGGAGCTGCTGAAGAGCGATTTGAACTTGGGGCTTAACTCTTATAGTCCCCAGGGGCTTCCCGCCTTTCGTGGCGGACCCTGTACCTGGTCCCAAGTGATTGGACTTTGTTCCAATCGCTTGGTTCGATTTTCTCCAATACTGGAGCGGTTCCCTGATCGATGGGCGGTCTTGAGGTGCTCGTTCACCTCCTTTGTGTTGGCTCCTGCTGGCGCCGAGGAGTCTGGCTTTGCTTTGTGTGTCAAAAATTTTACTTCTTGTTCCCGGGGATTGCTCATCAATATGCAGATGGCTGCTATTTTGTTATGCTGATGGCCTCTGGTATCGATGTTGTCTGGTTTTTGCAGAGGTAAATACACAGTAAACCTGCAGCCGTTGGTTTCTGTCTTGTTGGCTGACTTTCCCATTAGCCTTTGCCATTCGCCATTTTTTTAAATCGGGAGGTGGCCACTTTAGGTGGCTACACCACCAGTGGCTGCGAAGGTCAACATCACGCTTTGATCTTTGTAAACAGTTTGTTCCAGGCAGGAGATAGAGGCGTAAGCAATGAGTCACAGTCCATCACCCACAAAATATCCGGGAAGTGAGAGAGATACTCTACAGGAGGAGGGGGGCTTCGTCCTCTTTGACCTGAAGGAAGACCAAGGTAAGACGGCGCATGGATTTGCCAGGAAAGTGGGCTTCCTGACAGTGCTGGGTAACATTGACGTCAGGTATATGGCACTGTACACCACACCTCCACCTCCCCTTTCCATATGTCAACAAGGTGTGATTCTGCAATCGCAAGGGTTACGACTCTCTCAATATGCAACTGATGAGGGGCTTACCCAAGAAATTCATCTTTTGAAAGCTGGGCATCCTGGAAGAACCTACCATGCTTTCATCATTCAACAATCTGCAATATCAAGTATCTTTGTGCCTTCAAAACAGATGGCAGGAGGTCTGCTTGGACACCTGGGAAGCTCCTTTGGCCCCTACAACCATCCCGCCGTGTGTGGTCAGTGAGCCATGAGAGCCATGGAGCAATATTGTTAAGGGGCAGGGTTTAGAGAACCCCAAAGTGTATCATGGAGTTCACCTGACCCACAACTTTTAATAGATTGGGGTATGGGGAGCACACGGCCCACTCTCCAGGTGTGGTACAGCAGAAATCGAAAAGTATTTTTTAAAGCAAAATAATGTTTATTCTATGAACTCAAGTTAACCTTTTTAAAACATACAGTGAACATCTTAGCAACCATTAATTCAAATACAACCCCCAAAGAATACAACACTAAGTAATCCTTAATAACTTCCCAAACAACATCCAGAAGACAAAAGGAACACCTTTTAACAGAAGCACATCAGGTTTACATTCACTACTGAAAACATTTATAATTATGAATTAACCAAATGGTCAAGAGAGAGTCTTTTCATGGCAGAGAGATCAACAGTACACCTGCTTTGTCTGGCTTCAGCTCCAACACTGAAAATGAAACTACAGCAAACAGCCTAAAATGAAATTAAAAAACTGACAGACAGCCCAGCTCCACTCACTCCCTGACATCTCTGCAATCATAAACACCCATTTCTTAAAGGTACTCTCACATGACACCTCCCCCAAGAAAAAAAACCCCATCAACTTCAAGGTGGTTTCATTTTTCACCTTTTCGCTATCCTTTAAGAAATGCACACAGTGTGTATACTTTTTCATTTCAAAAAACAGGTACAATAATATAGTCTTTGTTTTTTGTTCTTCTTCCACCAACTGGAATCCTTCTCGATTGACAGTCTCTTTGGACAAGAAGGCCCTTGCACAACCTGCCCATTTCTCTACGCCTCGGCATGTCTCTTTAAAGTCAGATACTTTAGTTCAATCAGATCACAGAGTCCCTTGTAATTCTCCAACGCAAGAGCATTTGTTATCACAGCTTTCAGGCATTCAAATGCCTGTTGAAAGTCCGCTGTCCACTGAAATTTTTGACATTTCTTCAGCAAGTCTATCAGTGGAGCAACCACGCTACAAAGGTTTTTCACAAATGTTCGATCAAATCCACTCATGCCAAGAAATTGCATTATTTCCCTTCGTCTTGAGGGTATCAGAAATTCCTCAATAACTGTTGTTTTCACATCCCATGTGACCATTCGACCCTGTCTGATTATATGGCCAAGGAAAGTGACTTGGGCTTTTCCAAATTCACTTTTGGCTACGTGTATCACCAAACCCGCCTCCTGAATAACTCCATCAGATGTTTCAAATGTTTTGGCCATGTCTGGCTGAAAAGTACCAGATCGTCGATGTATACTGCACAATTGGGTAATCCTGAAACAACTTTGTTCGTTAACCGTTGAAATGTGGCTGGGGCGTTTTTCAAGCCAAATGGCATAACTTTGAATTGGTATATACCATCTGGAGTCACAAAAGCTGAAATCTCTTTCGCCCTTTTGGATAAAGGTACCTGCTAGTAACCTTTAAGTAAATCCAGTTTGGAAATAAAACTGTCTCAATGCAATCCTCCAAACGTGGAATAGGATAAGAGTCCATTCTTGTAACTGCATTAGCCTTTCTATAATCCACACACAACCATTGGGTACGGTCTGGTTTTGGTACCATCACTATGGGTGAGCTCCATTGGCTGCAACCCACTTCAATTATGCCATTTTTAAGCATACTCTCAATCTCTTTGTTAGCCTGTGCCAATTTTAAAGGGTTAAATCTGTATGGATGTTGTTTGATTGGAACATCATTTCCCACATCTACATCACGTACATCCAATTTCGTACTTCCCAAATTATCTCTACAAACTTGTCCATGTAATATCAATCACGCTTTCAGGTCAGTTTGTTTTTCCTCTGGAAGGTAACTCAACTATTTATTCCAATTTTTAAGAACATCCTCATTTTCCAATTTAATTTGAGGTATGTCAAATTCATAGTCATCTGGATATGGTTCGTCATTTTGAGTTAGAATCATTAAAACCACCTTTTTTTTCTCTCCTTCCCTTGCAAAGTACCTTTTAAGCATATTCACATGACATTCTCAGTGAGTCTTCCTTCTATCTGGTGTTTTTAACCACATAATTCACCTCCCTTAATTTCCTTTCAATCTGATAAGGTCCACAAAACCTAGCTTTTAAAGACTCACCTGCTACTGGTAACTAAAACTTTATCTCCACTGGCAAAACTACGAACTTTGAATTTCTTGTCCACTACCCGTTTCATCACATTCTGTACAACTTTTAAATGTTGTCTAGCCAATTGACCTGCTCTATTTAACCGTTCCCTAAAATTTGACACGTAATCCAATAATGTAATTCCGATTTCTCACTCACCAATTTTTCCTTAATCAATTTAAGTGCTCCTCTTACCTCATGACCAAAAATTAGTTCAAAAGGACTAAATTTGGTTGACTCATTAGGTGCATCCCAAATTGCAAACAGTACGAATGGAATTCCTTTATCCCAATCCTCTGGATAATCGTGACAATAAGCCCTCAACATTGTCTTCAATGTCTGATGCCACCTTTCTCATGGTCCCTGTGATTCTGGATGGTACGCAGTTGATTTAAATTGTTTTATTCCTAACCTATCCATAACTTCTTTGAATAACCTCGAGGTAAAATTTGATCCTTGATCCGATTGTATTTCTGTGGGCATTCCATATCTAGTAAAGAATTTAAGTAACTCCTCCACAATATTTTCAGCTGTAATATTACGTAATGGCCTCTGGAAACCTAGTAGACACATTCATTCTAGTCAAAAGATATTGATTCCCACTTTTTGTTTTAGGAAGCGGTCCTATGCAATCAACTAGGACCCTTGTAAAAAGTTCCTCAAATGCTGGAATGGGTATTAAGGACACTGGTTTTATCGCTGCTTGAGGTTTCCCTATCACTTGACATGTGTGACAAAATTTAACGACATCTTTAAGTAGTCCAGGCCAATATAAATGTTTTTGTATTTTAGCTTGAGTTTTTCTTATTCCCAAATGACCTCCCACTGGTACCTCATGTGCAACTCGCAACACCTCTTTTCTATATCCTACCGGTAATACTACTTGATGAACTTTTGCCCACTTTTCATCCGCCTGCACATATAAAGGTCTCCATTTTCTCCTCAAGACATTACTTTTACGGTAATAACACTCTGGTACACACGCAGATTCCTCTTCCGTGTATGCTTTCTGATACATCCGTTTTATTTCTAAATCTTTCTGTTTTAACTGCGCCAATTTTCCTGTGCTAAAAATATCCGCCTCATCCTCCACCTGTACTTGTTCTTTTTCAACCATCTGATCAAAAATAATTTCTGATAATTGCACTTCAACGTCATCTTCACTCTTTGATTTCTCCTCTTGTCTTAACCTGTTACTTTGCGACCTTGTTAGTACACAATCCGGAAAAATCCCAGGATACTCGTCCTTCAACACTTCAGTTGTCGGATTTTGCACTGGCTTATCAACCACAGTCGGCATCACTTCCACCTGCGATCCAGCTATATTGTTACCCAAGATAAACTGTATTACTGGACAAGATAGTTTCTCTATTACTCTTACTGCCACTTCACCATTCTTCACTGGACTTTCCAACCTTACCTTATATAATGGAACACTACTCCTCTCACCCTGAATTCCACATATTACTACCATTTCTGGCAACATTCTTCCCAGACTACATAACTCCTCATCTCTTAGCACTAAAGATTGACTAGCTCCCGTATCCCTTAAAATTGTGACTTCTTTACCTGCTCCTCCTGATACACATGAGTAAACTTTACCCACACAAGTAAATTCTTTAAAGACATCTGGCACCTTCTTGTCAATCACCTCTTGATCAGGCTGTGCAATCTTTTGCACCTCCTTCACTTCACTTGGGCTTTCCTTTACTACTTTAAGAAACCCCACTGTCTTATCCTGTTTTACCACATCAGCCTTCCTTTGCTTTTCTTCAACCACCAACACTGTGACTTTACATGGCCTAATTTATTACAGTGAAAACATCTGAAACTTTTCATTTCTTTTCAACCCTCCTGGATTTATTTTTTAATCTGAGGTACACTCTCCTGATTATCTCCCATCAGATCAGCTTTACCTTGACTATTTCTCATGTCCCCAGTTTCTATCCCTCACAGGCTGAAACTGATGTTGGAAACCATGCTTTGATTTATGAACTAATTCATAATCATCTGCCATTTCTGCTGCTAATCTGCAGTTTTAATCCTCTGTTTTTCCACATGAGTTCTCACTACATTAGGAATTGAATATTTAAACTCCTCCAAAAATATAATTTCTCTGAGAGCTTCATACGTTTGGTTTATTTTCAAAGCCTTTGTCCAACGATCAAAATTACTCTGTTTGAACCTTTCAAACTGTTTGACCAAATTCTTTCCTTAAATTTCTAAACCTTTCTCTGCAGTCTTCAGGCACTAATTCAAATGCACCATAGATGGATTTTTTCACCTACTCATACGTCCCAGATACCTCCTCCGGTAGTGATGCATACACTTCACTAGCCCTACCTACCAGCTTTGTTTGAATCAGTAATACCCACATGTCCTGTGGCCATTTCATTTGTTTCACTACCTTCTCAAATGAAATGAAAAAGGCTTCTACCTTCTTCTCATCAAACCTTGGCAATGCTTGGACACATTTAAATAGTTCCCCACCAAACCTTTGACTATGACGCTCTTTCTCACTATCCTCATCACTATCATCCAACTGTACGTTTCCTTTTATGCCTGCCAATTTTAACTGACTGTCATGTTTCATGGCCATTTTCTGAAGTTCAAACTCTCTCTCTTTATCTTTTTCCCTGACCTGTATCTCCCTTTCTCTTTCCTTTTCCTCTCTCTTTCTTTTCCCTCTCTATATCTTTCATACTCAAGCTGCTTGAATTCTTTCTCATGTTCCATTTGTTTAATTTGTAACCAAGTTTTTGCCATTTCCAATGAGTCAAACTGTATCTCAGGCAACTTTAAATGCTTAGCCACTGCCATAATTACCTCATCTTTTCGCATTTTGCCAGGTGATGTTAACTGCAATGTTTTTGCCAAATCTAACGGTCTGCTTTTAGTCTCTGCCCGTAAGGTACTGTGTGTGACCGCCTCCACCCCCAAAAACTTCTGCCCTCTGAAAGAGTCATTGTCCACAACACACTCCCTACTTAAACTAGAAGACCACACCTGATAAGCAACCACAATATGCTCACCCCTCACTGTCTTTAAGTTCACTAAGCCAATCCAATAGATAGACTTTTATCCCACTCGAGCCCCCAATTTGTTATGGGCCAGGATTTAGAGAACCCCAAAGTGTATCATGGAGTTCACCTGACCCACAACTTTTAATAGATTGTGGTATAGCGAGCACATGGCCCACTCTAAAGCTGTGGTGCAGCAGAAATGGAAACATATTTTTTAAAGCAAAACAATGATTATTCTATGAACTCAAGTTAACCTTTTTAAAACTTACAGTGAATATCTGAGCAACCATTAATTCAAAAGCAACCCCCAAAGAATACAACACTAAGTAATCCTTAATAACTTCCCAAACAACATCCAGAAGACAAAAGAAACACCTTTTAACAGAAGCACATCAGGTTTACATTCACTACTGAAAACATTTACAATTCTGAATTCACCAAATGATCAAGAGATAGTCTTTTCATGGCAGAGAGATCAACAGTACACCTTCTTTGTCTGGCTTCAGCTCCAACACTGAAAACGAAACTAAAACACACCCTGCAGCAAACAGCCTAAAACGAAAGTAAAAAGCTGACAGACAGCCTTGCTCCACCCACTCTCTAACATCACTGCAGTAATAAACACCCATTTCTTAAAGGTACTCTCACTACAGATATTTATATACACACCCATTGATAAACACCCATTTCTTAAAGGTACTCTCACATGACAATATGTAACACCACATGATATAAGATATTATTCTGTAAAAGCAGGAGCTTTACTGCTTGGGGCAATTTGGGGGAATCGGTGCAGTGCATTCCTGTGTTGATCTCCATGTTTGTGGTTGCATCTGCAACTTCCAAAATACTGTCCTAATAAAAATCCAGCCCTTATCTCCTGGGGTCCGCAGGCAACTTCGGAAGAAGGAAAATGAAGAGGACGAGCGGGAGGAAGAGGAACAAAAGGGTGACGGGACGATACCATGAGCATTGGATGCAACTGGATGGAATGAGAGGTACCAAATGGCAAGACTCTGTTTCATATGAACTTCTCCATGCCCAATATGGACTCCATTTCAGAATTCACTGGATAAGGTTCCCTTGGCCTACATCTCTCAGTGAAGGCAAAGAGCAGTAACTTCACATCATTTTATCCGGCAATGCCTAAATAATACAAAAACAAACAGAACTATTTATCATGACGTATTCCCTTAGTCCATGTCTTTCCAGTGCCTTTGCCTCTCCTGACACTCTTGCATTTTCTTACCCTAGTGGCTGCAGCAAGGCTAATGGAAGGCTGCTGATTCTTACTGGTGACAACTGCAGATGGCCTTAGGGGACAACCTTGTACAGCTGTCAGCCTTGAGGACCGGGTTTTAGACTGTACTAACTGGTCATGAGTGGCAGCAGTCCAGGCTGCCTGACTGAGAGGCAACAGTAAGGACAATGGAAGAGTGACAAAGGTGGGAGCATGAACACGGTCATCCTGCGTGCGGATTGTATGTTCGCACTCCACAGATCCACTAAAATTTTGAAAGTCAACATCACAGCATTCCTCGTCATCTGCTGGAGCACAGTTGGACTGCTCTGAGGGAGTGCATGCCCCGCTGAACACTTGAGACCTGTATCCACGATATCAGCAGCCTCAGTCTTCATGGCAGCAGTCAGGAATCTCATGAACACTGTCTGAGCTTCCACACCAGCATTGATACATTGGCAGGGCTCCACCTGTGCTCATTGGGAGCTGAGACAGAAGTCAAACTGACAACAATCCAGGAATCGTATATTTAGATTAGAAAAATGCACTTGCCACGCTGCTATTTAAGAAAGGCAAGAGAGGGAAGCAAGAGAATTATCGATCAATTTACCCAACAACTATTGTTGGGAAATTGCTGGAATCTATAAATACAAATAGGGTAACTACATTTTCAAAGGCGGCACAGTGGTGCAGTGCTTAGCACTGCCACCTCACAGTATCAAGGACCGGGGTTCAATTCCAGCCTGGGGCCGTCTGTGCAGAGTTTGCACAGTCTCCCTCTATCAACATGGGTTTTCTCCCACAATCCAAAGATGTGCAGGTTAGGTGGATTGGCCATACTAAATTGCCTCTTAATTTGCCTGCCTGTGAGTGTTCGTGTAGCTGTGCTTGATGTGAAGTGATGCCCCTCAAGCTATAAGCCCCAGGCAATAGACTAGCAGCAGGTTTGAGGAATAATTAGCTACAGAAAGAGACAAAAGTTTGACCTATGCATTGTTAGGTGCATAAAGGTTGAGAGAGAGAGATATATATATTAAAAAGATGACTAAAGTTGTGGACTGTGGAATGTCTATGGATATTAATTATGTGGACTTGGAGAAAATGTTTGATAAAGTTCTCACAAAAGATTGCTAGCTAAAGTTAAAGCTATGGAATTGAAGGCTACTGGTTGACCTGGTTGGCGAATTAGCTGAGGGGAACATGACAGAGCATAGGAATAATGGGCAGGTATCTGATGAGCAGATGTGACTAGTCGGATGGAATTTAATGCCCCCGGCCCGTTTAAGGGCAGGGAGATATTTAATTGGATCGAAGAGTCCCAATTGGGCCACTATTCCTGCTGGTGCTGCCGTTAATGAACAGCTGATTGTCCAGCAGCTCATAGGGATGGTAGTTTCTTGATTCCAGGTAAGGCCCACCATTGGCCATCTGTGTGCCTGACTAGTCATCTAGTCAGTGTCTGAAGGCTCTCTGCCAGTCTGTCAATGCACAGGGCAACTCAGTTGAGAAAGTTCATCGAAGTTTTCCGGTAGTCCACCCCGATAAGTCCTCACCTTGTCGTTTCCAGTAAATCAAGTGTGCGACCTCATCCTCCAGAGGAGTTTACAAACGAGCTGGTCATATCTTTGGTCCCGGCTGGAGACCACTCATGTCCGGTTACTTACCACACGCACATCCCAACTTTTATTTTATAAGTTTAGAGTACCCAATTATTATTTTTTTCCAATTAAGGGGCAATTCAGTGTGGCCAATCCACCTATCCTGCACATGTTTGGGTTGTGTGGGTGAAACCCATGCAAACACGGGGAGAATGTGCAAACTCCACATGGACAGTGACCCAGGGCTGGGATCCAAACCTGGGCCTTCAGCCCCGCAGTTCCAGTGATAACCTCTGCGCCACGTGCCGACCCGTGCATTCCAACTTTAAACTCACCTCTAACGTTTTACCATTATCTGAAATGGCAGCTGAATGTATCGGTTGATCGACGGTTTTTCTTCCTCAAAGCTCTGTTCCTCCTCTTATCCTTCCCTCCTTCAGAAGGAGCTGAGCAACTGGCAGTTCTTGGTTATCTGAAAACCACAAATGCAGATGGGGAGGCTAGAAGTGGGAGCAGGGGGATGGGGAAGAGATCAGGAGCTTCATAGAGTTCCATTGGCAGTTTCCATTTAATTTATTCTTTCACAATGAGGGTGATGAGTGAGTTTAGAAGGTGCGTAACACAATTCACTGTCATCCAGGAAGGCCTGTGCTGCACTGGATGTCACTGGTTCTGTGGCACTGCTTTCCAATAGATGATGAACCATCTCCTCCGGGGCGCTGATTGAATGTATTCATCCCAATCCTCCACTTTCTCATCTGTTTAGGTCACCTACTCCTGCAAAACGGAGCTCAGATTGTCAGCGACTGTGTGGTTGGGTTATGCCTGCCATATCAGAATAGTTAAAGGTATTTTAAGACAGCAAGCAACATGTGCATGGCTGGTGTGTGCAAACGAGCTGTGGTGTAAGGATTCCCGGGGAGACTCCTGAGTGCCAAGATGTGACGTGCTGCTGAATTTACTCATCTTGACCACCCAAGTAAACCTTTTGTGGTACTACTGCCAGGCCAGTGGTGCCACACACACTGGGCATTCCCTACCATATGTACACATTACCTTTATCGGGGTACTCTGGAGGATTCCTTGCTCCTGACCAGAAACATGACCTCCCTTCTGGCTTCAACCTTTGGGCAGAATGAGTCTAAGGTGGTGTTTCTAAATCTCGGGGCTGTCTCTTTCCTCTGGGGTAAAGATAGCTTCTTCTTCAATGGCCAAAAGCTATTATCCAATAGCCTGTCATGCATTTCTGCAATATCCCTTTTATAGGGGCTGTGCCTTTAAAAAGGAAAGGCTTCTTGGATCATGTGGTTTCTGAAGAAAACTACTTGGCACGCTGGAGTCAGCAGAGGATGTCTGAAATGGGGACCAGAACTGCACAAGAACTTCATCTCTTTACAATCGTGATAATTAGTTGGGTACGTGAATTTTATGTCGTACCCATCCTGTTTCCAAATAGCTTGAGAGCACCTCTAACCGTGGCCCATGCACCCAAAAATCAGGGTGAAAGAACTTTGAACCGCAGGAGTTTTAAGGCATTCAAAACCCCCCTCCACTGCTGTCATTCTTACAGCCACATGAAGTGAGAAAACTGGCAAGGTTCAGACAAATGGGTTCGATTGCAAGCCATGACAACCAGGGTATGATGCATGAATAAAGTGCACATGGAAGTTGCTTAATTGCAAATGATTGTAGGGAACAGGCTTTACGACCCACGAGTCTCTTCTTGTATGTCTCTTCTGTAAGCTCATAATTAATAATCCATCTTTCTGATTCAGTCTATCTGACCTTTGTACCATGCTGTTTTCAGGTGAAAGTTACCTTAATCATGCTGCACATTATTCTTTTAATTCAAGTTAAAAAAATACGTTTGCAGCATAATTAACGCCACCACATCTTCTTTGTCTATATAGTTGGCCATTCCACCGCCTGGGCACCTTTTTTTACCTTTTGCCGTAAGAAACACAGGAATAGTTGGCTGGGCAGTATTTTTGGCTTCAGCAGTATCACTGGTGCAATAATTAACTAATGAATATGTAACTGCAAACATAAGCAATGACCCAACAGTAAAACCTTCAGGATTTTTTTATTCAGTGGAAAATGACTGCGGTTACATGCAAAAGCCAAGTAGGGAGTCAAAAAAACATTTTCCTGATCCATCTCCTTCAAAATGCTGGCAGCCATAACTTGCACTGTAGTGGGATGGTGATCAAAGATGCACATGCAGTAAACAGTGTGGAAAATCAGTTGTAAACGGCTTGAGCTGTGCTGAGACATTGAACTGTGTTTCCATCAATTACTTAAGGAAATGAAAGACCGTTTGCACTGGCATTTATGAGCAGAGCGAGTTACTATTAACAATGAGGTGGCTGTGCTTGAGAGAATGAGGCTGAAAACACAACAGCTGCACAGGGGCAAAACAATAGCTGCCTGTTTTGGAGATGATTGCGATAGCAGACTTGCTGGTTTATTACTGACCAACTGTGCTTTTTTTCCCCTCATCTCATCCCTGCTAATTAAAATAAGGCCCGAGAGAAATGACCGACAGTAAAGATCCGGACAACACCTACACAAGGCTTCTTGCATCTGGGGCAAATGGGGAAGCAGATGGTGCAAACTATTTAAAATGCTGCAGCAAATGTTTAGTGACATAGTTTTATGATAATAAAACATTGCAGTCAGCACAAAAGAAGTAAAAATCGTCTAAATGTAAACATTAGCAAGGCCCGTTGAGCTTGGTGTGGCTCTCCATGAAAGGCATGTTACAACATAATGGATGACGCGTGGCTTATCGATGGAATTTCAGACAGTTTCGAAAATACCAGGGCCCTATCTTCTTAATAAGACAAAACTGCAAAGCATTTAAAAGATATTGACGTGGGGATGTTGCTGATGTGTTGGGTACTCTGCTACACAGACGAACCAACACGGTAGCAAATGGTACAACTCAGTTTTATTGCCAACATTTATTTACAGTGGTAAACTGGTTACTGAGGTTCGATCATAACCCTAGAATCTGTGGACCTATTCCTAACACTATCTTGTGGTGGCACTCAGCACATGGTGGATGTTTGAGTGGCTTGCTGTGAGCTCTGTGCCCTGAGCTGTCTCCTGCTGGAATGAGCGGGAAGTGTCGTGTTCCCTGTTTTGTACTGTGCATGCTCTTGCCTGTGATTGGCTGTGGTGTTGTGTGTGTGTTGATTGGTCCATTGATCTGTCCATCAGTATGTATGTGCTATGGTGTTTACCTGAATATCATGACAGTTGCATCTGGCAAATCAAGGCCAAAAGCAGCATTCATGTCGAGTAGGGTTAGGGAGCAAGGGAAAATTAGACACAGGCGGGATAGGAAACAATTTTGATTGGAAAGGTAGATAGACGAGGCAATGGTAAGAGAAACAAAATAAAGAGACAGATATTAAAGACCTGAGTAGAAGAATTAGGGTAATTTGATGAGAGACGGGAACAGGTATGGAGAGTGTGAAGAGAGAATGGGAACATGAAAAAGTGGAAGGAAGTTAGTCATAATCTTCTGTCCTTAACAGGTTGTTCTACAGCTCCACACAAGAATTAGGCGAAATAAGGTCTGTAGCACCATCGATTACCCACGAGGCGAGACGTAAAGAACTTCAATCGAGGCTTTATTGAGCAGACTTGTTCAGACTCGTTCCCCAGCAGCTCAGTCACACAATGCAGCTGCGGGGATTAGCCCAGGTTCTTATACCCCGCCTATCTGGGTGGGGCCCAGTAGGCGGCGGATCCAATCGGGATCCAGCATCTGTCCTCCAATGGCTCCTCGGCATTCATGGTGTACCGTATTACCCTTAATACATACCACCACATTCTCCCCTTGTTAAAAAAGAACCCGGCGGGGTGGTGGGTGGTATGGTGGTAGGGGTTTACAGGGTCGGTGCATTAACCATTGAACTATATACAATCATGCCGCTTTTACTGGGCCACCGAATTATTCACATTTTACCCGATTTGCAGCATTAACTATTTACAACAATGCCACTTTACTGGGCCACTGAATTATATACATCTTAAGTCGATTTGATGAGTCGAGATGGTACTTTGGTCGCCCTTTCCCACCATCTCAGCCCGGGTGGTGGTGATGGTGCTGGCTCGGGTCCGGTCGACTCTGGAAGCATCGCGCTGTCCCCCTCTGTTTCCTCACCCCTGGATGGGCCTGGGAGGAGAACTGATCCCCCCAGGAAGGGGGTGGCTGTGGGGTGCACCGGCAGGAGTGAGGGGGAGGTGATTTGTGTTGGGGGAGGGTGGGGAGCTCCGGCGGGTGCCAGGTCCCGCAGAGAGACCGTGTCCTGTCGGCCGTCTGGGTACGCCACGTAGGCGTACTGCGGTTTTGCGTGGAGTAGGTGTACCGTCTCCACCAGCGGGTCTGATTTGTGCGGCCGCACATGTTTCCGGAGCAGGATGGGTCCCGGGGCTGCCAGCCAGGTCGGAAGTGACGTTCCAGAAGCGGACCTCCTAGAGAAGACAAGGACGCGCTTGTGAGGCGTTTGGTTAGTGGTGGTACACAGCAGGGACCGGATAGAATGAAGGGCATCCGGGAGTACTTCCTGCCAGCGGGAAGTTGGGAGACTCCTAGACCGTAGGGCCAGTAGGACAGTCTTCCAGACCGTTCCGTTCTCCCTCTCTACCTGCCCATCCCCCCGGGGGTTGTAGCCAGTCGTCCTGCTCGAGGCTATGCCCTTACTGAGCAGGAATTGACGCAGCTCGTCACTCATGAAGGAGGACCCCCTGTCGCGAGGATGTAGGCGGGGAAACCGAACAAGGTAAAGATGGTGCCAAGGGCTTTAATGACCGTGGCCGCGTTCATGTCGGGGCAGGGGATGGCGAAGGGGAAGCGGGAGTATTCGTCAACGACGTTAAGAAAGTACGTGTTGCGATCGGTGGAGGGGAGGGGGCCTTTGAAGTCCAAACTGAGGCGTTCAAAGGGACGGGAAGCCTTTATCAGGTGCGCTCTATCTGGCCTGATAAAATGCGGTTTGCATTCTGCGCAGATTTGGCAGTTCCTGGTGACTGTTCGGACGTCCTCGACGGAGTAAGGGAGGTTG
The DNA here is from genome assembly GCF_047496885.1 of Scyliorhinus torazame. Taxonomy (NCBI): domain Eukaryota; kingdom Metazoa; phylum Chordata; class Chondrichthyes; order Carcharhiniformes; family Scyliorhinidae; genus Scyliorhinus; species Scyliorhinus torazame. Next base: position 310,259,033 of record NC_092708.1, read on the forward strand.
CGGGCCTTTATGAAGTGGTAGAAACGAGTGACCCCCGGGTGACAGAGGTCCTCGTGGAGGGCTTGGAGATGGTCCACTTGTGCATTGGCACAAGTGCCGTGAGATAGGGCATCGGACGGCTCGTTCAGCTTTCCAGGACGGTACAAGATCTCATAATTGTCGGTGGAGAGTTTGATCCTCCACCGCAGGATCTTGTCGTTTTTTATCTTGCCCCGCTGTGCACTATCGAACATGAAGGCTACCGACCGTTGGTCAGTGAGGAGAGTGAATCTCCTACCGGCCAGGTAATGCCACCAATGTTGCACAGCTTCCACTATGGCTTGGGCCTCCTTTTCTACTGAGGAGTGGCGAATTTCTGAAGCGCATAGGGTCCGGGAGAAAAAGGCCACGGTCTACCCGTTTGGTTGAGCGTGGCCGCCAGAGCTACGTCGGACGCGTCGCTCTCGACTTGGAAGGGGAGGGACTCGTCGATGGCGTGCATCGTGGCCTTTGCGATATCCGCTTTGATGCGGCTGAAGGCCTGGCGGGCCTCTGTCGACAGGGGAAAAGTAGTGGACTGGATTTCTGGGCGGGCCTTGTCTGCGTACTGGGGGACCCACTGGGCGTAATAAGAAAAGAAGCCCAGGCAGCATTTCAGGGCTTTGGTACAGTGGGGGAGAGGGAACTCCATGAGGGGGCGCATGTTTCGGGGTCAGGGCCTATCACTCCATTACACACTACGTAGCCAAGGATGGCTAGACGGTCGGTGCTAAACACGCATTTTTCCTCGTTGTAGGTGAGGTTGAGGGCGTTAGCGGTCTGGAGGAATTTGTGGAGGTTGGCGTCGTGGTCCTGCTGGTCATGGCCGCAGATGGTGATGTTGTCGAGGTACGGGAACGTGGCCCGTAAACCGTGCTGGTCGACCATTCGGTCCATCTCCCGTTGGAAGATCGAAACTCTGTTCGTGACGCCGAATGGAACCCTTAAGAAGTGGTATAGCCGCCCGTCTGCTTCGAAGGCAGTGTACTTGTGGTTACCGGGGCGAATGGGGAGCTGATAGTAAGCGGACTTAAGGTCCACGGTGGAGAAGACCTTGTACTGTGCAATCCGATTGACCATGTCGGATATGCGGGGAAGAGGGTACGCATCTAGCTGCGTGTACCTGTTGATGGTCTGACTGTAGTCTACGACCATCCTTTACTTCTCCCCTGTCTTCACTGCTACCACCTGGGCTCTCCAGGGACTATTGCTGGCCTGGATTATGCCTTCCTTCAGCAGCCGCTGGACTTCGGACCTGATAAACGTCTTGTCCTGGGTGCTGTACCGTCTGCTCCTAGTGGCGACGGGTTTGCAATCCGGGGTGAGGTTCGCAAACAGGGAGGGCGGTTCGACCTTGAGTGTCGCGAGGCCACAGATAGTCAGTGTGGGTATAGGGCCGCCAAATTTGAATGTTAAGCTCTGGAGGTTGCATTGGAAGTCCAACCCCAGGAGGGTGGGAGCGCAGAGGTGGGGAAGGACATACAGCCGGTAATTTTTGAACTCTCTCCCCGGCACCGTTAGGTTTGCGATGCAGAACCCTTTGATTTCAACGGAGTGGGACCCCGCCGCCAGGAAAATTTTTTGGGTGCGAGGCCGAATTACAAGGGAACAGCGTCTTCCCGTGTCCGGGTGAATAAAACTCTCCGTGCTCCCCGAGTCGATCAAACGCGGCGTCTCGTGCCCGTTCACCAGCGCCTTCGGCGTTGTCGTCTGGAGCGTCCGGGGCCGCGACTGGTCGAGGGTCACCGATGCCAAACGTGGTTGGTGTATCAGATCGTTGTCTTCAGGCAGTGTGGAGCCGTCCACGCTGGGGTCCTTGCCTGTCAGCCAAGATGCCGGCGTCCATGGATCGCACGCGGTCGGGGGTGGACAAAATGGCCGCTCCCATGAGTCGCACGCGGCCGGGGGTGGACAAAATGGCCGCTCCCATGGATCGCACGCAGCCCGTGGGTAGGAAGATGGCGGAGCCCGTCCCCCCCATCGTGGTGTCCGGGGTCCAAAATGGAGGCTCCCATTGGCTGCCTGTGGGTCACTGGGGGGGTTGAGCCCGTGGTCCCATTTGTTCCCCGGAGATAGCGGCGACCCCACGGGATTGGCACACCGCTGCGTAGTGCCCCTTTTTACCGCAGCTTTTGCAGGTGGCCGAGCGGGCCGGGCAGTGCTGGCGGGGGTGTTTTGGCTGCCCGCAAAAATAGCAGCGGAGCCCCCCCCGGGTGGTCTGGAATTCTGGCTGCGCACGCTTGTGGAGGGGTGGGGGTTGCCCGGAGGTCGGTGGCGGCGGGGGTCCACGGAGCCCAAGGGGGCGTTGGCGCGGGCGTTTTGGGAGGCCACGTCGAGGGAGGCTGCAAGGGCCCGTACCTCTGTGAGTCCGAGAAAGTCTTTCTCTAAAAGTCTCTGGCGAATTTGCGACGATGCCAAACCTGCTACGTAAGCGTCTCTGATCAGGAGGTGCGTATGTTCATTCGCCGTAACCGCTGGGCAGTTGCAGTTTCGTCCCAGGATCGTTAGAGCATTGAAGAAATCGCCTAGCGATTCCCCGAGGATTTGTCGTCTCGTCGCGAGCTGGTAGCGGGCTTAACGTAGATCTCCTTCAGCAAGTTGAGTGCCGCTGGGAATTCTTCCGCGTCCTCGATGAGTGAGTAGATTTCGGGACTCACCCTGGAATGCAGGATCTGCATCTTCTGGTCTTCTGTTGGTCTGCCGGGGGCCGTTCGGAGGTATTCCTCAAAGCATGCCAGCCAGTGCTTAAACGGCGATGTTGCGTTCGCTGCTTGGGGGCCGTTTCGCAGGCACTCCGGGGCACTCCGGAGCTGCATATTCCTTTTTAAGTCTGCTCAATAAATTGTAGCACCATCGATTACCCACGAGGCGAGATGTAAAGAACTTCAATCGAGGCTTTATTGAGCAGACTTGTTCAGACTCGTTCCCCAGCAGTTCAGTCCCAGAATGCAGCTGCGGGATTAACCCAGGTTCTTGTACCCCGCCTATCTGGGTGGAGCCCAGTAGGCGGCGGATCCAATCGGGATCCAGCATCTGTCCTCCAATGGCTCCTCGGCATTCATGGTGTACCGTATTACCCTTAATACATACCACCACAAGGTCAAAACTCAAATTGAGTATTAATGGGCGGGGTTTTCCGATTGCCGACGCGAAAATCACGTTCGCTGATCGGCCGGAGAATCCCCGTTTGTGCCGAAATAAGGGGCGGCGCCGCTTTAGTGATGCTCTGCCCCTCAAAAATGGTGTAATCAAAGAGTACGCTGCACATCATTGGATCAGCCTCAGGACGTCGCCTGAGGCCCTCCCCAGATGCTCTGCCCCCAATGGGCCGAGTTCCATCGCTTCTGGTATTTTTTTCGTGGACCCCCCGCATGGCGGCTGCGGACTGTGGCCAGCGCCACCACAGTCAGGGGGGAGCCATGCCGCTGGCCGGGGGGGGGGGGTTCGGCGAGGGCTGAGGGGACTGGCGGGGATGGTCCAGCAGTGGCGAGGCGGGTTACTGTGGATCATTATTTGGCAGCCGGGTCCGCATGTGACTGGCGCCATGTTGCACAGCGTGGCTGCCGCAAGCCGCCGCCGTGTGCATGCGCGGCAACCGACCTGGCCATTCTCCAGCCATTTTTGGCACGGGAGCCGGGAGATTTACCCGGCACTAAATCGCACCTTAAGTGTCATATCGAGCACGACTTCCCGGGTGCTTCTCGATGGCTGAGCTGGAGAGATAGCGGCCCATATTTAATGGCACTTATTGCCGAAAATGCTCCCCCATGAGCTTCACGGTAGCACCGACTGTCGTGCCAGCTGATTTGCCAGAACTGGGCCCGGCAGGTCTCCGTTAACAAGGGGGCGCTACTCATAAATGCTTCCTCCGAACTCACTCCCCGGCAACAAATGAACATGGCACCACGTAGACCTGCTCCACGCTTCGGTGACACCGACCAGGCCACGCTGCTGGATGCCCTGGAGGTGGGACAGGACACCCTGTGGACACCCTGTTGCCCCGAGGGGGTTGGAGGACCAGCAACAGGGCCGCCAATGCCACCTGGGGAGGCAGTGGCAGTGGCTGTCAGTTCGGGCAGCGTGACCACGAGGACCGCTGTCCAATGTCTAAAGGAGACCAACGCCCTCCGCCGGGTCGTAAGGGTAAGGTAACACCGGATCCCTGTCATCAGTCCCATCTGCCACCCCTCTGACCTCTGGCACCCTGCCCCCCCGTTCCCTCAGCAAGTCAGTAGTTGGCACCTCATACCCTCCCCCTCCCCCCCACAGCATATTACTGCACTTGTGCCACAGCACACCCTGGCACCCACCAGTACAATACCTAGGAGCAGTGCCTACACATGCCACATGCCATAGACCTCTGTTGCTAGCTTTTGGTTGGTTCATTGGCTTTGTTTTATACCCTTTGTTCTCGAGTCGCCAGGTATCTTTATGATACCGCCACGAGGTTCAAGTTCAAATAATGATCAATAACTCAATACACCAATTAGTAAGATTCAAATCAAAGTACATTTATTATACACAGTAATCGCTACTCATGCATAAATTCTACTTCTAAGCTACTTATACAACTAACAGGCCTATACTTAGCTTCGGACTGACCCACCAGGTCAGGGGAACAAATGGCTTTTTGTTCGGGTTCTGAGTCTGTGGGATTCGAAGTTGGTATGGACTGGTAGCTAGGAGCGCCTATCTCGTAGCGAGCGTTGACTTAAGACTTACTGGATTTCGGCGGCAGCTGCACCGGTCACTGTCAAGGGTTGGTTCGCGTTGCTGAGTGACCCGGTCAAGAAGAACGATTTGTACTTGGGGGCTTAACTTTATAGTCCGCAGGGGGTTCCCGCCTTTCGGGGTGGACCCTGTACCTGGTTCCAAGTGATTGGACTTCGTTCCAATCGCTTGGTTCGATTTCTCCAATACTGGAGCGGTTCCCTGATCGATGGGCGGTCTTGAGGTGTCCGTTAACCTATTTTGTGTTGGCTCCTGCTGGCGCCGGGGAGTCTGGCTTGGTTCTGTTTATCCCAAATGTTTTGATTGCACCTGGGGATCGCTCATTAATATGTAGATGGCTGCTACATTATTATGCAGATGGCTGCTTGTATCGATGCTGTCTGGGCTTTTGCAGAGTTTAATACACAGTAAACTTGTACCTGCTAGTTTCTGCTTGTGTTGGCTGAATTTCCCTGCAGCCTTTGCGGTTCTCCATTTTACGTCGGGAGTTGGCCAACCCAGGTGTCTACACTCCCTCCTTGTGATCCTAACGCGAAGCGTGAAGGATCACATAACTGCGTTGTTTTTCATTCCCTGACCCGGCGAGCACTCTTCGATGGCCTCTGCACTGACCATAACTATGCAAAAATTTTTTAACTGACAATTCTGAGGGGCGCTATGTCAAACGGACATGCATTACAAAACAAGAAAATCGGAACCTCTAACTATCCTTAATAAACTACACTCACTCAAACATTTCATCACACCAACTTCCTGAACCATACAAACAAACCATAGCAGTTTTATACACAATTTCCTGGCTTGGCAGTCAAGCTCAGGATTGTACAATTGCTCATGAACATTTCTTTATTTGCAACATATCGCAAACGAATGCTCTTTATTATAGATCGCGGGGGTCGGGGGTCTGGTCATATCTGAAAATAGGAGATCTTATCCTATATACCGGGGTGCGAGCTCGGTAGGCTCTCCTTCTCCATTTTCTCAGACGAATAGTCTGCACGATGCAGCAGAGTATCGCCAATACTAGTAGGAATTCTATCAAGTAGGACAGGTTATAAACCTGTCACACCAAGATGGTGTGGTGTCGCTTGTGACTGGGCTCTGGGTACTATGGGGAAGTGAATCATTAACAGCTGGGGGGGGGGGGGGGGGGTTGAGGTCAGGGGGTTCGCATTCGCGCGCAACCAAATGTCCATTCGGGTTATGAGCCACGCGGAGGATGTCCTCATGGTTCTTCTTCTTTCACTTCTCTTCTCTTCTCTGGTCCCAGAGCTTCTAGAGTTCTGTGGGATCAAGCATAGTGTCTGTTACTATCTTGGTTTAATATCCCATATGATAGCCTGTCTGTCCTTTAGTGCCAATTACTCCCTTTATAATTGGTCACTGTGTGTGACTCCCTCATTTTTTTTCAATAACCGAATTTCAGGACAAGACACACTTACAAATACTGACCCAGTGCGAGCCATATCGCAGGCTGTGCGGTTTACCATCCAAATGTTTGAGGATGTAAATAGCAGAGGGTTGGCAACCTAAGGGTTACCTGAAACAAACAAAACTTTTTGAACAAAACTTGCCGAAATGAGGTGCGTATGGGCCGCGACGGGTAAGATTTGGATGGAGTCCCTGGGTAGGACGGCGACCAATGCCGTGTGTGCCCTACCCGAGCGTAGCTGACCAGAGGGGGGTTCCCAGGCTGGGCGGGTCCCAATGCCGTTTCTCCACTGCCTGAGCAACCCACAGGAATGGGCAAGAAATGTAATCATCGTGGGGGGTTGCCAGATTGGTTGTTCCTTTGAACCAGAAGGGCAGTTACGAACGGGGGTCTGGGTATCTGTCGACAGACGAGTTCCTCTGACCTGGCTTCTGGGATATTAACAAGTCTCTGCGGACAAATTAGTTCCTCTGAACTAGCGTCTGGCCAAACTAGCTTCTCTGACTGCCAGTGGGCGTCAGAAGGGTGGTGTCGTGGGGCCGTGGAAAAAGAAATTCCGGTCTAACATACAACATTTAATCAGTACAAGTACAAACAACATCGAACATGCTGCAGATTCCATCAGAAAGGATACCGTTTTCTCCCAAGCGGTTCCTTTTAAAACATCATCTGGACACCTCAGTTATCGGTTGCGAACAGGGTCGCAAAGGGGTTCTCGTTTTGGGAGTCAGACTCAAAGTCGTCATCTTCTCCCGGATGCCAAACTCTCGACTGTATCAGGGCTGATAGGGCTGCATGGTGTGATTTGGGATCCATCTCGTCGTTCCGGACGAGTCTGTACGAATTATCTCGGTGCCAAAAGGTGGTGTCTAGTTCTGTGGGGACGGAATCGGGGTCGTCATTGTAGGTCGGTGGTCGGTGGTGGGGTTTGTTTAGGAAAGTGATCATGAAGGGATCACTCGAATCGTGGTCAGATTCACTGGGTGTGGGTCCTGTTGCATGGGGATAGTAGGGAGGTGGCTGTGGCTATTGTCCGAGTCACAGTCGCTGTCGCTGCTGCTGTCTGTGGGTCTTCCGGGGTGAAGTGTATATTTCGGGGGTGGAGTCGGGGTTGAGTCCGTGGCTGGGCTGGACGTTTTGGGGGAGGGTAGGGTTACTTTGGCTGTGGGCGGGGCGTGGTCTGCTGCGTCGAGCATGACGTGGTGTGCGTGGTTAGACTGTGTTCCATATGCCTTCAGCTAGTTGATATGGAACCACGCAGTCTTTCCATTGGGGTACTTTATTTTGTAGACGGAAGGGCTTACTTTGTCCGCAATGGAGTACGGACCCAAATACTTCGGTGACAGGAATGTGCTGGGGTTGGATACGGAGAGCATGACTTGCTGTCCGACACTGAACTCAGTCGCATGCACCGTCATGTGTGGTCAGAGCATTCTTAAACCTCTCGTAGGGTGCTGGATAGTTTCCTTTTAAAATCTCCCTGAGATTGCTGTCCTGCTTCTGGGCCTGCACTAAATCCTCGATATTAGTCTGCGAGACCTGAACTGCACTCACTGGTGCGCTTTTGGGGGGTGTCCACAAATATCCGTGCCTGGAACCTGCTTTAGCCAGTGCGTCGGCTTTTACATTTCCAGGGGCGGGTGGAACAATGGTGACTTCGAACTTTGACTATACCAAAAGTCCTGTTCTGTGCTCGCTCTAAAATGTGACGGAGCAATGGGGCTGAAGGGAGGGGTTTTCCGTCTGCGGAAACAAATCCTCTTGCTTTCCACAGGGGTAGGAATTCCGTAAGGCTGTTGCAGACATAGAGGCTTTCCGAATATATGTCTGCTGGGCTGGGGAAGGAACCTGGGTGTTCCACTATGTATGCGATGGCCGCAAGTTCTGCTGCCTGCGTGCCTAAGTGTCCTGGAAGTTTTATTGCTATTTCTTCTAGGGCGCACATTCATGGGGGGTTCCGGGGTACTGTAGGTTGTCGGCTAAAAAAGTGTGGGTCTTTGTCCTTTTAACAGTGATGTCCCGTCCCTGCAAAAGAAGGGTCCATCTGGCTGCTCTAATCTGACTAACTGTACCGTCCTTGAGTCGTCCGTCCAGTAAAAGTTGGGTGGGGGTGTGTTCCGTCAGGATTGAGATGGGGTTCAGTCTGGTTATGTACGAAAAATACTGTACTGCCCAAAAAACTGCGAGCAGGTGCCTTTCACAGGCTGAAAACCCCTGCTCCACAGCATCTAAAACTCTGGAGGCGTACACCACGTGCCTTAACTGTTCATGCCATTCCTGAAGGAGCACGGCCGAAAGGGTGCGGTCTGTGCTTTCTACCTCTATAGTGTAGGGGGAAAGCGGGTCTGGAACTTGTAGTGCGGGGGCTGCTATGAGTGCTCTTTTCAACGAGTCCACAGCATCCGTATGCTGCGGAAGCCATTCCCAGATGGCTCCTTTCTTTAGGAGGTCTGAGAGGGGTACTGCCTTGCTGGCGAGACCGTCAATGTGGTTTCGGCAGTAGCCAACCAGTCCGAAAAACGACCGGAGGGCTGAAACGTTCTGAGGAAGGGGCAATTTAGCAATCGAGTCAATCCTTTTATGCTCGATCTCGCGTTTACAATGTGTGATAATTGTACCCAAATATATCACTCTGTTTTCCAAAATCTGGGCCTTTTTGGGATTAACTTTACATCCAATTGCTTGTAGGAGTTCCAGCAGTTCGGACAGAAGCTCGATGTGCTCTTCCTTGTTGTCTGTCTGCAGTAGTAGGTCGTCTACGTACTGGACCAGACATTCGGGGCGTGAAAATTTTGATAAACCATTTGCCAGCTGTCGGTGGAAGATGGAGGGGGAGTTGTGGAATCCTTGTGGAAGGCATGTCCACGTGTACTGTTGATTTTTAAAGGTGAAGGCAAATTTGTACTGGCAGGCCTTTGTCAATGGAATGGACCAGAATCCATTGCTGATATCCAAAACCGTAAAGTATCGGGAATTGAGTCCCTGCTTGAGCATGGTCTCGGGACTTGTGGCTACTGTGGGGGCTGCTGCGGGGGTGATTTTGTTGAGTTCCCGGTAATCGATGGTCAGTCGCCATGATCCATCGGGCTTTCTCACTGGCCAAATCGGGACATTATTAGTGGAGGCTACTGATCTAAGTACGCCCTGCTCTAATAAGCTTTTGATTACTTTTGCGATTTCTCCCTCTGCCTCTTGGGGAAATCCATATTGTTTTTGGGGTCTAGGGTCAGGTCCTGTGATTTGTACCGAACCAGTCATCCGTCCACAGTCGTGTTTGTGGGTCGTAAATGCTGTCCTGTTCTTTTGTAACACTGCGCTAACCTGCTTGTCCATGCTAATTGTAATCGGGTTAAACCAAAATTCGCCTACTGCGCTAATTTTGTTGGCGTATTCACCTATTGTGAGCGTTGCGGGGGCTCTTGCAGATTTTGCCATTTTCCCGACACACTGGTTGACTGGATCAAATGATATATTGTGGGAATTCATAAAGACTATGCCCAAAATATGTTCTGCTGTGGGGGGTAGATCGAATAAAACTATGGGGTGCTTGGTGGTGATGTTGCCGATTTGAATGGGTTCAGGGGCTGTGATGTGTCGCTGCTGTGAGTGGCCTGTAAAGCCGTTGAGGGTGATAGTGGTTGTAGTGGGCCACGTGTCCTTTTGGAATATGGTGGAGGAATTTATTGTGGTGCGGGACCCTCCTCTGCCTCAGAGAAATTCGATGGGCTGTCCCCGTATTTTGCTGCAACTACCGGTCGTCCGGACCTATCCCAAAGGGTGTCGCAGACCAACTAGGGGAGCCCGAACACCATCAGTCCGTTCCGTTCAGGTCTGTCCAATCTGAACGGGTGCTAACGCTATGTATGGGCTCTGTCCTATTCTTATTCAGAGTGCCTGCCTGCTTTGCTCTCTGTGGCTTTCGTGGGGCATTGCACTCTCTTGCAAAGTGTCCTAATTGGCCACAGTTGTAACACTCCTGTGACTTTGGTGGGGGGTTGTTCTTGCTTTCATTTACCCATGCGGGGTTTGAAGTGTTGGGTACTCTGCTACACAGACGAACCAACACGGTTGCGAATGGTACAACGCAGTTTTATTTCAAATGTCTGTTTACACTGGTAAACTGTTTACTGAGGTTCGATCATGACCCTTGATTCTGTGGACCCATTCCTAATTCTATCGTGTAGTGGCACTCAGCACATGGTGGATGTCTGAGTGGCTTATAATGAGCTCTGTGCCCTGAGCCGTCTCCTGCTTGAGTGCCCAGGAAGTGTCGTGTTCCCTGTTTTGTACTGTGTCTGCTCTTGCCTGTGATTGGCTGCCGTGTTGTGTGTGTTGATTGGTCCGTTGATCTGTCCATCAGTATGTATGCATGTACGTGCTATGATGTTTACCTGAATATCATGACAGGGTTCTGGTGTGTTTTAAGTGCTTGTATGTCTGCTTCTGCCTGCGATCCTTCGGGATTTTTAACTGCGGGTTTGTTTTGTACAGACTGCTCCCAGGTGCGGGACAATCTTTTTACGACCCATTTCTCATTGTGAGCCTCCTCTGAGGGATCATAATTCGCACAAGCTTTTTGTCCTGTTTCTGTGGCATGGGAGATAAGGGTGCGGGTCCATTTAGCCATGTTGTCTGGGGACAAATGGGCACGGTCTACGTCTCCAAAAACTGCTGCAAAATGGATCCACAGGCGTCCAGCAAACGCTATGGGGTGCTCGGTTTTCTTTTGCCTGCATTTATTGAGGCAATCTACGGGGTCACCCCGGTTATACCCGATCGCGTCTAGGACCGCGGTATGCATTTCTGCAAGGGTGCCTCCTCCTACATTCTGTGGGTCGGGAAGGGCTGCTACGACCGAAGGGTCCAAACTCAAAACTGTGAGCTTTACATGCTCTCGCTCATATAGGCCGTACATGGTCGCCTGCTGCTTTACTCTGGCAAAGAAGTGGTGGGGGTCTGAGGTGGAGAGAAACGGTGTGATTTTCTCGCACGCATCCCGTAATTGGGTCACTGTTAAGGGGGTGGTGTACAGAAATGCCGTATCGTCCGATGTGGCTGTGCGGTGGGTGGTGACTGGGTTCATTGGAGCCTGAACTATCTGCTCTGTCGGGGGTTGGGGCACTTTTCCTTTTTGGGGCTTTCCCTGCACACATGTTCCCTGAACATATCTCTGTGCTGTCTCATTCAACTCTTCCCAATCAGGGCCGTCTTCCTCATCTAATTTTGCTCCAAAGGTTTCCTGGAATCCATTTTGAACTGAAAGCAGAGATTGCAGCTCTGCGATCTGCTTCCGGCACTTTGCGTGGTCTAGTGAGCTTTGTCTTTGCTCCGTGGTGGCAGCATGGAGTGTTCTTAACGCTGCCTTCAGGTCACTACACTGCCTCTGCAATGCCTCTACCTGCTTCTCGGTTTCTTCTCGTACCAGGACTGCACGTTGCGTGTCCTGATAGGCCTTTTCAGACTGGGATTGGAAGCTGCTTAAGTGCGCTGGTGTGCCCACTTGGCATCATCCATCTCTCCGTCTTTTGCTGCCAACTTCCTCCTTAACTCTAAGTTCTCTCTTTCTGCCTCACTGACATCGACCTTGCTCATTCGATGTATGCCTTCTATCTCTTTCCGGAGCGTCCTAACAACCTCCTCTGTGTCTCGCACTTGTGCCAAGCAGGACATGAGTGCCATTGGCTTGCGAGCTTTTCCTAAGCTCTTCTTGTGAATCTCGCTCAGGTTCTCCCACCAAGTATGTCCTATACTCCCGGGACCTGTTTCCTCGTTGTTACAGAATTCGCTCCAAAGGGGCCATCCTTTCCCTTTGAGATACTTTCTGATTTCCTCTTCCCAAACGGGACATTATCCTACTCTACTGCTGCTGGTCGCTGCAACTGCAAATTCTTCTGGGTTCATGAGGCGTTGCATTGCCTGCATTGCCATCTTTCTTATCTGAATGCTTCTTTTAAATTTGGAACAGGGAGACTAAGGCGGTGCTGTAATTACGGGTACGGCTTTCGCTAATTTCATAAATACAAACTCCCGACAGTTTTGTCGCAACAAAAACATCTATCAGTATCACCTTATAGCCCTGTTAGTTACGCATGCATTTAACACACTTCCGAATTATGAGGATTGATTAGAACTGCTTGAACACTTGTGGTTTTCTGTTCCCAATTGGATCTCTAATTCATATTTTTGGGTTCTCCCAGAGTGGTGAAGCCACTTCTAGTTCGGGTCCCGTCAGATGTCGCCAGTAATATGTTGTTAACTTTTGGTTGGTTCAATTGGCTGTTTTATAACCTTTGCTCTCGAGTCGCCAGGTATCTTTATGATACCGCCACGAGGTGCAAGTTCAAGTAATGATCAATAACTCAATACACCAATTAGTAAGATTCAAATCAAAGCACATTTATTATACACAGTAATCGCTACTCATGCATAAATTCTACTTCTAAGCTACTTCTACAACTAACAGGCCTATATTTAGCTTCGGACTGGCCCACCAGGTCAGGGGAACAAATGGCCTTTCGTTTGGGTTCTGAGTCTGCGGGATTCGAAGTTGGTACGGATTGGTAGCTAGGAGCGCCTATCTCGTAGCGAGCGTTGACTTAAGTCTTATTGGATTTCGGCGGCAGCGGCACCGGTCACTGTCAAGGGTCGGTTCGCGTTGCTGAGTGACCCGGTCAAGAAGAACGATTTGAACTTGGGGGCTTAACTTTATAGTCCCCAGGGGCTTCCCGCCTTTCGGGGCGGACCCTGTACCTGGTTCCAAGTGATTGGACTTTGTTCCAATCGCCTGGTTCGGTTTCTCCAATACTGGAGCGGTTCCCTGATCGATGGGCGGTCTTGAGGTGTCCGTTAACCTATTTTGTGTTGGCTCCTGCTGGCGCCGGGGAATCTGGCTTGGCTTTGTTTATCCCAAATGTTTTGATTGTACCTGGGGATCGCTCATTAGTATATAGATGGCTATTACATTATTATGCAGATGGCTGCTTGTATCGATGATGTCTGGGCTTTTGCAAAGTTTAATACACAGTCAACTTGCACCTGCTAGTTTCTGCCTGTGTTGCCTGAATTTCCCTGAAGCCTTTGCGGTTCTCCATTTTACGTCGGGAGTTGGCCAACCCAGGTGGCTACACCTCCCCGATGCAGCAGCATACAATGCCCCCTCTCTGTCCCTGCAAGTTAAGTTGTCCCGAAACAGGTGTGTAGGGGCCCAGAAGGGCGGCAGAGCTTCGGATATCAGAGTCCTCACCCCCTATGAGGAACGGGCGCTGGAAATAGCGGGGTTGGGCGCCGAGGTGAGGATCCATTATCTCTTTACCCAGATGCCCTGTCTGAAGTGAATTGTTCATGTCAGGCAAAATGATCCTTCCCTCTCACAAACCACATGTCTAATGTCTTGTAGGATCTTATAGATAGACATGTCTACCTGATGGGGCCTGGTTATTGGGGTCACCAAACCCCCCTCCCTCCAAACCTCAGATGGCTGATCTGAGGAGACCACCATTGATGTTTCATAGCTATTACCCCAGCCTTCCACCAGCGCAGAGAAACACACCTCGGTGGGCAACATTAGTGGACAGGCTCTGGGGCACAATCTGTTAGCACCACACAGTTGCTGATTCGCATCAGGTGAAGGCAGGAACATCCAAGGGAGTCAGCATTCAGAAGTTTGTTGGGTCCCTGTCTGATGCCGAGCCTCTGGGTAAGGTTATCCCGGAGTTGGTGCAGATGGCAGGGTACAACCGAGAGATTCACGCCTGTTATGCGTGGCATCGAGGCAAACACTGCTAGGGTGGCGACCACAGTGGAATGCCTGGAGCATAACATCAGCATCATGAGAGATGATGTCCAAGGCATGGCTCAGTCACCGTCAACCATGGCTGAGGGCTTTGACATCATGTCCCAGTGTAGCCATCTGGGATGGCCACTTCCCGATTACAAAATGGACACTTTGCAAAGATTGCAGGGAAAGTGGACAATGCTGAGAAAACAAGCAGGTTCAGAGCTTGTCTGTATATTGGAGCCGCAGCTCCCAAACAAGACCAAACCTGTAGGCATACATTAGCATACTAATGGCCCATCTCCGGGAACAAAAACATTTCAGTAACCGATACTAAGGCAGAAACCCTGGCGCCAGAGGAGATCGAATCAAAGCAGGCCAACGGCCACCTAGGACACGCCCAGCCATCAGGGCACCCACCCCTTTATTGGACGAGATCAATATGAATGATCAAGAAACGGCCCAATTGATTGGGGCCAAGTTCAAGGCCCACCCAAAAGAGCGGGAAGCCCCTTTGGGTATAAGAAGGAGCCCCCAAGAGAGAATCGTTCTCTTGGACCCGGCTCTCACCGAGGAGAGACCTGTCCACCAGCTGCACCAGAAGCAAGTAAGTCCAAGGTCAACGCACGCTACCAGACAGACGACCTTAGCTGTTCCCCTTTACCAGTTCGACCCCAGCAGCCTCAGAACCGAACAACGGCCATTGTTCCTCTCACTGAGCGGGCGCCCAAAGCTAAGTATAGGCTTTAGCAGTAGTGATAGTTTAGTTTGTAGAGTTTTATGCATGATTATACTTAACTGTGTGTGTAAATAAATAAGCATTGACTTTGAACTTACTAACTGGTGTATCGAGTCTTTGATCAGTATTTGGTTTTGAACCTTGTGGCGGTATCGAAAGATACCTGGCGACTCTAGAGCAAACGTAATTAGGATTAAGGAAGGCGACCATATTGACCGCCATCTTCAGAGCCAACCAAAGAGAGCAACACCAGTCACTGACGGATGTGTCCCAGGTGCAGGTGAACATTGCCGAGGCGACTTCCAGTGACAGGGATGTGCAGAGTAGTCACACATCAGGTGGCACTCCTCCGTAAGACAACAAAATAGGCACTCTTGACCGAATTGAGCAAGCAATATTGGACTAAAACATTCCCTCGCCCTCAATAATATAGACGACGAAAATACCAGGACGCAGCAGCTCAAGAGGCCACTGAGATACTGAGATGCGGCAAGAGACAGGACTGGTGAGCAAGCGGGTCAACAGACTCACAAAGTGAGGGGATTGGATTGGATTTGTTTATTGTCACGTGTACCGAGATACAGTGAAAAGTATTTTTCTGCGAGCAGCTCAACAGAAAAATACTTTTCACTGTACCTCGGTACACGTGACAATGTACAAATCCAATCCAATCCCCTCGCTTTGTGAGTCCAATCCCCCAAAAGAGAGAGGCCGGCGGCCCGGAAAGCAAGTTTCCCCCCTCCCGCACCAGCCGTTGGATGGAAGACATTCCTCACCACGGAACTGAAAGCCATGACGGATGGCATCAAGGCTGAGATAAAGACCGCAGTCAAGGTGGGGGAGGCGTTAGCCGGCATGCAGATGGCATGGGAAAGAGACTGGAAGCCCAGGGGAGCACAATACGGGAGCTGGAAAAGGCATCGATGGACCAGAACCAACCAATCGTTGCCCCGGAGGCTGAAAGCAAGAGGTTGGTGGCGACCCAGGGGAGCCTGAAAGGGAAGGTGGAGGACCAAGAAAATCGGTCGAGGCAGCAGAACACCCGAATAGTGAGCCTGCCAGAGGGAATCAAGGGCAGGGACCCGACTGACTACATGGCCAAAATATTGGGCAACCTCGTAGTGAAGGACAGCTTCCCCAAGCCGCATGAGAACGAGAGGGCACACAGGTTGCCCCTACCAAAGCCCAAGGCAGGGAGTGGGGGGGGGGGGTGGTGGGGGCAGCAGAGAGGGTAATAACCAAGCTGCACAAGTACCAGGTACCAGGACTGGGAAAGGATCTTTCGCTGGGCTAGACAGACAAAGGCTTGCAACTGGGAGGGACACAAAATCAGAGTCTACCAAGACATAAGGGCGGACCTGGCAGAGTGGCATTTAATCAGGAACATTATTTTAATCTTTAAGAACGGCTTGGACAGACAGCAAGAGAGGCAGCAGTGAGGAAGGCACAAAGGAGGTGAAGGAAAACAATAAACAATTTTGCACAGGACTGCATCGCCTCGCTATGAACAGGGAAATCAGTTTGTAAAAAGGAGGGGGCGAGAGCAGCAGAGAGCACGAGAGGGTGAGGAGGAGATAGCAGGGACACCAGCAGAACGGGCATAGCAGAGGGTTAAGTTGACCCTGGAGGGGGCCACCATACTAGTGGGAAAGCTAGCACCAGGAGGCAGGAGTGAAAGGGGGCCGCGGCACACTCCCACTGGGCAGGGAGCAACTGGCAGTGGAGGGGGAGACACAGCAGCGGTGAGAGGGGGAGAGGCGGAGGGGTAGATAGGAGAGGATGGATAAGGGGGTGGGGGAGAGCAAGAGGGCTATGGGGATAACAAAACCACAGCGGGAGCAATACGACAAGGTGAGGAAGAGCTCTAGACTGCCTTCAGCAGGTTACTCCTGGAAATGTGGAACAAGATGGCGCCATAAGCAGCCACTTTGGAGAGTCCCTAAACAAAGGGAAATCCTGGATTGCAGGGGCTCATGCACATGGCACACACAGTTGGCGTCAATGTTGGGTGACCCCTGGACAAAGGGAAGCCCTGGTGCCCAGGTCCCCGTCCTCACGGTGAGTATGGTGGCCACAGCCATTTTGGATGGCCACCTAACAAAGGGAAGCCCCAGAGTGCTGGGGCGCATCCACAAGGTAAGTATGGTTGATCCCTCAGACGGGGGGGGGGTGACAAAAACCCTCATCAGGATCGTCACCTGGAACGTCAGGGGACTTCACGACCCAGTGAAAAGATCCAGAGTCTTCGCCCATCTGAAAGATATGAAAGCCGACATGAACTTCCTCCAAGAGATGTACCTGAGGGAGAAGAACCGACTACAGGTAAGGGAGGCTTGGGTGGACAGACCGACCATTCCTGCTACGGGACGAGAGCTAGGGGGGGTAGCCATTTTGATAAGTAAGAGGACGGCGTTTACTGTGACCGAGAGGTTATGGGCCAAGGTGGACAGTATGTTTTGGCCAGCGGTGTCCTGGATGGGGTATCCTTGATCCTGGTGAACTTGTGCATGCCCAACTAGGACGACACAGAATTTGTAAAGAAGACCATGGCGGAAATCCCCCACGTAGATACACATAATAATCGCTTATTGTTGCAAGTAGGCTTCAATGAAGTTACTGTGAAAAGCCCCTAGTCGCCACATTCCGGCGCCTGTTTGGGGAGGCTGGTACAGGAATTGAACCCGCGCTGCTGATCTTGTTCTGCATTACAAGCCAGCTTATTAGCCCATAGTGCTATCGACTGATCATGGGGGGGGGGGACTTTAACTGCGTGTAGGGCTCACTGACGGACAGGCCCTAGCCCAGAACGGGGAAAACGACATGCACGGTCAGATAACTTGGAACGTTTATGGATCAGATGGGGGCAGTGAACCCATGGCAGTTCATTCACCAGGTGAAGGCTGTGATTAGAGGAGAAATTATTGCCTATATGGCTCACAGGAAAGAGCGTGCGGCCAGACACCAACTGATCAACTCCATTCTGGACGTTGACAGAAGGTACTCCGAGGCCTTAACCATATAACTTCTGGTGGAGAGGAAAAAGCTACCAATGGACTATAACCTGCTATGCACCAGGAAGGCAGTGCACCAACTCCGCCAGACATGGGGATCTACTACGAGCATGGAGACATGGCTAGCTGCCTGCTGGGTTGGGGACTACACAAGTCCCCGCTCGATCTCTGGAATAAACCTGTTGAATGAAGGTTCAGGGTTGTGGTGACCTTCACGGGCACCGGGAAAGGGACATGGCGCAAGTTCCGCGTCATCACCTCCTTGAGACGAAGCCTCCTGCAGCACACGCTGTCTGTTATCTCCTCGAATGGCCAACGACGCCTGTACACCTTGGACTGTCACTGACTTCTCCCTCTGGGGTGCCGCCTCCATCCTACGGCAACGCTGCTCCTTCTCCGGCATCTTTCCGCCTGGGCTGCCACCAGCACCGCTAGGGGTACTGCTGCGGTACTGATCGGCAATCAGTTAGGGCTTCTGCCCTGGGACCCACATATTCCCCGGGTCTCCACCCACACTTACTCTCAGGTTGCCATCCACTGAGCCTGTTGTACTGGAGGACCCCGCTTTGCACACTTACCCCGTCCACAAAATGAGCCCCTAGACTCCAGACCCCCTGCCGGAAGTATTAGGGAGACTGTGCTCAGGTGCCCTCCCCTGATCCACAAAGCTTGCCCTCCGGTTGCGGGGATATCCCCAGTGTTTGATTGTGCTGACGCCTCTAGTGTTCAGGCAAAGTGTCCTAGCCTCACAGTTTGATTGGAATGCTCGGCAATAACACTCATCTGAGACATGGTACATGTGCCCACGTGAATGCAATTGTGAGCGGGGAAATGCTCTCACAATTAACAATGCCAATTTCTTATTAGCAATAGCTTTTCACTATGCAGCCAGAGACTGCTCACAGCCAAAGGGAGTTAAAGTGACCTTCAGCATAACCAGGAACAGGGATCTGTCATGTAAGTGTCTGGTAGAACAGACACACAGCAGCTATACTGACCCCAGTTTATGGTATTCACAATATTGGAGGATGACCTGTAGGCCCTGCAGAAACCAAGCCCCGCACTGTCCCCCCCAGCTCAGAGATGACCACTGACCTATGGCACCAGCCCCCTACCCAGGCAAATTCCCCGTGAGGGGTCCTGTCCCCCCCACCCCTCTGAACACTCGGACAGCAGCTCCAGTGCCCTTGGGCTGCATGTCGGGGATTGGAAATAGCTACTCGCCTCCTCAGCTCCCCTCAGCAGTCATTGAGCTAGCTTCCTGTTTATAAATAATAGTGCATAGTTGAACTTCACATTGCCATCTTATTATAATGATATTACACCTTGACTTGACTTTCTGCATAAGAAACAAGGCACCATTCGCTCATGGGGCATTGGGTAAACACACCGTGGGTTCATTTATTAAGATTGGTTATGGTACGCAGTGGTTAGCATAAAATTAATTGGGTTAAAGATTAGTTATACATACGTACAAAACGTGACATTAGAGTGTGTACCGCTCAAAGACTGGATTACATGACACATTTCCCTTCTCGTGATGTCATGCTTAGGTCCCTTGAAGGCATGCAACATCCCCCTTTCTTTATAAAGATACTTTCCCTCCTCTGAAGTATTACAATTGTCCTGTCCAGAATGAAAATACATCTACATCAACCTGGCTGCTTTATAATACTATTTCATTTGTTTTAAATGGACAAAGGGGTTTACCCAGACATGTTTGACTATCCATGCCCCGTGCCAGAGGAATTTCTAATCTTCACAAACTAGCAAGTACCTTGTTACCTTTAAAGAGGCACTGATATCCCCTGTGACTGCAGAAAACCAAATTCCAACGAAATGCACCAACACCTTTTACATTTTTACGATGGAGCTCTGGCCATGGCTAAGGTGGGGGGCGGGGGGGGGGCTCTGTCTACAAGGACAAAGGGGACACTGACACCTCTTTTCAATACCTCAAGATTCCAGACTTGGGAAAATACAACTTCTGTCCAAAACGCATGTGGAGAAGTGGAGTTATGTCACATGGCCTCCTTCCCCCCAAGCTGCCACCGTCTGTAATATATGCTGTGTGGAACTGAACTTAGGCAGTCTATCATTTTACCATTCAATAGGTAGGAGCAAAATGAGCTCTGTCCAGGTAAAGGACCTAGCCCTTATCTATTCTGTGTACTACTGGAAACACCAGAAATCTTGTATCGGAGACTATGAGACTAATTTATCTCTGCGTGCCATCTTCCATTGTGGAAGTCCTTGCTTCTAGAAAGACAGATCACCCTGCAGCAGTCAGTCTGCTAACCTTAGAAGTAACACATCACTGGAATTTTGATTCTAGACCCTCATGAAACCATAAGTCTTATTTTTATCGTAGTCTTGCCATGTGCCCCATTCTTTGAGATATTCCTCTTTTATATTGAGTGCAAAAAAAGTGGGGGGGCAAAACCCCTTCCTACATTTTGTGCCTGTGTGAAATAAACCAAGTCTCTTATTTTGCCTTATCTCGAGTTTGCTGTGGCGTTATCAGTAGAGATTGTATCACTCCAAACTGAAGGGTTGAGGAAAATATTCCATCACTTATTAAACGGAAATCAAAAATTTCTGTTACAGACAGATTGTAAGGAGAAATCAGAGATATCTAAATTAATCCTCCTGTGAGTAACACTATTTATAATACATGTTCATGTTTAGTCACCATTACGTGCATGCATAGAACTGATGTTCAAGGGCAGCACGGTAGCACAGTGGATAGCACTGTTGCTTCACAGCTTCAGGGTCTCAGGAGAGGGGGGGGTAGAGAGGGGGGTCTCCGAAATGGAGACTAAGTGTTCCCGCCGTCGTGAACGCCGTCGCGTTTCACAACGGCGCGAAATGGGAGCAGGGACTACCGATTCTGTCCCCAACAGGGGGCCAGCACGACGCTGGAGCGGTTCACACCGCTCCAGCCTCCCTTCCCGCCGCCAAATAGGCTCCGCGCCAACCCGCGCATGCGCAGTTGGGCCGCGCCAACCCGCGCATGCGGGGGGGGACTTCTTCAACACGCTGGCCCCGACGCAACATGGCGTGGGGGTTCAGGGGCCGGCCGCGCAACGAAGTAGGCCCAGAGGGGGAAGAGGCCGGCCGGCCGATCGGTGGGCCCCGTTCAGAGGCCAGACCCCACTGGAGACGCCCCCCGGTGAAGGACAGCTTTTCCCCGCCCCACAGGCCACTCCCCGACCCTACGCACAGAGTTCCCGCCGGCTGCGAGCAGGGATGAACGGAGCCGGCGGGACTCTGCCATTTCCGTGCGGCCGCTCGGCCCATCCGGGCCGGAGAATCGGTGACCCAGCTGCGGACAGCGGCCCGCGACCGGCGCCGTGCCAAACGCACCTCGGAGAATCGCGCACCGGCGTCGGGGGGGCGCGGCGTGGTTGCAGCGATTCTCCGTCCCGGCGCGGGGCTGGGAGAATCGTGCCCAGGGTCTCGCTCTATACGGATGATTTACCTTCATATAACAGACCTGTTGGAGGGAATTGCAGGAATTATGGGAATATTGGAGGAATTTGGCCGATTCTCAGGTTACAAACTGAATATGGGCAAGCACGAAGTCTTTGCTAACCAGGCAAGTGGGCAGCAGAGGAGACTGAGGGAGATGCCATTCAAAGTCTTGGAAAGGAGTTTTAGGTACCTGGGGGTTCAGGTGGCAAGGGACTGGGGTCAGCTTTATTAACTAAATTTGGGCAGGGTGATTGAGCAAATGAATGGGGACTTCTGCAGGTGGACGTGCTCCCTCTGTTATTGGCGAGGAGGGTTCAGACTGTGAAGATGACAGTCCTCCTCAGATTGTTTATGTTACAGTGTCTCCCAATCTTCATCCCCAAGGCATTTTTTAGGAAGATGAACGCGGCAATCTCGGGTTTTATATAGGCCGGGAAAGCCCCGAGGGCGAAGAAGGTCTTTCTTGAGCGCGGGCGTGGGGAGGGGGGCTTGACCCTTCCGAACTTTATTAACTATTACTGGGCGGCCAATATATCGATGGTCAGGAAGTGGATAGTGGGGGGGGGGAGTCGGTGTGGGAGCAAGTGGAAGCGGTATCTTGCAAGGACATGTGTCTTAAGGCTCTGTTAACAGCACCTCTGCCATTCTCACTGGCTCGGTACTCCACACGTCCCGTGGTAGTTGCAGCCCTGAGAGTGTGGGGGCAATGGAGGCAACACATGAAACTGGAGGGGGCATCGGTGTGGTCACTGATTTATGATAATCACAGGTTTGCTCTGGGGGGGGGGGGGGGGGGCTGGAAGGGGGCTTTAGGGGGTGGCAGTGCGCAGGGATTGAGAGATTTGGCGATCTCGTCATTGAGGAGGATTCCCCGAGCCTAAAGGAGCTAGAGGAGGAGTTTGAGTTGCCGGCAGGGAACGGGTTCCGGTACCGGATTTTGTCCGGAGGCTGTTTCTAAGCTTCCCTCGCCTCCCTCTAAGGGGACTACAGGATAACAGGGGTTGTTGAGGGGAGGGTCTGGGAAATATATAAGGAACTGATGGAGTGGTGTTGCTAACTTTTGCCTTAGTTTAATTGCTCTGTTTTATCACCTTTGCTCTCGAGCCGCCAGGTATCTTTCTGATACTGCCACATGGTTCAAGTCCGAGTAATGATCAATAATCCAATACATCGATTAGCAAGATTTAAATCAAAGCACATTTATTATACACAGCAATCACTTCTCATGTATAAATTCTACGTCTAAGCTACTTCTACGACTAATAGGAAAATATTTAACTTGGAACTGACCCACCAGGTCAGGGAAACAAATGGCTTTTTGTTCGGGTTCTGAGCCTGCGGGATTCGAAGTTGGTACAGATTGGTAGCTAGGAGCGCCTATCTCGTAGCGAGCATTGAAGTAAGACTTACTAGATATCAGCGATGGCTGGACCGGTCACTGTCAAGGGTTGGTTCGCGTTGCTGAGTGACCTGGTCCAGAAGAGAAGCAGAGGGCGATTTTAACTTGGGCTTGATTCTTATAGTCCCCAGGGGCTTCCCGCCTTTCGGGGCGGACCTTGTACCTGGTTCCAAGTGATTGGACTTTGTCCCAATCACAGGGTTCGATTTTCTCCAATGCTGGAGCGGTTCCCTGATCGATGGGCGGTCCTGAGGTGGTCGTTCACCTCCCATTGTGTAGGTTTCTGCTGGCGCCACGGAGTCTGGTTTGGCTTTGTGTGTCTAAATGTTGCTCCTTGTTCCCGGGGATTGCTCATTAATATGCAGATGGCTGGTGTTTTATTATGCTGATGGTTGCCGGTATTGATCTTGTCTGGCCTTTACAGAGGTAAATACATACTCAACCTGCAGCTGCTCGTTTGTGTTCTGTTGGCTGACTTTCCCATCAGCCTTTGCCGTTCGCCATTTTAAATCAGGAGTTAGCCATTCTAAATCGGGAGTTAGCCATTTTAACTGGCTACCATCCCTCCTTGTGATCCTAACGCGAAGCGTGAAGGATCACATATCTATGTTGCTTTCCATTCCCTGACCTGGGGGGGACACTTCCTTCATGGCCTCTGCACTGACCATAGCTCTGCAAAAAAATTTTAACTAACAATTCTAAGGGCGCTATGTCAAACAGGGACATGCATTACAAAACAATAAACTGGGAACCTCTAACTATTCCTAATACACGACACGCACTTAAACATTTCATTATCCTCACTTCCTCAATCATACAACAAAATCATAGCATTTCATACACAGTCTTTCCTGGCTTGGCAGTCAAGCTCAGGATCATACAATTTGCTCATGAACAGTTCTTTACATTTCTTTATTTACAATAAACGCAAGTGAATGCTCTTTATTATAGATCGCGGGGGTCGGGGGGCTGGTCGTATCTGAACATAGGGGATCTGATCCTATATATCGGGGTTCGAGCGCGGTAGGCTCTCCTTCTCCATTTCCGTAGACGCATAGTCTGCACAATGCAGCAGAGTATCGCGAATACCAGTAATGTTTCGATTACATAGGACAGAGAGTACCAGGTTCTAAACCTGGCACACCAAGATGGTGTGGTGTCGCTGGTGACTGGGCTCTGGGTACTGCGGGGAGGTGAAACATTAACGGCTGGGGGGCTTGAATTCATGGGGTTCGCGTTCACATGCAACCAAATGTCCATAATCATGAGGGTGATCCATATGAAGTAAGTCCTCATGGCTCTTCTCTTTCCTTTTCTTTCTTCTCTTCTCTGGTCCTGGAGCTTCTGGAGTTCTGTGGAAACAAGCATGGTGTGTGTGTCTTTCCTGTAGTGTCAATTACTCCCTTTATAATTGGTCACTATGTGTGACTCCCTCATTTTTTTTCAAAAATCGAATTTTAGGACAAGACACACTTCCCAATAATGAAACAATGCGAGCCTTCTCGCAGACTGTGCAATTTACCATCCAAATGTTTGTGGTTGGCAACCTAAAGGTTACCTAAACAAACAAAACTTTTTGAACTGAAAGTGCCAAAATCAGGTGCGTGTATGGGCCGCGACGGGTAAGAGTTGGATGGAATCCCCGGGTAGGACGGTTACCAATGCCGTGTCTCTCCTACCCGAGCGTAGAATCATAGAATTTACAGTGCAGAAGGAGGCCATTCAGCCCATCGGGTCTGCACCGGCTCTTGGAAAGAGCACCCTACCCAAGGTCAACACCGCCACCCTATCCCCATAACCCAGTAACCCCATCCAACACTAAGGGCAATTTTGGACACTAAGGGCAATTTATCATGGCCAATCCACCTAACCCGCACATCTTTGGACTGTGGGAGGAAACCGGAGCACCCGGAGGAAACCCACGCACACACGGGGAGGATGTGCAGACTCCGCACAGTTGACCAGAGGGGGGTTCCCAGGCAGGGCGGGTCCCAAGCCGTTTCTCCACTGCCTGAGAAACCAACAAGAACGGGCAGAAAATGTAGTCAGCGTGGTGGGGCTGCCGTAGTGGTTCTTTCCTTCGAACCAGAAGGGCAGTTACGAACGGGCGTCTGGTTCCTTAACCAGTCTCTGCAGACAAGCTAGTCCTCAGAGGTTTCTGCTGAATTAATGTCTGGCAATGGTGAGTCTCTGTAGGCAAGTCCTCAGAGGTTTTGGCTGAATAGGCGTGGGGCGGTGAGAAAAATAAATTCTCCTGTCAGACATACAACATTTAACAGACTTACAAAGAACATAAAACATTCTGCAGGTTCCATCAGAAAGGACAACACTTCTCCCAAGCGGTTCCTTTTAAAACTTCATCTGGACACTGTCATGATATTCAGATGAACATCACAGCACATACATACACACATAATGATGGACAGATCAACGGACCAGTCAACACGCAAAACACGACAGCCAATCACGGACAAGAGCATACACAGTACAAAGCAGGGAATACGACAATTCCTGGCAACTCGAGCAGGAGAGAGCTCAGGGCACAGACCTCATTGCCAGCTACTCCGAGGTTCACCATGTGCTGAATACCAGAGTTTACTATGTTTATAGTTCAATGAAATAAAACTGCGTTGTACCATACGCAACCATGTTGGTTTGTCTGTGTGTCAGGGTACCCAACACTTCAGACACCTCAGTTCTCGGTTGCGAACAGGGTCGCAAAGGGGTTCTCGCTTTGGGAGGCAGACCCAAGGTCGTCCTCTTCTCCCGGGTGCCACATTCTTGAGTGTATCAGGGCCGAACGGGCTGCATGGTGTGAGGTGGGGTCGCTCTCGTCGTTGCGGACGAGTCTGAACGAGTTATCTCGGTGCCAGTAATTGGTGTCTAGCTGTGTGGGGACAAAATCGGGGTCGTCAGTGTGGTTCAGTGGTCGGTGGTGGGGCTTGTTCAGGAAAGTGATCAGGAATGGATCACTTGGATCGTAGTCGGAGTCGCTGGATGTGGCTCCGGTTGCATGGGGATGGTAGGGAGGTGTGCTGCAGCTACCGTCCGAGTCACAGTCGCTGTCTCTGCTGCTGCAGCCTGTGGGCGTTTCGGGGCGGAGTGTATATTGCGGGGATGGAGTCGAGGTCAAGTCCGTGGCTGGGCTGGACGTGGTGGGGGTTGGGAGGGTTACGTTGGCTGTGGGCGGGGTGTGGTGTGCTGCGTCGAGCATGACGTGGTGTGCATGGTTCGACTGTGTTCCATATGCCTTCAGCTGGTTTATATGAAACCACGCAGTCTTACCGTTGGGGTACTTTATTTTATATACAGAAGGGCTTACTTTGTCCGCAATGGAATACGGACCCGAGTATTTTTGTGACAGGAATGTGCTGGGGTTATATACAGAGAGCATCACTTGCTGTCCGATACTGTACTCAGTTGCATGCACTGTCTTGTCGAAACAAGCCTTGCTCTGTTTCTTTCTGGTGCCCAATTTTACTGCGGCTGCTAGCTGAGCCGTTTTAACATTTTCCACTAATTGTTCTACTGCTTTCTCGCGTAAGAGGGCCATCACTTCGGGGCTGGTCAAGTCCAAACCTAACAAATATTCTGTGCCTTTCATGGGGCGTCCGGTCATGAGGGTGTGTGGGGTGTAACCTGTGGAAGTAGAGATTGTGTCACGCAAAAACATCAGCGCAAAAGGGAGCACTGAGTCCCAAGTGGTGTTGTTCTGCTGGACCATTTTTCTGAGGGTGGATTTTAGAGTCCGATTCATGCGCTCCACGATACCACTCGACTGTGGGTGGTATGCTATATGGAATTTTTGGGTGATGCCAAATATCATGAGGACGTTCTGCATGACACGTCCCGTAAAATGGGAGCCTTGGTCAGATTCAATGCTGTGGGGGAGTCCCCATCTTGTCAAAATCTTGGCTGTGGTTTTTGCAGTGTTTGTGCAGGCTGGGAATGCTTCCACCCATTTTGTAAATGTGTCAATTACCACAAGTACATATTTATAGCCATTGCTGCAAGGGGGCAATGGTCCTATAAAATCGATCTGGAGGTTAGTCCAGGGGCCATTAACGGGTCGGGTGTGGCTGAGTTGGGCCTTTTTGGCATATCTGTCTGGATTATTCTGGGCACAGATAAGACAATTCTCGATGTAATGGTTTATATCCTCCTTTAAATTTGGCCACCAACAAAGCTGCTTGAGCTGGGCTGTAGTGGGATCGATTCCCTGATGTCCATGACCGTCATGGAACAAACAAATCAGTTGATTCCTGTCTTGTTCAGGAACCACATCAAGGGTGTCTTTTTACACCACACCGTCATGTGTGGCCAGTGCATTTCTGAACCTCTCATAGGGTGCTGGATATTTTCCTTTTACAATCTCCTTGAGATTGATGTCCTGCTTCTGGGCCTCGACTAGATCCTCGATCTTTGTCTGTGAGACCTGAACTGCACTCACTGGTGTGCTTTCGGGGGGTGTCCAAAAGTATCCATGCCTGGAACCTGCTTTGGTTGTGCGTTAGCTATCACATTTCCAGGGGGGGAGGAACGATGGTGGATGCGAACTTTGATTATCCCAAAAGTCCTGTTCTGGGCTCTTTCTAAACTATGACGGAGCAATGCGGCAGAGGGGAGGGGTTTTCCGTCTGCAGAAACAAATCCTCTTGCTTTCCACAGGGGCAGAAATTCCGTGAGGCTGTTGCAGACATAGAGCCTGTCCGAGTATATGTCTGCTGGGCTGGGGAAGGAATCTGGGTGCTCAACTATATATGCAATGGCCGCGAGCTCTGCTGCTTGCGCGCCTGTGTCCGGGTAGTTTTAACGATATTTCCTCAAGGGCGCGTCCTCGACATATATACCGCAACCTGTTATGCGCTTCCCATCCAAGACTGTGGAAGATCCATCCACATAGATCTTTATGGGCTCACACGTGTCTGTGTGCTGGGGACTCTGGGTTGAACTACCTATCTGTCTGGGGGGTGTTTTAGCGATAAAGGGGCCTGTGTTGTGGTGTTGAGAGATAATCTCACATTCATGGGGGGTTCTGGGGTACTGTAAGTTGTCGGCTAAATAGGTGTGTCTCTTAGACGTTTTAACAGTGATGTCCAGTCCCTGCAAGAGAAGGGTCCATCTCGCTGCTCTAATCTGACTAACTGTACCGTCCTTGAGTCGTCCGTCCAGTAAAAGTTGGGTGGGGTGTGTTCGGTGAGAATTGTGATGGGGTTCAGTCCGGTAATGTACGGAAAATACTGGACTGCCCAGAATACTGCGAGCAGGTGCCTTTCACAGGCTGAAAATCCCTGCTCCACAGCATCTAAAATTCTGGAGGCGTAAGCTACGGGCCTTAACTGGTCGTGCCGTTCCTGGAGGAGCACAGCCGAAAGGGTGCGGTCTGTGGTCGCTACCTCTATGGCGTAAGGGGAAAGCGGGTCTGGAACTTGTAGCGCGGGGGCTGTTATGAGTGCCTGTTTTAAAGAGTCCACAGCATCCGTATGCTGCGGAAGCCATTCCCAGGGGGCTCCTTTCTTTAGGAGGTCTGAGAGGGGTGCTGTCTTGCTGTCGTAACCGTCAATGTGGTTTCGGAAGTAGCCAACCAGTCCTAAAAACGACCGGAGGGCTGAAACATTCTGGGGGAGGGGCAATTTAGCAATCGAGTCAATCCTTTTATGCTCGATCTCGCGTTTACCGTGTGTGATAATTGTTCCCAAATATATCACCTTTTCTTCCAAAATCTGGGCCTTTTTGGGGTTGACTTTACAACCGATTGAGTGTAAGAGTTCCAGGAGTTCGGACAGAAGTTCAATGTGCTCTTCCTTGGTGTCTGTCTGCAGTAGTAGGTCATCTACATACTGTACCAGACATTCGGGGCGAGAGAATTTGGCTAAACCAGTTGCCAGCTGTCGGTGGAAAATGGAGGGGGAGTTGTGGAATCCTCGTGGCAGGCATGTCCACGTGTACTGCTGTGCTTTAAAGGTGAAGGCAAATTTGTACTGGCACGCCTTTGCCAATGGAATGGACCAGAATCCATTACTGACGTCCAAAACCGTAAAGAATCGGGAATTGAGTCCCTGCTTGAGCATGGTCTCGGGACTTCTTGCTACTGTGGGGGCTGCTGCGGGGGTGATGTTATTGAGTTCCCGGTAATCGATGGTCAGTCGCCATGATCCATCGGGCTTTCTCACTGGCCAAATCGGGGCATTATTAGTGGAGGCTACTGATCTAAGTATGCCCTGCTCGAATAAGCATTCTATTACCTTGGAGATTTCTCCCTCTGCCTCTTGGGGAAATCC
Organism: Scyliorhinus torazame; assembly: GCF_047496885.1. Classification (NCBI taxonomy): domain Eukaryota; kingdom Metazoa; phylum Chordata; class Chondrichthyes; order Carcharhiniformes; family Scyliorhinidae; genus Scyliorhinus; species Scyliorhinus torazame. The sequence goes on from NC_092708.1 coordinate 310,287,892, forward strand.
ATATTGTTTTGGGGGTCTAGGGTCAGGTCCTGTTACTTGTACAGAGCCAGTCATCCGTCCACAGTCGTGTTTTTGGGTCGCGAATGCTGCCCTGTTCTTTTGCAGAACTGCCCTAACCTGCTTGTCTGTACTAAGCGTGGTCGGGTTGAACCAAAATTCGCCGACTGCGCTAATTTTGTTCATGTACTCTCCAGTGTTGAGCGTTGCGGGGGCTCTTGCGGATTTTGCCATCTTCCAGACACAATTCCCAGAATGTGTTATGCTGTGTGGGGCAGGTTAACTAAAGCCATGGGGTGCTTGGTGGTGATGGTTCCGATTTGAATTGGTACAGGGGCTGTGATGTGTTCCTGCTGTGAGTGGCCTGTAAAGCCGCTGAGGGTGATAGTGGCTGTAGTGGGCCACGTGTCTTTTTGAAACAGGGTGGAGGAATTTATTGTGGTGCGGGACCCTCCTGCGTCCCAGAAAAATTCGATGGGCTGTCCCCGAATTTTTGCTACAACTACCGGACGCCTGGACCTATCCCAAAGGGTGTCGCAGACCCAACTGGGGGAGTCCGTACACCGTCAGTCCGTCCCGGTCAAGTCCGTCTGACCTGAACGGGCGCTAACGCTAGGAATGGGCTCTGTCTTTTTCTTAGTCAGAGTGCCCGTCTGCTGGGCTCTCTGTGGCTTTTTAGGGGCATTGCACTCTCTTGCGAAGTGTCCCAACTGTCCGCAGTTGTAACACTCCTGTGACTTGGGTGGGGGGCTGTTCTTTCCCTCATTCACCCATGCGGGGTCGTGGTGTGTTGTCTTTACTGCCTGCATATCTGCGCCGGCCTGCTTTTCCTCAGTATTCTTAATTGAGGGTTTACTTTTAACAGATTGCTCCCAAGTGCGGTACAATCTTATATCTACCCACTTCTCGTTATGGGCGTCCTCTGAGGGAACATAACTCGTACAGGCTTTCTGTCCTGTTTCTGTGGCATGGGAGATAAGGGTGCGGGTCCATTTGGCCATGTTGTCTGGGGACAAATGGGCACGGTCTAAGTCTCCAAAGACTGCTGCAAAGTGAATCCACAGGCGTCCAGCAAACGCTGTGGGGTGCTCGGATTTCTTTTGCCTACATTTGTTGAGGCCATCTACGGGGTCTCCCCAGTTATACCCGATCGCATCCAGGATCGCGGTATGCATTTCTGCAAGGGTGCTTCCTCCTACGTTCTGTGGGTCGGGAAGGGCTGCTGCTACTGACGGGTCTAAACTTAAAACTGTGAGCTTTACCTGCTCTCGCTCATCCAGGCCATACATGGTCGCTTGATGCTTAACTGTGGCAAAGAAATGGTGGGGGTCTGAGGTGGGGAGGAACGGTGTGATCTTATCGCACGCGTCCCGTAATTGGGTCACTGTTAAGGGAGTGGAGTATAGAAATTCCGCATCGTCTGATGTGGCTGTGCAGTGGGTGGTTACTGGGTTCATTGGAGCTTGAACTATCTGCTGTGTGGGGGGTTGGGGCGCTTTTCTCTTTTGTGGCTTTCCCGGCGCATATGTTTCTTGAACATATCTCTGCGCTGTTTCATTCAGTTCATCCCAATCAGGACCGTCTTCCTGATCTAATCTTTCTCCAAAGGTTTCCTGAAAACCTTTTTGAACAGAAGGCAGTGATTGCAGCTCTGCAATCTGCTTCCGGCACGTTGCGTGGTCTAATGTGCTTTGTCTTTGTTCTGTGGTGGCAGCATGGAGTGCTCTTAATGCTGCCTTGAGGTCACTACACTGTCTCTGTAATGCCTCTACCTGCTTTTCCGTTTCTTCACGTACCAGGACTGCACGTTGCGTGGCCTGATAGGCCTTTTCGATTTGAGACTGGAAGCTGCTTAAGTGCGCCAGACAAGACTGGTGAGCCCTTTTGGCGTCATCCATCTCTACATCTTTTGCTGCCAATTTCCTTCTCAAGTCTAAATTCTCCTTTTCTACCTCGCTTACATCGACCTTACTCATCCGATGTATGCCCTCAACTTCTTTCCGGAGCGTCCTAACGACCTCCTCTGCTCCTCGCAATTGTGCCAAGCAGGACACGATTGCCATCGGGTTGCGAGCTTTCCATAAGCTCTTTCTGTGGATCTCGCTCAGGTTCTCCCACCAAGTATGTCCTATACTCCCGGGATCTGATTCCTCGTTATCACAGAATTCATTACAAAGGGGCCATCCTTTCCCTTTGAGATATTTCCTGCTCTCTTCCTCCCAAATGGGACATTGTCCCACTCTACTGCTCTAGTTTAATTGCTCTGTTTTATTACCTTTGCTCTTGAGTCGCCAGGTATCTTTCTGATACCGCCACGTGGTTCAAGACCGAGTAATGATCAATAATCCAATACACCGCTTAGTAAGATTTAAAACAAAGCACATTTATTATTTCACAGCAATCACTACTCATGTATAAATTCTACGTCTAAGCTACCTCTATGACTAACGGGCCAATACTTAACTTGGAACTGGCCCACCAGGTCAGGGAAACAAATGACCTTTCGTTCGGGTTCTGAGCCTGCGGGATTCGAAGTTGGTACAGATTGGTAGCTAGGATAGATATCGGCGATGGCTGGACTGGTCACTGTCAAGGGTTGGTTCGCGTTGCTGAGTGACCCGGTCAAGCAGAGAAGCAGAGGGCGATTTTAACTTGGGCTTGATTCTTATCGTCCCCAGGGGCGTCCCGCCTTTCGGGGTGGACCCTGTACCTGGTTCCAAGTGATTGGACTTTATCCCAATCACTTGGTTCGATTTTCTCCAATGCTGGAGCGGTTCCCTGATCGATGGGCGGTCCTGAGGTGGTCGTTCACCTCCCATTGTGTAGGCTTCTGCTGGCGCCACGGAGTCTGGTTTGGCTTTATGTTTCTAAATGTTGCTCCTTGTTCCCGGGGATTGCTCATTAATATGCAGATGGCTGGTGTTTTGTTATGCTGATGGTTGCCAGTATCGATCTTGTCTGGCCTTTCCAGAGGTAAATACACACTCAACCTGCAGCTGCTCGTTTGTGTCCTGTTGGCTTACTTTCCCATCAGCCTTTGCCGTTCGCCATTTTAAATCGGGTGTTAGCCATTCTAAATCGGGAGTTAGCCATTTTAACTGGCTACAGTGGGAAGGGGTCCCAATCGGGGAGGTGAAGAGGAAGTGGGAGGAGGAGTTGGGAGGGGAGTTGGAAGTCGGGCTATGGCAGAAGGCCCCGAGGAGAGGCAATGCGTCCTCATCATGTGCCAGGCTGAGCCTGATCCAGTTCAAAGTGGTCCACAGGGCTCATATGACTGTGGCCCAGATGAGTAGGTTTTTTGAGGAGGTGGGGTTCTCAGGCTAGAGAAGATTAAATTTGCCTTAAGGCGGTCATTACAGGGGTTTGCTCGGAGGTGGCAGCCGTTCATCGACTTATTTTTGGAAAACAGGGAGGAGGGGGTGAAGGGGAGGCATGAATGTGAAGAATAAGGGCAGGGAATCTAATATACGGATAGCTAGGAGTTAGGGCGGGGGGAAGTTAAGTATATTATTGTTGGGTTTTTGCGTGTGGTGGACCGCTCTGTTTAGAATGTTAAAATGTGAAAATTATAAATGCCTCAATAAAATATTTTCTAAAAACTACTTATTGTTGACCAAGATTTTCACAGGAGCAAATGCAAACATCCAACCTCTACAAATTGCAAAAACATGTATCCACAAACATGAAAGTCTGTGATGAAATCTACTACTGCACAATGTTCAGGATACAACGGTTCACCTATTCCATGTGCAGGATCCATAGTCTTGGAGTGTAAGTACAATCAATTCTCCTGAATGCCACAGATGTTCTACATCATGGAGACTAAAGGCCCTGCAAACTCAGGTCTACTAGCAAGCCGTAACCTTTCCTGAGCGACAATTCATGTAATCCGTCAGACCTAATGTGGCAGATCAACCTCAGAAACTGATCGTATCAGCCACAGTTCACAGCCTAACATTGAAACATCCAGAATGTTTTGCCTAAATGAGCAGTTTTAAGGGAGCAGCAGCATTACATTTGTAGGAGAATGCAAGTCCGTCAACTGACCTGCTGCATTTTGCAAAATGAAAATTACAGAAGTTAGAAGAAGAAAGAGCAAAATATTCCACAATATAGAAACAGCGGAAAACCATTGTTGAGGGGTGACCTGTTTCAACTTAGCATGTCCATGAACACATGACACCATTTTGGTCTTCGCAGGGTGAGCTTGTCCTCTCCTGGGGAGTCAGTTTTAAGGCAGACAAATAATCATACTGGTATCTTTACAGCCTGATATTCTTCAAGAACTTGTGGGTGGCACAATGACACAGTGGTTAGCACTGCGACCTCACAACGCCAGGGACCCAGGTTCAATTCCGGCCTTGGGTGACTGTGTGGAGTTTGCACATTCTTCTGTGTCTGCATGGGTTTCCTCCAGGCGATCTGGTTTCCTCCCACAGTCAAAATATCTGCAGGTTAGGTGGATTGGCCATGGTAAATTACCCCGAGGTGTCCAAAGGTTAGTTGGGGTTCAAGGGTTAAGGGAATTGGGCAGGGGAGCACGCCTAGGTGGACAGCTCTTTCAAAGGGTCGGTGCAGACCTGATGGGCTGAATGGCCTCCTTCTGCACTGTAGGGATTCTATAACTTCATCACTCACACATGGGCATAGCTCGGAAGAGAAGATTTACACAAGAGACATTCTAATGGTAGCTTACGAACAAGGACATTGTGTTGTCAACAAGTGGTGTGAGGCATGTCAAGAGCATATGCTGAAACTGAATCCACAAGATGTTCCTACCCATCCTTAGTCCAAAATAGTGCCTGATCTCTTTCATGTGGTCGGTCCTCATCATCATTGTCGACTACTTTACCAGGTTTCCCGTTATTCAGCAATTAAACAAAGCATCAAAGACAACTGTTGTGTACACTGAAGTGCTATTTTCAGTTTATTTAGTGTGGGCAATATGCTTGAAAACAATAAATGTCTGTTTACTTCCAGATCCTGCCTCCTTCTCAGACTCCCTGTCCATGGACTGTTATTGATTTGCATTAGCTACATCTGTCCCTTGGTCCAACATTCTGTGCCTGTGTGGTACCCCGGCCACACACCAGTGCAGGCCGCCCAGATCAAAAGAATAGAACTGTATGCTGAGATTGGTCTGATGTCCTAAAATTTAACATCATATTGTGCAAGACAGAAAGGTATTGATGGAGTCCTATTCTTTCTATGGTTCAGATCCTCAATGAAGTATTTAAATAATGAAATTTATCTGTACTTTTGTTTCTGTAATGTAGGAATGATGCATTGGTTGTACTTTGAAGATAATTTCAATTCTACATTCCTTCTTTGAATATCCCACCCACCACACCAGTATTATTTGTTTATCCATTTGTCTGTTTATTTGTTACTATATGGTTGTTACGTGTTTTTATGTTTTTGACATGATTAACTACCCTAGACAAGAATTTTACGATATGAGTCAGACTGCAATTCAACCTTTGGGCTGTGAAAGTGTTTCTTGAAAAGAATACTATTATTGAAACACCATTATTATTAGAATTGGACTAGGTTGAAGTGTTTAAATGAGTTCCATATGATTATTAAACACACTCCAGCATTTGGCCCAATCTGTCAAATTACCAAAGCTGAATATCCTTAAGCCTAAGTTAATGTTAGAATTTTGGTAAAGTCAGGCTTTCACAAGGAGGATCATAAAGAACAAGGATGTCTGGTAATTGCCAGGCAACTGATATCTTCGTCAATCTGGAGCCACATAAGTGATAAACCTGTTGAGATGATAAACGTGGGGGAGAATTGACAGATCAGAGGGGTTTTTACAAAGGCACCAATGATAATGGTCCTCTACCTGTAATTACATAAATTATCTGGACTCGGGAATTGAATATACAATTTGACACCAAACTCAGGACTGCAGTTAATATTGATGGAGACTGCAACAAATTTAAAGACATTAATGTATTCAACTACAAGTGCTGCTCAGGCCATTACATTATAAAAATACTACATAGGCATGAGGAGTGGTTGCAAAGAAGATTTATAAGGATGACCCTCTCTAAAAGTCCTTCCATCATAGCCCCTCTATGCTCCCATAACCCTTCTCACTCCTTCTCATCCCCATACACTCTATTTCCATTCCATACCCACTCAATATCTCTACCCCGATATTCAATTCATAGAATTTATAGAAGGAGGCCATTCTGCCCATCGAGCCTGCACCAGCCCTTGGAAAGAGCACCCTACTTAAGCTCATGCCTCCACCCTATCCTTCGGGTGTTCCAGTTTCCTCCCTCAAGTCCCGAAAGATGTGCTGTTAGGTAATTTGGACATTCTGAATTCTCCCTCTGTGTCCCCGAACAGGCGCCGGAATATGGCGACTAGGGGCTTTTCACAGTAACTTCATTGCAGTGTTAACGTAAGCCTACTTGTAACAATAAGAAAGATTATTATTATTACCACCCCTGTAAACCCAGTAATCCGACCTAACCTTTTGGACACTAAGGGGCAATTTAGCATGGCCAATCCTACTAACCTGCACATCTTTGGACTGTGGGAGGAAATCAGAGAACCCGGAGGAAACCCACACAGACAAGGGGAGAAAGTACAAACTCCACAGTTACCCGAGGCTGAAATTGAACCCAGGTCCATGGAGCTCTGAGGCAGCAGTGCTTGCCACTGTGCTGCCTCTTCATACACCCCCCACCCACTTCATATACCTTACTCTTCCATCATCACTCCATATCCATAAACCCCATACCTACTCCATATCCCCCACTCTCACCCAACTCCATGCCCTCTTCAACCCCAACACACTCACCCAGTATCCACAGTATTCATAACTCACAAATCCTACATAACATTGGGAAGTCTTTGAAAAGTCCATAAAATGTCAAACTAATGTCATTTAAAGAAGCATTTAAAAATTATCCTCTGGAAACCTTATAAAACTGTAAGTCATTACAAATTGACTTGAAATAAGCATTTTCCTATTACGAGATCATAAAGCTGTCAAAACAACCAATCTCACAATCCCCTTGACAGCCATGTCAACAAACCTCTCAAGCTCAATACATGGGATTGGAAATCAGGAAAAGCATTCACAAAGAGTTTCTATTGCACAACTCTGTCAGCAAAGCCCAGAGAGCTGAGTACATTGAAGACTTTGAAGTCATTCAAAGGGCTCAACTGCATGTCCAAGTGTTGAAGCAGTGAATTGTATGTCTGAGCAGAAATTCAATAAAAAGATAAAATGCAACGGGGATACTTAACACAATCAAAAATGGATTTCACAATTTCCAGTGGATAATGCACTCCAGTGCATTTGCACTTATACTTTCAAAATACTGTTTAATTTAATGGTCATTTACCTTCTAAAAATGTAGCCCTATCATCAATTACTGTACTAAAAGCATGCATAACTTATAATAGAATTTGTCCTTGTTCTGAGGGTTGGCTGCATAATGAACATTCTTTCTCCACTGATGTCTATTTTCTGCTGCCCTCACTGCCTGTCCCATAGAGAGGTCAGACTTAATTCTCATATTATCCATCTGTGCCATTTTGGGTCTGCCTTGTGCACATTTAACAGGTGTTTACCTTGCATCACCTCTTTTTCCAAACCCTCTCGCTCTGTTCACATCAGTTACCCAAACTTTGTGAGTTTCCTTGATATCACTGTCGCAAACAAGTTCCTCTTAACACCAGCTTTCTCGATCACCCACTTATTTGTCTGCTTGACCATCCACACATATTTGTCTGATTCCTTTAATTTCAAATGTTCTTATTTGGGCCTCACCACTCTTCTTGACGGTCTAGTTTTCACTCTCATACATTGTCAACAGCCACAATTGGGTTTTCAAATGACAAAATTTCATTGTAATCAAGATGCTGTGGCAACTCCATACCCATTTAAGCGTGTTCACAACACCCCAACACGTTTAGGTCTAGCCCAATTTTCTTTGGTGGACTCTGCATTCTACAGGATGAATGACCCAAGGTAGCGGAAGAAATCAACCTGTTCAAGCTGAAATCTGTTCATCAGAACCATGCCGGTCTTTCCAGCCCATCACCTTTACCTTGTCGACATTGATCAAGAGAATGTAATTCTGGTTAACTTGATCAAATCGGTCCATCAACCCCTGTAGCTGCTCCAGTGAGTTAGCGAGCAGAATAATGTGATCAGAATAGCGAAGATTTAAAACTCGTTGCCTGCCAATTGATATCAAAATTGTTGGGGGGCCCAGAAATAATCATCTCCACAATGTAATTGGCAAGGTCAGAATCATAGAATCATAGGATTTACAGTGCAGAAGGAGGCCATTCGGCCCATCGAGTCTGCACCGGCCCTTGGAAAGAGCACCTTAGCTAAGCCCACACCTCCACCCTATCCCCGTAACCCAATACCTCCACCTAACCTTTTGGGACACTAAGGGGCAATTTAGAATGGCCAATCCACCTAACGTGCACATCTTTGGACTGTGGGATGAAACCGGAGCACCCGGAGGAAATCCGCGCAGACACGGGGAGAACGTGCAGACTCCGTACAGACAGTGACCTAAGCTGTGAATCGAACCTGGGACCATGGAGCTGTGAAGCAAATGTGCTAACCACTGTGCTACCGTGCTGCCTGAAGACTGTTGTGTGCAATCTGACAACCCACATCCTTATACTATGCTGTCGAAAATTGCCGGGGACACGAATGGGAGTGGGAATCCCAGAATCAAGCCCACCATTTCTTTAAAGCCCGCCGAATGCGGATTGGCCAATAGAGAATTCAACTTAGGTTTCTTCAGCCAAAGAGTGGTGAGAGCATGTAACTCGCTGACCAAAGTGAATATTGTAGATGTAATTAGTGGAGGCTAAACAAGCATATGAGGGGACAGGTAATACGGAGATAGGCTGATAGAATTAGATGAGGAAAGATGAGAGAAGGATTGAGTTGACGTTAAACATCGGCATGGAGTGGATGGGCGGCGGACCTGCCTGTTTCTGCGGCATCTTACGTAATCCAAGATAATGAACTTGCAGAATGTATGTGTAATTGGCACGTTAATTAAAATGCAGGCAACTGTAAAATGTTGAATTGAGTCGAAAGAATAAGTAAGTCACCTACGCCTTCAAAACAGGGGCTAAATAGGATAGAGAATGTTGGGATACAGTCACAAATATCACAAAAATTAGTGACACAGATTGATGTGGCCATTGAAAAAGCAAACAAAGCACTAAGATTCATTTCCAGAGAGGTAGAATTGAAAAACAAAGAAGTTATGTTGAACTTGTGAAGAATCATCGAACACAAAAGGAGGCCATTGTCCCCATTACGTTCAGGCCAGCTCTCTGAAGGAGCAATTCAGCTCATCTCCAAACCTTCCCTATAACCTTGCAATTGCCCAATTCCCTTTTGAAAACCATGATTGAATCTGTCTTCACCACACTCTCTGGCAGTGCATTCCAGACCCTAATCACGCATTGCTTCAAAAGGTTCTTCCTCATGTCGCCATTGATACTTTTGCCATCACCTTACACTGCTCCCCTCTGCAATCGAAACATTTTTTTCGATTGACTCCGTCTAAACACCCTCAAGATTTTGAAAACTGTTATCAAATCTCCTCTCAAACTTGTCTTCTCTAAGGAGAACAGCTCCAGTTTCTCCAATCGATTCATATAACTGACGTCCCTCCTTCCTAGGACCAGTCATTAAATAATCATGTTTGAGTGCACTTAGAGGACTGAATATTTTTGGTCTCCCTGTTCTGAAAATAATATAGAAGGAATGGATAAAAGGGTAAACAGGTTTATAAGGATGAACTGAAATCAGGAATGGGTGGATTGATTGGGGCTTTTTTCAGATTATGAAACGGTTTGTCAGACTAGACATGGAGAAGATGAGAGAACCTTTATGGAGGCGACAGGGCCTAAGTCACCAGCTGGAGAGTTGGTGAGAGACCCATGCTGCCTTCTGTCGGAATGCCTGCCAGTATTGTGTGCCAATCAGGCACTTGAGGGGTCACCAGCAGGTCTTCCACAGGATTAGAACCTTGGCAGCAGGGAATCTCACTGGACAACAGACCGGCAGATCAATTGAGGCAGAGGCTACCAGAGAGGCAGAGGCTGCAGGCAATACCACATCCACTGGAGGTCCAAGATCGCAGAGCAACCCAGGCCAGAGGTAAATGGTGGCAGAAGGGGACCCATAGTGTGGGGGTTGTGGGAATGTGGTTTGGAGGCAAGGGCAGGGAGGGGCTTTAATGGGATCCTCCTTCCTGATGCCAATTCCCTTAATCAGGCACTGACTGTCTTTGAAGGTGGCAACCAACAGTACCTCCCTGCACCCAGCCGGAGCAACCACAAATAACCCATACAGGTTTGCATGCCTTCCTCCCTATGTGGCAATTAGTCCGCCCACTGCTGGAAAAATACAGTGGCTGCAGAAAGATGCCTTTATTCTTTGAGCATTAATTGCCCCTTAAGACCATCAATTTGCATGGGAATGGGAAGTCCACCCATTGGCTTTTCTGCCTTGGTCATAATCGGAGTGGAGGTGGAAAGGTGGTGGGGTCCGCACCCACCACCATCCTGCCCAGTTAAATGCCCCCCAGCCACCAAACTTGCCAGAGGGTAAAGCACAGAATCCTGCCTCATGTTTTCATATATGGAGGGGTCCAAGACTAATGGCCATAAATATAAGATAGGATATTTAGGGAATATAATTAGATTGTGGAACTCACTATCTTAGTTGAGGTTGATAGCATAGAAGTATTTAAGGGGAATTTAGATAAACAAATGACGAAGGATTGAATAGAAAGTTATGCTGCAAGGATTGGATGAAAAGGGGTTGTTGAGGAGCCAGTGTGGAACTAGTTGGGCCACATGGCCTGTTTTTATACTGTATATTTTGGATAATTCTATGTAATTAATGGTTAAAACATGCAAAAAGTAATGTGCGAAACTAACCAATTGGTTTATTTTTTATCGAGTTATTTTAAATGTAACATTTATCATTATTGGCACATTCCTGTCCCCAAGTCACTGCGGTCCTCAAGAGAATGTATATAACATATATGGGCTATTTTTTTCAGAATTTAATGTACGTGGCTGGACTGCTCCCTATCCCAATATCAGAGAGAAAGACAGCAAAGTGAAATCAAAAGGAAGCAGAATGGAAATTTGCAAAGCTGAGAAAAGTTCCAAAAAGCAAAGGAAAATTCCTTAAGGACAGAAATTAGCTGACTGCTCTAAAGGTCCCTCATAGCAGCTCTGCAAAGCGCAAGAGGATTAGGAGTCAAGTTGTAAGATTAAGAAATGTTAATGGATTAATCTGACAGAAGCAACCTATAAAACAGATTATTAATGTATTTCGTAGGAGGTATCTGCAATCCCTGTCCAATGGTCTGATAAAATATATTCATATTACAGTGATGCACTGAAATACATGAAAACGATGAGGCAAGATAGTCAATGGTTACAGGTAGCGAGTGATTCACCTCACACAATCCCGCAAGAAGCGTTACAGAGGTCAAACAGCCAGTGTCAGAAATCAAATCTAACCAAAGGATCAGAATTCTCTATTCCCATATCATAGAGATAGTCTCCATATATGAATTTGTGAACCTGCCAATGACCTCTTGTACATGAACTGTAATTTAAACTTTTAAAACTGCACAGCAAATTCAAGCATTGAGTTTAACTTTGTATTATAATCAAGAGAACCCAGTTGCTGCTGAGATACCTCAATATGCTCAAATTATACATTTGTATGGAACAATTTTAATTGTCATTTAATAACCTCTGCCTAAGTGCTTATTATAATTATCCTTTACTCTGCAGTGAGGCTGTGTTAATGTGGATGTTATGAATAAAGTAATATCACTTAATTCACCTCTGCGTCTAATTTCATCCTTGATGACACTGGCAAGAAGTTAGCTGATCCCACTCAGGTTTAAGCTGTTATTCCATGGTGATTGGTTTAGGGCAAATCTGTTAATATGCTTTGGATTGAGTGTTGCAAACCAGTTCATAGACATGCTAAACTGAAGATCTTATAATCCTTGGACATCTGTGGGTAAAATCTTGTACATATACTTTGTATGGCCAGAACAAACACACAGGACCTGATTGGGAAAAATAGGCTTCATTCCCTGCAATATATATTGAATGAAATTCATTGAATATATATCATACTCACATCTACCACCCATTTCATTGTTTTCCACCGTCCAAAGAAATAAGAAATGTATGGTTGCCATATTTCATTCATCCTTGAAATTGTTTACCCAGTGACAGATTCACTGGAGCGCCTGCCTCTGCCACGCTGTGTTAACTCAATTTTATTACAATTATGCAGCTCTTCCTTGCGGCTTTTCCCTGCCAGCTTGATACTCTGTAGCTACGAAGCTGAAAAAAGAAATTGTTTTATTTAAGAGTTTCAATCTCACTGCCAAACCACATCCAACAACTTGCTCTAAAAACTCTGCTTACATTTTGACAGCTTTGCATATTGCACCACTGTAATTCACTGCATTCTAGATAAGAGAACCCAGAATATTCTAAAAAAAAAGTAAATTCACCCTGGGGCGGTATTCTCCCCCCCCCCCACCCCACCCCACCCCCACCCGGCCAGGTGGAAAAATCGCCGGGGCGCCGCGCCAATTGCGCCACACCACCCCGACCCCCGCACGCGATTCTCCCACCCCCCTGAACCCAGCGGCGCGCAAATCACGCCTGGCCACTCGGAGAATCGGCGCAAACGTCGAGCAGCGATTCTCCGGCCCGTATGGGCCGAGCGGCTGCGTGTAAACGGCCTTGTCCCGCCACCGCCATCCACACCTGGTCGTTGCCAATGGGTACTTGTCGCGAAGGCTTGGGGGGGCGGCCTGTGGAGTGGGAGGGGGGCACCGTTCCCGGGGGGGGGGCCTCCGGAATGGCCTGGTATGTGATCGGGATGAACCGATCGGCGTGCCGGCCTCTCTGTCGGCGGGCATCCTTTCTTCCACCGGTGAGCCTGGATCCATCCGCCATGTTTGTGCGGGGCGGCCTGGGTGAGGACGGCCACCGTGCATGCACTAGTTGGTGCCGGCCCAACATGCGCGGGACCCAAGGCGCCGGGTCAATGACTTCGCACCAAAGCCCCACCCCCATAAATCACGTGACACCCCTGCTCGCCCCACAGAGTGGGGAGAATCAAGGTCTGGGAATGGGCGCCGATGCCGGAGTAAAACACTCCGGTTTTTACTCCGGCGTTGGCACTTAGACTCCTGTTGGGAGAATCCCACCCCTGTCTCCCAATGTAAACAGACCCTTTAAAAAGTTCCAGGATCCAGGGGCGGGATTCTCCGATATCGGCGCGATGTCCGCCGACCGGCGCCCAAAATCGCGCTAATCCCACCTGCATCGCGCTGCCCCAAACGTCGCAAAGTCTCCGGCCTGGAATGGGCTAGCAGTGACGTGACGCGATCCGCGCTGGCTCAGGTGGTTCACGCCGTGACGGCTCATAAGATGCGCTGCTCCCTCCCACCCGACCAGAAGACCCGACCGGATGGCCGCCCGCCGCTCAGCCCCGAGGTTCCAGTCCCGCGACATTGAGGCGCTCCTGGACGCAGTGGAGGAGAGGAGGGAGGCCCTGTATCCCGGACACGGCCGCAGAGTTGCCCCACGCCACAACCGGCGTCTGTGGAGGGAGGTGGCAGAGGCCGTCAGCGCTGTGGCCCTGACACCATGGACAGGCACCCAGTGTCACAAGAAGGTGAACAACCTCGTCAGGGCAGCCAGGGTGAGGCCCCCCCCTGCCCGGTATCCATATCCCCCATATCCCCCCTCCCCCATATCCCCCCTCCCCCATATCCCCTCTCCCCATATCCCCCCTCCCCCATATCCCCCCATATCCCCCATAACCCCCCTCCACATATCCCCCCTCCCCATATCCCCCAGATCCCCTCCCCATAACCCCCCTCCCCCATATCCCCCCTCCCCATATACCCCCTCCGCCATATCCCCATATCCTCCATATCCCCCTCCCCCATATCCCCCACATCCCCCCTCCCACTTATCCCCCCTCCCCATATCCCCCATCTCCCCTCCCCATAACCCCCATATCCCCCCTCCCCCATATCCCCCATATCCCCCTCCCCTATATCCCCCATATCCCCCCTCCCCATATCCCCCATATGCCCCTCCCCCATATCCCCCATATCCCCCCTCCCCCATATCCCCCATATCCCCCATCCCCATAACCCCCTACCCCATATCACCCCTCCCCCATATCCCCAAGTGAATCCAGCCCTAACCTTAACCTCTGCAATACACGCGCAACCGATGGCGTGCATTCATATACCTGCCTAACACTGTTGCCTTTTACCCCTGCCACCAGCCCCCACACGAGAAGCACGTACACAACACCAGGGAGCATGTGAGGACTGGAGGAGGCCCAGCTGATGAGAGGCCACTGACCTAACATGAGGAAAGGGCCTTGGAACTGGCTGGCGGAACTGAGGACCGGGAGGTTGCTGATGCAGAGGTCGGGGGCCCACCAGCAAGGGAGCCACCGACAGCCCGTCCCCATATCCCCCCTCCCCCATATCCCCCCCTCCTCCATATCCCCCACTCCCCATATCACCTGATCACTGCCTGCGTGTCGAACCATGCATGCTTCACTGTGTATCGCAGGAGCAAACGTCGAGGCACCCATCCCCGCAGATGCAGACCGCCCGCATGATGCCCCTCGGAGACCACGGGAGACGGAGAGACCCGGACCCTCTGGCATGCGACGCCCGCACGATGCCCCTCGCACACCACGGGAGACGGAGAGACCCGGACCCTCTGGCATGCGACGCCCGCACGATGCCCCTCGGAGACCAAGGGAGACGGAGAGACCTGGAGCAACAGGGAGACGGCGCCCCCGTCTCATGCGGGTGCGGCGACGCAGGCCTGTGCCACCCAGTGACGAGAGGGGCAGCCACAGGCCCCCGTAACAGCCGAGCCACAAAACCACAACCATGGACACACCTACCCAGGACACCCCTACCCAGGAAACCGAAATACAGGAAAGTGACACAGATTGGATGGGTGGAGACGAACTGCCACCCCAAAGTGCCATGGACTCAGAGTCGGACGATGCGCACGACACAACGCCACTGCTGTCACCAACACCCTCCACCATCGCAGAGACGCTCACCTCGGTTGGGCACTTTAGTGGTGAGGCGTCTGGTACACTCACTGGTGCGCACAACACAGCCGTCCCGGTACAGCAGGTGGAGGTAGGAGCAGCAGAGGGGCCCGGCGGTCGGAGGGCAGCCCGGCGCATGCGAGCATCTGCCGCCCAGATGGATCCCGGGTTCCTGGAGTTACCACACCCACATAGGTCCGATGCAACCACCGAACCTGGGACGAGCGAAGAGGGTGACGGCCAGCTTGCGGCGGCTGCAGTCGCAGGTGGAGGAGTCCACCCGCGTCCAGGAGCTGGCAGTGGTGCCGGTCATGTGTGCCACCCAGGCCGACACCTCACGGGTGGCGTCCGCGGTGGAGGCAATGGGTGCGACGGTGTCAGACATGGGGAGCGGTTTGCGAGGCCTGGGGCTTTCCGTGCAGGCGGCGTCTGTGGCCCAGGTCATGGCTGCCCTCTCACAGGAGGCCATGAGCCAGCGCCAGCGGCAGATGGCAGAGGGGCTCAACTCCTTGGCACAGTCTCTGCAGGCCATGGCCCAGTCTCAGCTGTCCATAGCCCAGTCTCTGCAGGCCATGGCCCAGTCTCTGCAAGCCATGGCCCAGTCTCAGCAGGCCATGGCCCAGTCTCAGCAGGCCATGGCCCAGTCTCAGCAGGCAATCGCTGAGGGCATCGGCGCCATTGCCCATGTGCGAGCCGGCGTTGCACAGTCACAGACAGGGTTTGCCAACCCCCTGAGCTCCATGGCTGCAAACCTGCAGACCCCTGTCGATACCAGCACGGGCCTCCAGGACTGGCAGCGCCAGATGTCGGGGGGGTGTCGGATGGCCAGTCTGTTCGCATCCCCCACCCATGTAGAGGCCTGGGGGCCATTGGATTGGGCACCCCGAGGGAGGAGGAGGTGCTGGGGCCCGTTCCGGGTCCCATTGTAGGGGAGGTCCCGGAAAACCTCAACACCTCGGGCTCCCCCCTTCTGTCCCAGGTGCATCGGGTGGGCAACGGGCAGGACAGGCTGGCAGCTCGCCATCCCAGTCGCCCGGGCCGCAGCCTGGCCCATCTAGGCCAGGACGCCCCAGGAAACGGCCACCAAAGGGATCCCGTGTCAGAGGGCAGGAATCACAGGAGTCCACCTCCAGTTCTGCTGCACCGTCTGGGGAACCACCTAGGCGTAGTCAAAGGGCCCGTAAGGCCAAACAATTAGACACTGAGTAAGTTGGCACGGGTGCAGGGCACGGAGGAGTTTTAGGGGCTTGGGCACGTGCATGAACTCCTTTTGTTATTAAAGTCAATGTTACACCTACAGAAGCTGCCTTTGTGCTCTGTCCAAAGCGTGCGGGGATGTCATGTACGTTGAGTGCAAGTGTGTGTGTGAGGGGTGGTCTTACCTCAGCCCCAGGTGAGTCTGCCCCCTTCCCCCTGGGCCGCCATCAACATCCCCCTGGGCAGAGGACGGGACCGTGCGCTGCAGTGTCACAGCCGCATGCAGGGATGGTCTGGGTGGATGGTGGTGGCCATGGGTCAGACATCATCCAACGATGTGGAGCCAGGAGCTCATCGCAGAGCGGGTTGTCATCATCCTCCATGGCCTGCAATAGACACGTGTCCACCGGCAACTGTGTGAGCCCAGCCGTTGTGCCGCAGGTGGATCGGCAATGGGGGGGTGGTGTGCATGCGGGTGGGGTGGTGAGGGTGCTGGGTGGGTGGATGGGTGGAGGGTGTGGGTGTTCGGCTGTTGCCATGGTGTGCGGTCTGTGGCCATACTACCCGATTCCCACGCCCATCTAGTCAGTGAAGCGGGCGGCTATCAGTCTGTCCCGTGCCCGCTGGGCCAGCCGGAAACGGGGGACAGCCACCCGCCTGTGTCTCGCCCATCTGCCCTGACCATTGCCCCCATCCCTCTCATCTGGGGAGGACAGCGCCTCTTCCTGCTGCTCCTCCACTCCGCCGTCCTCTGCCTGCGGCACATCGCCCCTCTGCTGGGCTATATTGTGCAGGGCGCAGCACACCACTATGATGCGGCCGACCCTATCTGACCGATTCTGGATGGCGCCCCCAGAGAGGTCCAGGCACCTGAAACGCATCTTCAGCACGCCATAGCACCTCTCTATCACTCCCCTTATCGCTACATGGGCATCATTGTAGCGGTTCTCCGCCTCATTGCGTGGCCTCCGTATAGGCGTCATCAGCCACGATCGCAATGGGTAGCCCCTGTCGCCCAGGAACCAGCCCCTCAGCCGGGGATGGCGTCCCTCGTACATGCCGGGGATGTATGACCGCGACAACACGTATGAGTCGTGTACACTGCCCGGGTAACGGGCGCTGACGTGCAGGATCATCATGCGGTGGTCGCAGACAACCTGTATGTTCATCGAATAGGTCCCTTCCTATTGGTGAACACGGCCCTGTTATCTGCAGGTGGCCGCACGGCGACGTGCATCCCATCAATCGCGCCCTGGACCATGGGGAACCCGGCCACGGGAGAGAAGCCCACGGCCCGGGCATCTTGGCTGGCCCGGTCCACGGGGAAGCGGATGTAGCGGTGCGCCATGGCATAAAGGGCATCTGTCACTGCCCGGATGCACCGGTGCCCCGATGTCTGCGATATGCCGGACAGGTCCCCACTCGGTGCCTGGAATGACCCCATTGCATAAAAGTTCAGTGCCACCGTAACCTTGATGGACACGGGGAGATGGTGTCCCCCGCCAGTGCCACGCGGTGACAGGTGTGCCAGCAGGTGGCAGATGTGTGCCACGGTTTCCCGGCTCATCCGGAGTCTCCTCCTGCATTCCCAGTCTGTGAGGTCCTGGTATGACTGCCGGGGCCGGTACACACGGGGCGTCCTCGGGTGCCTCCGTTGCCATGGGGCTGCGACGTCCTCCTCCCCTCCTCGTCCTGTCGGGCGGGTGTCCCTCCAGCCTGGTCGGCTGCCGCCGGGCCCTCTGTGGCAGCCTGCGCCGCCTCTCTGGCACGCTCCTCCTCCTCCTCCTCATCCAGGGCAACATGGACATTAGCAGCTGCCGCCACGGCAGCCAACATCGCTGGCTGACCGGAAAACATGACGGCCAGTGGGTGGGGGAGGGGAGGGGTGGGGGGGGCGGGGGGCAAGGGGGTGGGGGGGTGCAGGGGGGGTGGGGAAGACGACATGTCATCATTGCCCAAACCCCCTCCTCCCCCCAGCCAGATGGCATGGACCGCATGGGTCCGACTGTTGGAGGCTGGCACCTGGCCAGGTGGAGCAACTCACGCACCTCCTCGTCCCCCTCCCTGGCGCAGACCCCCCGTCCCCGTCCCCCTCCCCGGCACGCACCTCACCGTCCCCCTCCACGGCACGCACCTCCCCGTCCCCCTCCCCGGCAGGAACCCCGTCCTCCGTTCCCCCTCCCCGGCACGGAACCAGTCCCCCTCCCCGGCACGCACCTCCCCGTCCCCCTCCCCGGCACGGACTCCACCCCCCCACCCCCCACCCCACCCCCCCTCCCCGGCACGGACTCCCCGTCCCCCGTCCCCCTCCCAGGCACGCACGTCCCCGTCCCCCTCCCCGGCACGGACCTCCGTCCCCCCGTCCCCCTCCCCGGCACGCACCTCCCCGTCCCCCTCCCCGGCACGGACTCCCCCCCTCCCCGCCCCGTCCCCCTCCCCGGCACGCACCTCCCCGTCCCCCTCCCCGGCACGGACTCCCCCCCTCCCCGCCCTGTTCCCCTCCCCGGCACGCACCTCACCGTCCCCCTCCCCGGCACGCACCTCCCCGTCCCCCTCCCCGGCAGGAACCCCGTCCTCCGTCCCCCTCCCCAGCACGGAACCAGTCCCCCTCCCCGGCACGCACCTCCCCGTCCCCCTCCCCGGCACGGACTCCACCCCCCACCCCCCACCCCACCCCCCTCCCCGGCACGGACTCCCCGTCCCCCGTCCCCCTCCCAGGCACACACGTCCCCATCCCCCTCCCCGGCACGGACCTCCGTCCCCCCGTCCCCCTCCCCGGCACGCACCTCCCCGTCCCCCTCCCCGGCACGGACTCCCCCCCTCCCCGCCCCGTTCCCCTCCCCGGCACGCACCTCCCCGTCCCCCTCCCTAGCACGGACCCCCCCACCCCGGCCACCTCCCCGGCATGGACCCCCCTCGTCCCCCTTCCCGGCATGCACCTCCCCGTTCCCCTCCCCGGCACGCACCTCCCCGTCCCCTTCCCCGGCACGGACCACCCCCACCGTCCTCCTCCCCGGCACGAGTTGCTCAAGACCCTTTGTCAATGCCCAAACTACAGAATCTTGCTTTCAGCTCGAGTGAAGAGCCACAACAGGATGCCTGAGTGGTGCCTCCCTTCATTTATACATCGCTGGAGGTTCTGACAGACTGTTTCAATGGTCGTCCATCCCTCATGGGCAGGGTCAAATGGACATTTATCTATCCCTTGAGGGCTGAAGAATCCTTGATGACAAGTGCTGTGGTCCAGCAATTATTCCTACGCATTCCCTCTCGATTCCCTGCACTCAACCTTTTGTCCTTGAAACCTGAGTTTTCAGCCACATTCTTGACTTTGACAATGTTGACAGACCACGCTTCACTTTACTTGGACGTGAGGCTGGAGACAGGCAGGGCCCAACGCCCCACATGGTGGTTGGACATTGCCCAACTAGCTGACTAGGCCTTCAAAGAAAAGATATCGCAGGCCATTGCAGAGTACATGAACAACCAGAACGGGGAGGTCTCACCCTCCACATTCTGGGAAGCGCTAAAGGCCGTACTAAGAGGGGAAATCATCGCTTTCAAAGCGCAAAGAGATAGGGAGGAAAGGGTGGCTAGGCAGCAGCTGGTTGACTCCATACTGGAGGTAGACCGTAAATACTCCGAGGCCCCGACCATAGAGCTCCTGGCAGAGAGGAAAGAGCTACAAAGGAACTTTGATCTGCTCTCCACCAGGAAAGCAGTGCACCAACTCCGCCAGGCACGTGGGACCCGATATAAACACGGAGACAAAACCAGCCGCCTGTTGGCACACCAGCTGAGAAAGCAGGCAGCCACCAGAGAAATTACACAAATCAGGGATACCAGAGACACATTAGAAACAGAGCCAGAAAAGATCAACAAAACCTTCAAGGCCTCCTACCAAGGGCTGTACACCTCAGAGCCCCCAATGGGGGAGTGTGGGATGAAACGGTTCCTTGATGGACTGGACATTCCAGTCGTGGGGGAGGGCAGAAAACAGGGCCTGGAAGCACCACTAGCACTGGGAGAGATCATGGACAGCATTAGCTCCATGCAGGCGGGGAAGGCGCCGGGACCAGACGGGTTCCCGGCGGACTTCTACAAAAAATTTGCGGCAGCACTGGCCCCGCACTGCGGGAGATGTTCACAGGCTCGCTAGCGAGGGGCACACTGCCACCCACGCTAGCACAGGCCTCAATCTCGCTGATACCTAAGAAAGACAAAGGCCCAACAGAATGTGGGTCATACAGACCCATCTCACTGCTGAACGCAGATGCCAAAATACTGGCCAAAATCCGAGCCAAAAGGCTAGAAGACTGTGTACCTGAGGTAGTCGCAGAGGACCAGACGGGCTTTGTCAAAGGTAGACAGCTTACCTCGAACATCAGGCACCTGCTAAACGTGATAATGACCCCATCCGGAGAGAGAACACCAGAGGTGATCGTCTCCCTCGACGCAGAAAGGCCTTCGACAGAGTCGAATGGAAATACCTCATAGAGGTACTGGAGCAGTTCGGTCTTGGAACAGGGTTCACCTCCTGGGTAAAGATCCTATACAACGCTCCCATGGTGAGCGTATGGACCAACAGCACCAACTCCCGATACTTCCAGCTGCACAGGGGCACCAGACAAGGATGCCCACTGTCCCCGCTGCTGTTTGCTCCAGCGATCGAGCCATTAGCAATTGCTTTCAGAGCAGCAAAAAGCTGGACGGGGATCCGAAGGGGAGGCAGACAGTGTGGTAGTATGCATTAGGGGTCATGTGGGACTGTGAAGCCGTGATGCTATTGGCTGACAGATCCCGGGTCCTGGTTGGCTGTTGACCCCTAGCTCCGCCCTGAAGGCGGAGTATAAGAACCCGGGCTTCTCCCCGCCGCTCCAGTCTGTTGCTGAACTGCGGGGAACAAGTCACGCTTAATAAAGCCTCATCGACTTCAACTCTATTCGTCTCTCTCGTAAGTCATTGTGCGCTACAATTTATTAAGCGTGCTTAAAGGACTATGGAGCTCAGGATCGCCCCGGGATGCCTGCGGATCAGCCCCCACGCAGTGAACTCGGCAGCAGTTTTTAAACACTGGCAAGCCTGTTTCGAAGGCTACCTCCGAACGGCCCCCGGCCGGATCACAGAAGACCAGAAACTACAGGTCCTGCACTCAAGGGTAAGCCCAGAAATTTACCCTCTCATAGAAGACGCAGAGGATTTCCCGACGGCGCTCGCAGCACTAAAGAGCGTCTACGTTCGCCCAGTGAACCAGGTCTACGCACGCTACCAACTTGCAACGAGACGGCAAAGTCCCGGAGAATCGCTAGAGGAGTTCTACGCCGCGCTGCTAATTTTGGGACGGGGCTGCAGCTGCCCGCCGGTAAACGCGACTGAACACACGGACATGTTAATTCGCGATGCGTTTGTGGCAGGTATGAACTCTCCCCAAATCCGCCAAAGACTTTTAGAAAAAGAGTCGCTAGGACTCTCAGAGGCACGGGCCATTGCAGCTTCCCTAGATGTGGCCTCGCAAAACGCCCGCGCCTACGGCCCCGACCGCGCGGCAGCCCCTTGGGCCCCGTGGACCCCCGTCGCGACAAACTCCCCCATCTCCCTCACAGGCTTGCGCGGTTAAGACGCCAGATCATCCCGGGGGGGCCCGCTGCTATTTCTGCGGGCAGGCGAAACCCCCCCGGCAGCGCTGCCCGGCCCGCGCAGTGATTTGCAAGAGCTGCGGCAAAAAGGGCCATTTCGCGGCTGTGTGCCGGTCCCGGGGGGGTCACCGCTGTCCCCGGAGAAGAAAGAGTCCAGCGCATCCCAAACGCTACCCAACCCCCCCAGCGCCCCAGGTGCGACCCGCGGGCGCCGACATTTTGGGTCCCGGCCACCACGAGGGGAGGATGGGCGCCGCCATCTTGTGACCCCCCAGCCATGTGCGATGCATGGGGGCGGCCATTTTGTCCACACTCGACCACGTGCGATCCGTGGGGGCGGCCATTTTGTCCACCTCCGGCCGCGTGCGATTCATGGACGCCGCCATCTTGGATGACAACAAAGGACCCCAGCATCGACGGCTCCACGGGGTCCGAAGAAGACGCTGAGACACTACGACCACATCTGGCCTCGGTGACGCTGGATCAAGCACGGCCCCGGACGCTCCAGAAGACGACAACAACGGTGCTGATCAACGGACACGAGACACCATGCCTGATCGACTCCGGGAGCACCGAAAGCTTCATCCACCCCGACACGGTAAGACGCTGTTTTTTGACCATCCGTCCCAGTACGCAAAAGATTTCCCTAGCTGGAGTATCCCACTCCGTAGAGATCAAAGGGTTCTGCATAGTGACCCTAACGGTGCAAGGGAGGGAGTTTAAAAACTACAGGCTCTACGTCCTTCCCCAACTCTGCGCGCCCACATTACTGGGATTAGATTTCCAGTACAACCTGCAGAGCCTAACGTTTCAATTCGGCGGCCCAATACCCCCACTCACTATCTGCGGCCTCGCTACCCTCAAAGTTGAACCGCCGTCCTTGTTTGCAAACCTCACCCCGGATTGCAAACCCGTCGCCACTAGGAGCAGACGGTACAGCGCCCAGGACTGGACATTTATTCATTCAGTAGTAAAGACAGGGGAGAAGCAAAGGATGGTCATAGACTATAGCCAGACCATCAACAGGTACACACAGCTAGATGCGTACCCTCTCCCCCGCATATCCGACATGGTATATCGGATTGCCCAATATAAGGTCTTCTCCACCGTGGACCTCAAGTCCGCCTACCACCAGCTCCCCATCCGCCCAAGTGACCGCAAGTACACAGCCTTCGAGGCAGACGGGCGACTATACCACTTCCTAAGGGTCCCATTTGGCGTCACAAACGGGGTCTCGGTCTTCCAACGGGAGATGGACCGAATGGTTGATCAACACCGGTTGCAGGCCACGTTCCCGTATCTCGACAACGTAACCATCTGCGGCCACGATCAGCAGGACCACGACACAACCTCCAAAAATTCCTCCAGACCGCAAACGCCTTGAACCTCACATACAACGAGGACAAGTGCGTGTTTAGCACAAACCGGCTGGCCATCCTGGGATACGTAGTGCGCAATGGGATAATAGGCCCCGAACGCATGCGCCCCCTCATGGAATTTCCCCTCCCCCACTGCTCCAAAGCCCTGAAACGTTGCCTGGGGTTCTTTTCATATTACGCCCAGTGGGTCCCCCAGTATGCAGACAAGGCCCGCCCACTAATACAGACTACTACCTTCCCCCTGTCGACAGAGGCTCGCCAGGCCTTCAGCCGCATCAAAGCGGATAACGCAAAGGCCATGATGCGCGCCATCGACGAGTCCCTCCCCTTCCAGGTCGAGAGCGACGCCTCCGATGTAGCTCTAGCGGCCACCCTTAACCAAGCGGGCAGACCCGTGGCCTTCTTCTCCCGAACCCTCCACGCCTCAGAAATCCGCCACTCCTCAGTGGAAAAGGAAGCCCAAGCCATAGTGGAAGCTGTGCGACGTTGGAGGCATTACCTGGCCGGCAGGAGATTCACTCTCCTCACTGACCAACGGTCGGTAGCTTTCATGTTCGATAATGCACAGCGGGGCAAAATTAAAAATGACAAGATCTTAAGGTGGAGGATCGAGCTCTCCACCTTCAACTACGAGATCTTGTACCGTCCCGTAAAGCTGAACGAGCCGTCCGATGCCCTATCCCGCGGCACATGTGCCAACGCACAAATAGACCTTCTCCAAGCCCTCCACGAGGACCTCTGCCACCCGGGGGCCACTCGGTTCTACCATTTTATAAAGTCCCGCAACCTCCCCTACTCTGTGGAGGAGGTCCGTACAGTCACCAGGAACTGCCACATCTGCGCTGAGTGCAAACCGCATTTTATCAGGCCAGAAAAAGCGCACCTGATCAAGGCTTCCCGTCCCTTTGAACGCCTCAGTCTGGATTTCAAAGGGCCCCTCCCCTCCACCGACCGCAACACATACTTCCTGAACGTGGTGGACGAGTACTCCCGTTTCCCTTTCGCCATCCCCTGCCCCGACATGACAGCGGCCACAGTTATTAAAGCCCTTAGCACCATATTCACACTGTTCGGTTGCCCCGCATATATCCATAGCGACAGGGGGTCCTCCTTCATGAGTGACGAACTGCGCCAGTTCCTGCTCAGCAAGGGTATAGCCTCGAGCAGGACGACCAGCTACAACCCCCGGGGGAACGGGCAAGTAGAGAGGGAGAACGGCAAGGTCTGGAAGACCGTCCTACTGGCCCTACGGTCCAGGGATCTCCCAGTTTCACGGTGGCAGGAGGTCCTCCCGGACGCTCGCCACTCCATCCGGTCGCTGCTGTGTACCACCACTACCCAAACGCCTCATGAGCGCCTCCTTGTCTTCCCCAGGAAGTCCTCCTCCGGAACGTCGCTGCCAACCTGGCTGGCGGCCCCAGGACCCATCTTGCTCCGGAAACATGTGCGGGCGCACAAGTCGGACTCCTCCACGCGAACCTGCAGTACGCCTACGTGACGTACCCCGACGGCCGGCAGGACACGGTCTCCCTGCGAGGCCTGGCGCCCGCCGGCAACACGCACCCCCCCCCCGACACCGATCACCCCCTCCCTGCCACCGGCGCACCCCGCGACAGCCCCCTTCCCGGGAGGATCGGTCCTCCTCCCATGTCCGACCAGGAGTGAAACAGAAGCAGACACCGAAAAGCTCCCGGAGACGACAACGCGGGAACAAGCACCTGCACCACCACCGGGGCTGAGGCGATCGACAAGGAAGACCAGACCGCCCGCTCGACTCGTGGCATCGGTGTAACACAAGAATGTTGTTGGACAGTAACGAGAATGTTCTTTTCCTCTTACGAATATTGTAAATAGTTAACAAACACAGTACATAGCCCAGTGTAGGGCAAAGTGTAGGGCATTGAAATGACATGCCAAAAATTTTCCTCCCAGGACCAGCCTTGTAAACCCCTACCACCATGCGAAGCACCACCCCGCCGGGTTCATTTTTAACAAGGGGTGAATGTGGTAGTATGCATTAGGGGTCATGTGGGACTGTGAAGCCGTGATGCTATTGGCTGACAGATCCCGGGTCCTGGTTGGCTGTTGACTCCTAGCTCCGCCCTGAAGGCGGAGGATAAAAACCCGGGCTTCTCCCCGCCGCTCCAGTCTGTTGCTGAACTGCGGGGAACAAGTCACGCTTAATAAAGCCTCATCGACTTCATCTCTATTCGTCTCTCTCGTAAGTCATTGTGCGCTACAGACAGCACAGGGTCTCACTCTATGCAGATGACCTGCTCCTCGACATTTCGGACCCACAAAGCAGCACGGATGGAATCATCGTTCTCCTGAAACAGTTTGGCGCCTTCTCAGGCTACAAACTCAACATGAGCAACAGCGAGATCTTCCCGGTACACCCATAAGTAGGGGGGCAGCACTATCGGGACTGCCGTTTAAACAAGCCCAACACAAATTCCGCTACCTGGGGATCCAAATAGCCCATGATTGGAAAGGGATCTGTCAAGATATTCAGGTAAACATCATAGCACATACATACATACATACATACTGATGGACAGATCAACGGACCAATGAACACACACAACACGACAGCCAATCACAGGCAAGAGCATACACAGTACAAAACAGGGAACACGACACTTCCTGGGCACTCGAGCAGGAGACGGCTCAGGGCACAGAGCTCATTACAAGCCACTCAGACATCCACCATGTGCTGAGTGCCACTACACGATAGAATTAGGAATAGGTCCACAGAATCAAGGGTCATGATCGAACCTCAGTAAACAGTTTACCAGTGTAAATAGATGTTCTAAAGAAAACTGCGTTGGACCATTCGCAACCGTGTTGGTTCGTCTGTGTAGCAGAGTACCCAACACTTCAGGATCCACAAATGGAACCTCACCAGTCTGACAGAGGAAGTAAAAAAGGACCTGCAAAGATGGAACACACTCCCACTCTCCCTTGCGGGGAGAGTCCAGACGATCAAAATGAACGTACTGCCCAGGTATCTATTTCTACTTCGATCCATTCCGATCTACACCCCAAGGTCTTTTTCAAAGCACTGGACAAACTATCCATGGCGTTCGTATGCGGGGGGGAAGAATGCTAGGATCCCAAAGAAGATCCAACAAAAAACAAAATCCAGGAGGGGGCTAGCCCTCCCAAACCTACAATTCTACCACTGGGCGGCGACGGCCGTGCGACTAAGGGGATGGATCAAGGAGCCAGAAGCCAAGTGGATGCGCGCGGAAGAGGCCTCCTGCAAGGGGACCTGCCTCCGGGCCCTCGCCACGGCAGCACTCCCATCCCCACCCAAAAAACACTCCAGCAGCCCGGAGGTGATAACCACCCTCCAATCCTGGAACCAACTACGGCAACAATTTGGCCTGACCAAAATGTTGGACAAAGCTCCCATCTGCAACAACCAGAGGTTCACATCAGCACTGACTGACGCCACCTTCAAAAGGTAGAGGTTGGACGGAGGGACACTGACAGGGACCTATATACGCACGGCAGGATCGCAATACTGGACGAACTGACAGAGAAATTCCAGCCAGCCAGGGGGAACGAGCTAAGATATCTACAACTTAAAAACTTCCTAAGAAAGGAGACAAGGACGTACCCACAACCGCCACGACAGACATTACTGGACAAGTTACTGAACGCAGGCATCCTAGATAAAGGAAACTATAGCGGCATGTATGACCGAGTGGTAGAGAGGGCCGACACCGTACTGGACGCAACAAGAAAGAAATGGGAGGAAGACCTGGGGATTGAAATAGGGTGGGGACTCTGGAGCAAAGCACTGCACAGGGTCAACACCACCTCCACGTACGCAAGGCTCAGCCTGACGCAGCTAAAAGTGGTATATAGAGCCCACTTAACAAGAACTAGTGTGAGTAGGTTCTTCCCGGAGGTGGAGGATAGATGTGAACGGTGCCAAGGAGGCCCGGCCAACCACGCCCACATGTTCTGGTCTTGCCCAAGACCTGTGGGGTACTGGACAGCCTTCTTCGAGGCAATGTCCAAAGTGGTGGGGATGAGGGTGGAGCGATGCCCGAAAGTGGCAGTCTTCGGGGTTTCGGACCATCCAGATCTATTCCTGGGGAGGAGGGCGGACGTCCTTGCCTTTGCCTCCCTGATCGCCCGCCGTAGAATCCTGTTCGGCTGGCGGTCAGCAGCACCACCCAAAGCTGCAAACTGGCTGTCCGACCTCTCAGAATCTCTCCAAATGGAGAAAATCAAATTCGCCATCCGAGGGTCAGGCGACGGCTTCCACAGAACGTGGGAGCCATTCACCCAATTGTTCTGGGACCTGTTTGTGGCCAACGAACAAACAGAAGAATAGCCAGGTAGCCAAGACTCAGAGGAAAGTAGCCAAAGCATGAGAGGGAGAGATCGACCGGGAGAGGGGTGGGGGACAGCTAAACCTAAGAGGAAAGAAAGGTGAACCACGGGAGGGAGGGGGCTGGAGAGGGAAGGGACAGGGAACAAGAGAGGAGAACCAGGGAGGTGGGAGGGAGGCAGGGAAATGACAGCCGGAAGGAGGGCACGGGATACAATAACAAACTTGGCATCTCCAGGAACAGAGAACAAGGAGAATACAGGCGAAAGACGGGAGTAACGGCTGAAGCGGAGGTGAGCGCGAGACGTCAACGACAGCGAGATACGTCCGGGAGAAGCAAGTGACAACACCAACACCAAACCCATTCGAGTATTGCCCTCTGTAATTGTTTCTCCGGACACCCAAATGTGTATTTACCTTCCCAGTCTCCACCCTCCCCCACCTCTCTCCCCCCCCACAAACAGTCTCCTACTTATGTGTTGTAAATAATTTTGCCAGTTGTACAGAGATGCTGCTGTTGAGCTGGTGCACAATACCTTACCAGTTATCCTATTTTATTTTTTATTGTTACTTTTTTTTTGGTATGTTTGGGAGTGCCCTTCTCTTCCATATATGTATGTATATATATATATATTTCTTATTCTGTGTACATAACGGTAAATATACTTTGTTCAAAAATCCAATAAAAACATTTATAAAATAAAAATGATGGTCATTTAGTTTGATGAGCATAAGTCTCAGGAATCTTAGAGGGCACAATTACTTTCTGAATCAGGGACAGGCAAGACTAAGAGGCATCGTTATTACTCAGACTGCATCATCCCGAGATCTCAACACTGTCAGCCCTTTACACTTGAGGCTCCTGGACAATTACCCCATCATTTTTACATGCTTCACCTCACTTCCCTCCCTGCCACGCCCTCCCAGGCTGGTCACCATCCTACCTTCTGTTTCAGGGTCTCACCCAACCAGCCGCTTGTGCCAGCCTCCTCCAGTCTAATCACACCATTTCTCCCACCTCATGTGCCAAATGCCCACAGACACCCCGAGCAGGATTCCCCATCCCGCTGGTGCGGCGCACCCCCGTAGGCAATGGGATACTCTGTCCCGCCAGCCGGCCAATGGGATTTCCCATTGTGGGCAGCCCCACACCATCGGGAAATCCCTGGGCGTGGGAAGCTACGGAGAATCACAACAGTGGAGAATGCAGCCCCCCTCTATCCCCATGCCACTAACAGCTGAGAAACTCAGTGCTCATTTTCATTTCCTGATAGCACATCCTTCAGACTGTCACAGCGCTTTGAAAACCAAATATACACAGCCTGCGGGCTTCAGGACAACTAATGCCAACTGTGGCTCCCATCCCGGAAGAGAGCACCAACCCCCCCCACCCCCCCATATCCTTGAACTACACCCCCTCTGGAGCTAGCCTGTGAGAATAGTCCTCTTGTAAACCCTGGTACAAGGTGGAAAGGGGGCTCAAGTCCTTCCTCTCTCTTGAAGGTTATGGTGCCTGATTCCTGTTTTTAAGAACCAGTCATAATCCACACCTGTGTGACATAATGCTGGTGGCTGGGGAGATACAGTGAGGTCTGAAGATTCAACTTTGAACTCGCTAATTAGATTACAATACTGGGGTGAAGCTGGTCACGTCATTGGAGAGGGCCCGGGAACATCGCGTTCGGAAATCTCTCTGCTGCAAGTCCTGTTTTCGCCTCTCACAATATTTTGCGGCCATTAAGGATTTGTCCATGTGGCTAATGCATTCTCAAAATCATGCCCAAAATCTCCCATATCTCCGAGAAAACAATATTTTGGGATTTACAATTCTGGACACACAACTTTTGAACGCAAATAAATATTTGTTCAGAATTGTTAAAGCTTTCATGATTTCGCTCTTATCATTTTTACCTTAACAGGAAGAATATCACTGAAGAGAAAATACAAAATGTTGCCACCAATAACGTGACCACATTTTTTCAGCTGCTTAACTTGACATGTGGGATATCCTGGATGATGTGTGTGCATTTACTGAGGGGAGGATAAGTTGGAAGGAAAGGTTAGATGCTAAGATATTGAACTGCAGAGATCTACAGTCCATAGGAGGCCAGTTAGACCATTGTCCCTCTGCTGGCTCCTTGCTGGATCAAGATCAATCACACTGTCCTGCTGTCTTTTCATAGTCCCTCCGCTTCATTTTTTTCAACCAGTGGAAATACAATGGAAAATTTCATATAAGTGATGTTAAGGGTACAAATTTAAAAAAATGTTCACACAGAAGTTAAATGAAGGAAGCTAGGCCTGGAGTTCCTTAATTTGTGGCGGTGTTAAGATGAGGGACGAAATTCTCCGTTATCGGCTCAAAGTCCGCCGAACGGCGCAAAAAACGGCGCATTTCTATTAGAAATCTAGTGCTAGGAAACAGATAGTTGACAGTAACTTTGTAATTAAAAAAAAAAGTATTAAAAAAAAAAAAGACATTTTAATTTTAATTAATTGACGCAATGTCAGTTAGAGCGGTGCTGTGCTCTGACTGTGAGATGTGGCAGGTCCGGGAGGCTTCCAGCGTCCCGGATGGCTTCATCTGCAGAAAGTGCACCCAACTGGAGCTCCTCACAGACCGCATGGTTCGGTTGGAGCAGCAATTGGATGCACTTAGGAGCATGCAGGTGGCGGAAAGCGTCATAGATCGCAGTTATGTAAGTGTGGTCACACCCAAGGTGCAGGCAGAGAAATGGGTGACCACCAGAAAGGGCAGGCAGTCAGTGCAGGAATCCCCTGTGGTTGTCCCCCTCTCGAACAGATATACCCCTTTGGATACTGTCGGGGGGGATAGCCTATCAGGGGAAAACAGCAGCAGCCAGAGCAGTGGCACCACGGCTGGCTCTGATGTTCAGAAGGGAGGGTCAAAGCGCAGAAGAGTAATAGTTATAGGGGACTCTATAGTCAGGGGCACAGATAGGCGCTTCTGTGGACGTGAAAGAGACTCCAGGATGGTATGTTGCCTCCCTGGTGCCAGGGTCCAGGATGTCTCCGAACGGGTAGAGGGAATCCTGAAGGGGGAGGGCAAACAGGCAGAGGTCGTTGTACATATTGGTACTAACGACATAGGCAGGAAGGGGCATGAGGTCCTGCAGCAGGAGTTCAGGGAGCTAGGCAGAAAGTTAAAAGACAGGACCTCGAGGGTTGTAATCTCGGGATTACTCCCTGTGCCACGTGCCAGTGAGGCTAGAAATAGGAAGATAGAGCAGACAAACACGTGGCTAAACAGCTGGTGTAGGAGGGAGGGTTTCTGTTATCTGGACCACTGGGAGCTCTTCCGGGGCAGGTGTGACCTGTATAAGATGGACGGGTTGCATCTAAACCGGAGAGGCATAAATATCCTGGCCGCGAGATTTGCTA
The DNA here is from genome assembly GCF_047496885.1 of Scyliorhinus torazame. Classification (NCBI taxonomy): domain Eukaryota; kingdom Metazoa; phylum Chordata; class Chondrichthyes; order Carcharhiniformes; family Scyliorhinidae; genus Scyliorhinus; species Scyliorhinus torazame. Next base: position 310,319,008 of record NC_092708.1, read on the forward strand.
GTGTCACACGGGAGGGTTTAAACTAGTATGGCAGGGGGGTGGGCACGGGAGCAATAGGTCAGAAGGTGAGAGCATTGAGGGAGAACTAGGGAATAGGGACAGTGTGGCTCTGAGGCAGAGCAGACGGGGAGAAGTTGCTGAACACAGCGGGTCTGGTGGCCTGAAGTGCATATGTTTTAATGCAAGGAGCATTACGGGTAAGGCAGATGAACTTAGAGCTTGGATTACTACTTGGAACTATGATGTTGTTGCCATTACAGAGACCTGGTTGAGGGAAGGGCAGGATTGGCAGCTAAACGTTCCAGGATTTAGATGTTTCAGGCGGGATAGAGGGGGATGTAAAAGGGGAGGCGGAGTTGCGTTACTTGTTCAGGAGAGTATCACAGCTATACAGCGAGAGGACACCTCAGAGGGCAGTGAGGCTATATGGGTAGAGATCAGGAACAAGAAGGGTGCAGTCACAATGTTGGGGGTATACTACAGGCCTCCCAACAGCCAGCGGGAGATAGAGGAGCAGATAGGTAGACAGATTTTGGAAAAGAGTAAAAACAACAGGGTTGTGGTGATGGGAGACTTCAACTTCCCCAATATTGACTGGGACTCACTTAGTGCCAGGGGCTTAGACGGGGCAGAGTTTGTAAGGAGCATCCAGGAGGGCTTCTTAAAACAATATGTAAACAGTCCAACTAGGGAAGGGGCGGTACTGGACCTGGTATTGGGGAATGAGCCCGGCCAGGTGGTAGATGTTTCAGTAGGGGAGCATTTCGGTAACAGTGACCACAATTCAGTAAGTTTTAAAGTACTGGTGGACAAGGATAAGAGTGGTCCGAGGATGAATGTGCTAAATTGGGGGAAGGCTAATTATAACAATATTAGGCGGGACCTGAAGAACATAGATTGGGGGCGGATGTTTGAGGGCAAATCAACATCTGACATGTGGGAGGCTTTCAAGTGTCAGTTGAAAGGAATACAGGACAGGCATGTTCCTGTGAGGAAGAAAGATAAATACGGCAATTTTCGGGAACCTTGGATGACGAATGATATTGTAGGCCTCGTCAAAAAGAAAAAGGAGGCATTTGTCAGGGTTAAAAGGCTGGGAACAGACGAAGCCTGTGTGGCATATAAGGAAAGTAGGAAGGAACTTAAGCAAGGAGTCAGGAGGGCTAGAAGGGGTCATGAAAAGTCATTGGCAAATAGGGTTAAGGAAAATCCCAAGGCTTTTTACACTTACATAAAAAGCAAGAGGGTAGCCAGGGAAAGGGTTGGCCCACTGAAGGATAGGCAAGGGAATCTATGTGTGGAGCCAGAGGAAATGGGCGAGGTACTAAATGAATACTTTGCATCAGTATTCACCAAAGAGAAGGAATTGGTAGATGTTGAGTCTGGAGAAGGGGGTGTAGATAGCCTGGGTCACATTGTGATCCAAAAAGACGAGGTGTTGGGTGTCTTAAAAAATATTAAGGTAGATAAGTCCCCAGGGCCGGATGGGATCTACCCCAGAATACTGAAGGAGGCTGGAGAGGAAATTGCTGAGGCCTTGACAGAAATCTTTGGATCCTCGCTGTCTTCAGGGGATGTCCCGGAGGACTGGAGAATAGCCAATGTTGTTCCTCTGTTTAAGAAGGGTGGCAGGGATAATCCCGGGAACTACAGGCCGGTGAGCCTTACTTCAGTGGTAGGGAAATTACTGGAGAGAATTCTTCGAGACAGGATCTACTCCCATTTGGAAGCAAATGGACGTATTAGTGAGAGGCAGCACGGTTTTGTGAAGGGGAGGTCGTGTCTCACTAACTTGATAGAGTTTTTCGAGGAGGTCACTAAGATGATTGATGCAGGTAGGGCAGTAGATGTTGTCGATATGGACTTCAGTAAGGCCTTTGACAAGGTCCCTCATGGTAGACTAGTACAAAAGGTGAAGTCACACGGGATCAGGGGTGAACTGGCAAGGTGGATACAGAACTGGCTAGGCCATAGAAGGCAGAGGGTAGCAATGGAGGGATGCTTTTCTAATTGGAGGGCTGTGACCAGTGGTGTTCCACAGGGATCAGTGCTGGGACCTTTGCTCTTTGTAGTATATATAAATGATTTGGAGGAAAATGTAACTGGTCTGATTAGTAAGTTTGCAGACGACACAAAGGTTGGTGGAATTGCGGATAGCGATGAGGACTGTCAGAGGATACAGCAGGATTTAGATTGTCTGGAGACTTGGGCGGAGAGATGGCAGATGGAGTTTAACCTGGACAAATGTGAGGTAATGCATTTTGGAAGGGCTAATGCAGGTAGGGAATATACGGTGAATGGTAGAACCCTCAAGAGTATTGAAAGTCAAAGAGATCTAGGAGTACAGGTCCACAGATCACTGAAAGGGGCTACACAGGTGGAGAAGGTAGTCAAGAAGGCATACGGCATGCTTGCCTTCATTGGCCGGGGCATTGAGTATAAGAATTGGCAAGTCATGTTGCAGCTGTATAGAACCTTAGTTAGGCCACACTTGGAGTATAGTGTTCAATTCTGGTCGCCACACTACCAGAAGGATGTGGAGGCTTTAGAGAGGGTGCAGAAGAGATTTACCAGAATGTTGCCTGGTATGGAGGGCATAAGCTATGAGGAGCGATTGAATAAACTCGGTTTGTTCTCACTGGAACGAAGGAGGTTGAGGGGCGACCTGATAGAGGTATACAAAATTATGAGGGGCATAGACAGAGTGGATAGTCAGAGGCTTTTCCCCAGGGTAGAGGGGTCAATTACTAGGGGGCATAGGTTTAAGGTGAGAGGGGCAAAGTTTAGAGTAGATGTACGAGGCAAGTTTTTTACGCAGAGGGTAGTGGGTGCCTGGAACTCACTACCGGAGGAGGTAGTGGAGGCAGGGACGATAGGGACATTTAAGGGGCATCTTGACAAATATATGAATAGGATGGGAATAGAAGGATACGGACCCAGGAAGTGTAGAAGATTGTAGTTTAGTCGGGCAGTATGGTCGGCACGGGCCTTGGAGGGCCGAAGGGCCTGTTCCTGTGCTGTACATTTCTTTGTTCTTTGTTGTTCTTTGTAATCCGACTTGCGTCACGTCGGAAAAATGGGTCAAAAGTCTCCGCCCGAAATGGGCTAGCAACGACGTGACGGGATCCGCGCTTGCGCACATGGTGCACGCCGTGCAGCGTCATACACGCCGCACGGCGTGACTGCTCATAAGGCCGCGCTGCTCCACCCCACCCAACCGGAAAACCCCGACCGGAACACCCAACTGATGGCTGGCCGCCGCTCAGCCCCGAGGTTCCAGTCTCGTGACATTGAGGCGTTCCTGGATGCAGTGGAGCAGAGGAGGGACGCCCTGTATCCCGGGCACGGCCGCAGAGTTGCCCCACGCCACAACCAGCGTCTGTGGAGGGAGGTGGCAGAGGCCGTCACCGCTGCGGCCCTGACACCACAGACAGGCACCCCAGTTCCACAAGAAGGTGAAACGACCTCATCAGAGCAGCCAGGGTGAGCCTCCCCCCCACTGCCCGATATCCATATCCCCCATATCCCCCCTCCCCCATATCCCCCTCCCCATATCCTCCCTCCCCATATCCCCCTTCCCCCATATCCCCCTCCCCATATCCCCCTCCCCCATATCGCCCTCTCCCCCATATCCCGCTCCCCATATCCCCCCTCCCCAATATCCCCCATATCCCCCCGCCCCCATATCCCCCATCCCCCCATATCCCCCCTCCCCATATCCCCCCTCCCCCAGATCCCCCCTCCCCCATATCCCCCTCTCCCCCATATCCCCCCCTCCCCATAACCCCCTCCCCCATATCCCCCCTACCCCATATCCCCCCTCCCCATATCCCCCATACCCCCCTCCCCCATATCCCCCCTCCCCCATATCCCCCCTCCCCCATATCCCCCTCCCCCATATTCCCCTCCCCCATATTCCCATATCCCCCCTCCCCATATCCCCCTCCCCATATCCCCCCTCCCCCATATCCCCCTCCCCCATATCCCCCCACATCCCCAAGTGAATCCAGCTCTAACCTTAACCTCTGCAATGCACGCACAACCGATGGCGTGCATTCATATACCTGCCTAACACTGTTGCCTTTTACACCTGCCACTACCCCCACCCACCCCCCCGCCACAGGAGAAGCGCGCACACAACAATAGGGAGCATGTGAGGACCTGGAGGAGGGCCCGCTGATGAGAGGCCACTGACCGTACACGAGGAAAGGCCCTGGAACTGGTTGGCGGACCTGAGGACCGGGAGGTTGCTGACGCAGAGGTCGGGGGCGTACTAGCAAGTGAGCAACCGACAGCCCGTCCCCATATACCCCCTCCCCCATAACACCCCTCCCCCATATCACCTGATCACTGCCTGCGTGTCTAACCATGCATGCTTCATTGTGTATCGCAGGAGCAAACGTCGATGCACCCATCCCCGCAGATGCAGACCGCCCGCAGGATGCCCCTCGGAGGCCACGGGCGACGGAGAGACCCGGACCCTCCGGCATGCGACGCCCGCAGGAATACCCTCGCACACCACGGGAGACGGAGAGACCCGGACCCTCCGGCATGCGACGCCCGCAGGATGCCCCTCGCACACCACTGGAGATGGAGAGACCCGGACCCTCCGGCATGCGACGCCCGCAGGATGCCCCTCACACACCACGGGAGACGGAGAGACCTGGAGCAATAGGGAGACGACACCCCCCGTCACGTGCCGGGAGCGACGAGGTAGGCGTGTGCCACCCAGCGATGAGGGGGGCAGCCACAGACCGCCGTCACATCCGAGCCTGGACACCACTACCCAGGACACCACTACCCAGGACACCACTACCCAGAACACCACTACCCAGGACACCCCTACCCGGGACAGCACTGCCCAGGACACCCCTACCCGGGACAGCACTACCCAGGAAGACGAAATACCGGACAGTGACACAGAGTGGATGGGTGGAGACGAACCCCCACCCAAAGTGCCATGGACTCAGAGTGGGACGAAGAGCACGACACAACGCCACTGCTGTCACCAACACCCTCCACCATTGCAGAAATACTCACCTCGGTTGGGCACTTTAGTGATGAGGCGTCTGGTACACTCACTGGTGCGCACAACACAGCCGTCCCGGTACAGCAGGTGGAGGTAGGAGCAGCAGAGGGACCGGGCGGTCGGAGGGCAGCCCAGCCCAAGCGAACATCTGCCGCCCAGATGGATCCCGGGTTCCTGGAGTTTCCACACCCACACATAGATCCGATGCAACCACCGACCCGGAGACGAGCGAGAGGGTGACGGCCGGCTTGCGGCGGCTGCAGTCGCAGGTGGAGGAGTCCACCCGTGTCCAGGAGCTGGAAGTGGTGCCGTCATGCGTGCCACACCGGCCGACACCGCACGGGTGGCATCCGCGGTGGGAGGCAATGGGTGCAACGGTGTCAGACATGGGGAACAGTTTGCGAGGCCTGCGGCTTTTCCGTGCAGGCGGCGTCTGTGGCCCAGGACATGGTTGCCCCCTCACAGGAGGCCATGAGCCAGCGCCAGATTGCAGAGGCGCTCAACACCATAGCCCAGTCTCAGCAGGCCATAGCCCAGTCTCAGCAGGCCATGGCCCCAGTCTCTGCAGGCCATGGCCCAGTCTCTGCAGGCCATCGCTGAGGGCATCGGCGCCAGTGGCCAAGTGCGAGCCGGCGTCGCATTGTCACAGACAGGGTTTGCCAACCCCCTGGGCTCCATGGCTTCAAACCTGCAGACCCCTGTCAATACCAGCACGGGCCTCCAGGGACTGGCAGCGCCAGATGTCGGGGGGGCGTCGGATGGCCAGTCCGTTCGCATCCCCCACCCATGTAGAGGCCTGGGGGCCATCGGGCACCCCGAGGGAGGAGGAGGTGCTGTGGTCCGTCCCGGCTCCCCCTATAGGGGAGGTCCTGGAACACCGCGACACCTCGGACTCCCCCACTTCCATCCCAGGTGCATCGGGTGGGCAACGGGCAGGACAGGCTGGCAGCTCGCCATCCCAGTCGCCCGGGCCGCAGCCTGGCCTATCTAGGCCAGGGACACCCCAGGAAACGGCCGCAAAGGTTCCAGTGTCAGACGACAGGAATCACAGGAGTCCACCTCCAGTTCTGCTGTACCGTCTGGGGAACCACGTAGACGTAGTCAAAGGGGCCCGTAAGGCCAAACAATTAGACACTGAGTAAGTTGGCATGGGTGCAGGGCACAGATGAGTTTTAGGGGCTAGGGCACGTGCCTAAACTCGTTTGGTTATTAAAGTCAATGTGACACCTACAGAAGCTGCCTTTGTGCTCTGTCCAAAGCGTGCGGGGGTGTCATGTACGTTGAGCGCAAGTGTGTGTGTGAGGGGTGGTCTTACCTCAGCCCCAGGTGAGTCTGCCCCCTTCCCCCTGGGCCGCCATCAACATCCCCCCGGGCAGAGGACGGGACCGTGCGCTGCAGTGTCACAGCCGCATGCAGGGATGGTGCGGGTGGATGGTGGTACTGTGGCCATGGGTCAGACATAGTCCAACGATGTGGAGCCAGGAGCTCACCGCAGGGCAGGTTGTCATCATACTCCATGGCCTCCAATAGGACACGCGTCCACCCGCAACTGTGTGAGCCCGGCCGTTGTGCCGCAGGTGGATCGGCAATGGGGGGGGGGGGTGGTGGGCATGCAGGTGGGGTGGGTGGGGTTGGGGAGGGGGGTGAGGGTGCTGGGTGGGTGGATGGGTGGGGGGTGTGTGTGGTCGGCTGTTGCCATGGTGTGCGGTCTGTGGCCATACTACCCGATTCCCACGCCCATCTAGTCAGTGAAGCGGGCGGCTATCAGTCTGTCCCGTGCCCGCTGGGGCCAGCCGGTAACGGTGGACAGCCACCCGCCTGTGTCGAGCCCGTCTGCCCTGACCATTGCCCCCATCCCCCCTCATCTGGGGAGGACTGCGCCTCTTCCTGCTGCTCCTCCACCTCCGCCCTCCTCTGCCTGCGGCACATCGCCACTCTGTTGGGCTATGTTGTGCAAGACGCAGCACACCACATTGATGCGGCCGACCCTATCTGACCGATACTGGAGGGCGCCCACAGAGAGCTCCAGTCACCTGAAACGCATCTTCAGCACGCCAAAGCTCTCTATCACTCCCCTTGTCGCTACATGGGCATCATTGTAGCGGTTTCTCCGCCCTCATTGCGTGGGCCTCCGTACAGGCGTCATCAGCCACGATTGCAATGGCTAGCCCCTGTCGCCCCAGCAACCAGCCCCTCAGCCGGGGATGGCGTCCCTCGTACATGTCGGGGATGGATGACGGCGACAACACGTATGAGTCGTGTACACTGCCTGGGTAACGGGCGCAGACTTGCAGGATCATCATGCGGTGGTCGCAGACCACCTGTATGTTCATCGAAAAGGTCCCCTTCCTATTGGTGAACACAGCCCTGTTATCTGCAGGTGGCCGCACGGCGACGTGCATCCCATCAATCGCGCCCTGGACCATGGGGAACCCGGCCACGGCAGAGAAGCCCACGGCCCGGGCATCTTGGCTGGCCCGGTCCACAGGGAAGCGGATGTAGCGGTGCGCCATGGCATATAGGGCATCTGTCACTGCCGGGATGCACCAATGCACCGATGTCTGCGATATGCCAGACAGGTCCCCACTCGGTGCCTGGAATGACCCCGTTGCATAAATGTTCAGGGCAACCGTAACCTTGACGGACACGGGAGAGGGTGTCCTCCGCCAGTGCCACGTGGTGACAGGGTGTGCCAGCAGGTGGCAGATGTGTGCCACGGTTTCCCGGCCGGGGCCGGTACACACGGGGCGCCCTCGGGTGCCTCCGTTGCCGTTGGGGCCGCGATGTCCTCCTCCCTCTCCTCGTCCTGCCGGTCAGGTGTCCCTCCAGCCTGGGCGGCTGCCGCCTGCCCCTCTGCGGCAGCCTGCTCCGCCTCTCTGGCACGCTCCTCCTCCTTCTCCTCATCCAGGGCAACATGGACATTAGCGGCTGCCGCCACGGCGGCCAACATCGCTGGATGATCGGAAAACATGACGGCCTGGTGGGGGGGCGGGTGGGTGGGGGGGGGGGGGGGGGAGGGGGGGGGGGGGGCGGGCGGTGAAGGACGACATGTCATCATTACCCATATCCCCTCCTTCCCCCCAGCCAGGTGGCATGGACCGCATGGGTCCAACTTTTGGAGGCTGGCACCAGGCCAGGTGGACCAACTCATTTGCCCCACCATCCTCCTCACCGGCACAGACCCCCCCCAACCTCCTCCCCGGCACGGACCCCCCATCCCCCCTCCCTGGCACGGAACCCCCCTCATCCCCCCTCCCCGGCACAGGCCCCCCCCCCATTATCCTCCTCCCACGCACGGACCCCCCATCCCCCTCCCCGGCACGGACCCCCCATCCTCCTTCCCGGCATGGACCCCCCATCCCCCCTCACCGGCACGGACCCCCCCAACCTCCTCCCCGGCACTGCCCCCCCCCCCATCCCCCTCCCCGGCACGGACCCCCCCATCTTCCTCCCCGGCACTGCCCCCCCCCCATCCTCCTCCCCGGCACGAAGCCCAACCTCCTCCCCGGCACGGGCCCCCCCCCCATCCCCCTCCCCGGCACGGACCCCCCATCCCCCTCCCCGGCACGGACCGCCCCATCCTCCTCCCCGACACGGACCCCCCCCAACCTCCTCCCCGGCACGGACCCCAACCTCCTACCCGGCACGGACCCCCAACCGCCTCCCTGGCACGGCCCCCCACCCCATCCTCCTCCCCGGCACGGGCCCCCCCCACCCCCCATCCTCCTCCCCGGCACGGGACCCCCCATCCCCCTTCCCGGCACGGAACCCCCCATCCTCCTCCCCGGCACAGACCCCCCAACCTCCTCACCAGCACGGACCCCCCATCCCCCCTCCCCGGCACGGACCCCCCCATCCTCCTCCCCGGCATGGACCCCCCCCCAACCTCCTCCCCGGGCACGGTCCCCAACCTCCTCCCCGGCACGGACCCCAACCTCCTCCCAGCACGGACCCCCCATCCCCCTCCCCGGCACGGACCCCCCATCCTCCTCCCGGCATGGACCCCCCCCAACCTCCTCCCCGGCACGGTCCCCAACCTCCTCCCCGGCACGGACCCCCAACCTCCTCCCCAGCACGGGCCCCCCCCATCCTCCTCCCTGGCACGCGACCCCCCACCCCCAATCACTCCCGCAACCCGGACCCCCCATCCCCGCACGGACCCCCATCCCCTCGGCACGGACCCCCCCATCCTCCTCCCCGGCACGGACCCCCTCAAATCCTCCCCGGCACGGACCCCAACCTCCTCCCCGGCACGGACCCCCCCATCCTCCTCCCCGGCATGGACCCCCCCCCCAACCTCCTCCCCGGCACGGTCCCCAACCTCCTCCCCCGGCACGGACCCCAACCTCCTCCCCAGCACGGGCCCCCCCCCATCCTCCTCCCTGGCACGGACCCCCCCCATCCTCCTCCCCGGCACGGACCCCCCATCCCCCTCCCGGCACGGACCCCCCCCATCCTCCTCCCCGGCACGGACCGCCTCAACATCCTCCCCGGCACGGACCCCCAACCTCCTCCCCGGCACGGACCCCCCCATCCTCCTTCCCGGCATGGACCCCCCATCCCCCTCCCCGGCACGGACCCCACCATCCCCCCCCCCCGGCACTGGACCCCCCCCCATCCAACTCCTCGGCACGGACCCCCCATCCCCCTCCCCGGCACGGACCCCAACCTCCTCCCCGGCACGGACCCCCATCCTCCTCCCCGGACGGACCTGCCATCCTCCTCCCCCGGCACGGACCCCCCTCCCGGCACTCCCCCGGAGCCCGGCACGGACCCCCCCAACCCCCTCCCCGGCACGGACCCCAGCCTCCTCCCCGGCACGGGACCCACCCTCCCGGCCACTCCCCCGGAGCCCAGCACGGACCCCCCCCATCCCCCTCCCCAGCACGGACCCCAACCTCCTCCCCGGCACAGACCCCCCATCCTCCTCCCCGGCACGGACCCCCCAATCCTCCTCCCCGGCATGGACCCCCCATCCCCCCTCCCCGGCACGGACCCCCCCATCCTCCTCCCCGGCACGAAGCCCAACCTCCTCCCCGGCACGGGCCCCCCCCCCATCCCCCTCCCCGGCACGGACCCCCCATCCCCCTCCCCGGCACGGACCCCCCCCCCAACCTCCTCCCCGGCACGGACCCCAACCTCCTACCCGGCACGGACCCCAACCTCCTCCCTGGCCACGGCCCCCCACCCCATCCTCCTCCCCGGCCACGGGCCCCCCCACCCCCCCATCCTCCTCCCCGGCACGGACCCCCCCATCCCCCTTCCCAGCACGGACCCCCCATCCTCCTCCCCCGGCACAGAACCCCCCAACCTCCTCCCCGGCACGGACCCCCCATCCTCCTCCCCGCACGGACCCCCCCCATCCTCCTCCCCGGCACGGACCCCCCCCAACCTCCTCCCGGCACGGACCCCAACCTCCTCCCCCGGCATGGACCCCAACCTCCTCCCCGGCACGGACCCCAACCTCCTCCCCAGCACGGGCCCCCCCCCATCCTCCTCCCCCGGCACGGACCCCCCATCCCCCTCCCGGCACGGACCCCCCCATCCTCCTCCCCGGCACGGACCCCCCATCCCCCTCCCGGCACGGACCCCCCCATCCTCCTCCCGGGCACGGACCCCCTCAACATCCTCCCCGGCACGGACCCCAACCTCCTCCCCGGCACGGACCCCCCCATCCTCCTTCCCGGCATGGGACCCCCCATCCCCCTCCCCGGCACGGACCCACCATCCGCCCCCCCCCCGGCACTGGACCCCCCCCCATCCCAACTCCTCGGCACGGGACCCCCCATCCCCATCCCCGGCACGGACCCCAAACCTCCTCCCCGGCACGGACCCCCCATCCTCCTCCCCGGCACGGACCCGCCATCCTCCTCCCCGGCACGGACCCCCCTCCCGGCACTCCCCCCGGAGCCCGGCACGGACCCCCCATCCCCTTCCCCAGCACGGACCCCAACCTCCTCCCCGGCACAGACCCCCCATCCTCCTCCCCGGCACGGACCCCCCAATCCTCCTCCCCGCATGGACCCCCCCATCCCCCTCCCCGGCACGGACCCCCCCATCCTCCTCCCCGGCACTCGCCCCACCCCCCCCATCCTCCTCCCCGCACGAAGCCCAACCTCCTCCCCGGCACGGGCCCCCCCCCCATCCCCCTCCCCGGCACGGACCCCCCATCCCCCCTCCCCGGCACGGACCCCCCCCATCCTCCTCCCCGGCACTGCCCCCCCACCCCCCACCATCCTCTCCCCCGGCACGAAGCCCAACCTCCTCCCCGGCACGGGCCCCCCCCCCCATCCCCCTCCCCGGCACGGACCCCCCCACTCCCCCTCCCCCGGCACGGACCCCCCCCAACCTCCTCCCCGGCCACGGACCCCCATCTCCCTCCCGGCACGGGCCCCCCACCCCCCCATCCTCCTCCCCGGCACGGACCCCCTATCCCCCCTTCCCAGCACGGACCCCCCATCCTCCTCCCCGGCACAGACCCCCCAACCTCGCTCCCCGGCACGGACCCCCCATCCTCCTCCCCGGCACGGACCCCCCCATCCTCCTCCCCGCACGGACCCCCCCCCCAACCTCCTCCCCGGCACGGACCCCAACCTCCTCCCCGGCATGGACCCCAACCTCCTCCCCCGGCACGGACCCCAACCTCCTCCCCAGCACGGGCCCCCCCCATCCTCCTCCCTGGCACAGACCCCCCCATCCTCCTCCCCGGCACGGACCCCCCATCCCCCTCCCGGCACGGACCCCCCCATCCTCCTCCCTGGCACGGACCCCCCTCAACATCCTCGCCGGCACGGACCCCAACCTTCTCCCCGGCACGGACCCCCCCCACGCTCCTTCCCGGCATGGACCCCCCATCCCCCTCCCCGGCACGGACCCACCACCCCCCCCACCCCGCACTGGACCCCCCCCATCCAACTCCCCGGCACGGACCCCCCCATCCCCTCCCGGCACGGACCCCAACCGTCCTCCCCCCGGCACGGGACCCCCCATCCTCCTCCCCGGCACGGACCCGCCATCCTCCTCCCCGGCACGGACCCCCCTCCCGGCACTCCCCCGGAGCCCGGCACGGGACCCCCATCCCCCCTCCCCGGCAACGGACCCCAACCTCCTCCCCGGCACAGACCCCCCCTCCCGGCACTCCCACAGAGCCCGGCACGGACCCCCCTCCCCTCCA